>NC_091282.1:128420640-128724390 GCF_032444005.1 Ranitomeya imitator
GAAAATGATGCCACGGGAGCACGAGTGCACTCCACGTTCGGAGTTCCCCAATGGCAGCAGATCTGGTGGAAGATCTCCGGGATGGAAAGACCACTCCCCGGAGTCGAGGCCTTGACGACTGAGGAAATCTGCCTCCCAATTGTCCACTCCCGGGATGTGATCCACAGAAATTAATGAGCGTTTTTTCTCGGCCCAACGGAGAATGCAGCCTACGTCGCACATGGCTGCCATGCTGCGGGTTCCCCCCTGTCGGTTGATGCATGCCACTGCAGTGGCATTGTCGGACTGAATCCTGATGGGATGACCCGCCAGGAAGGGATGGAATTGGAGAAGAGCTAACTTGATTGCCCGAATTTCTAAGATGTTGATCGGAGGGCGTGATTCCTGAAGTGACCAGCGGCCCTGAGCAGTGTGATGTAGGAACACCGCTCCCCAGCCTAGAAGACTGGCATCTGTTGTCACAAATAGCCAATGTACTGGAAGAAAAGACTTCCCTTGATTCAGGGAGGACTTCAATGTCCACCACCTGAGAGACTGTCCGACTCGCTGGGGAAGGAAGAACCGACGGTCGAGGGAGAACGGGTTCTTGTCCCAAACAGGAGGGCATGCTGTAAGGGACGGAGGTGTAATTGGGCAAATGGAACCACCTCCATGGCTGCTACCATCCTGCCGAGGACTCTCATACTGAAGCGCAGAGAGTGAGTGCGAGGTTGAGAGAGCTTCTCGCTGTAAGGCGGAGATCTTTTCTGGGGGAAGAAGCACCAATCCCTGGGACGAGTCCAGTATCATTCCTAGAAAGAAAATTCGCTAAGCTGGTACTGGGGAAGATTTTTTGAAGTTTATCTTCCAACCCAGGCGAGAAAGAATAATCGATTGTGATGTTCACAGCCTCTCCTTGCAGGCGCGGAAAGAGGGGCCTTTGAGGAGGATATCGTCTAGATACGGAAGTACACCACGCTTCGGGTGTGAAGGATGGCCATGGCGGCCGCCATGACCTTGGTGAATACCCTGGGAGCGGTGGCGAGGCCGAAGGGCAAAGCAACGAATTGGAAGTGTTGTTCCTGAACTGTGAAGCGAAGGAACCTCTGGTGAGAAGGGAAAATTGGAATGTGGAGGTATGTGTCCTGGATGTCTATAGACGCCAGGAACTCGCCTTTTTCCATGGAGGCGATGACAGAACAAAGCGATTCCATTCGGAACAGTCGTACCTTGATGAACTTGTTCAGCAGTTTTAGGTCCAGTATGGGCGGTACTGAACAGTCCTGCTTTAGAACAATGAACGGGTTTGAATAAAAACCTTTCGCTTTGAGGGACCGGGATAATAACCCCGTCTTCCTTTAGAGAGCTTATGGCTTGGAAGAACTCTGATGCCTTTGCCCTGGGAGGAGAAGACAGGAAAAAACGATTTGGTGGAAGAGAGGAGAATTTTATCTTGTATCCGGAGGACACTAGGTCGCTGACCCATTTGTCATGAATGATCAAGAGCCACGCGTCGCTGAAGGAAAGCAGGCGGCCGCCTACTTTGAGGGTGTCCTCCGGATACCACAGGGAGTCATTGTGTGAGAGATCTGCCCGGTCTGGACCCCCTGGATCCTGACTGCCTAGGCCTGCCTCTCCATGAAGGGGAAGGTTTGTAAGAGGTCTGGGGACCTCTATCCCTACGTTGCGCCCGGCCGGGTCTGGAAGATGTGGAAGTAGAGGACCAATTTGAGTTGGAACGAAAAAAAAAAAAAAATAGCGACCGGGCCTGCTGTTGCTGGTTCCGAAAGGGCTGAAAGGGTCTCTGTTGTGGGAGAAATTTACTCTTCCCTCCAGTGGCGTCGGAAATAAATTGATCTTTATCAATGACTTTTTGGAAGCAGAAACCGCACGCCAGTCCCTGAGCCAAAAGGACCTCCGAATGGTGATGGCGTTTGCTGCTGCTTGAGAAACGCAGTCAGAGGCATCCAGAGACGCAGTCACTAGAAAATCCCCAGCTCTGGCTATCTGAGTAGCAAGGTCTGCTACCTCGGGGGCATGATTGATATCCAGAACAGCTGAAGACAAGACCTCAGCCCAATGGGTCATAGCCTTAGCCACCCACGTAACGGCAAAAGATGGAAAGAGTGCGACTGCTGAGGCTTCAAAAGCTGAACAAGCCATATTGTCGATCTGACGATCGGTGGGATTTTTTATCGAGGCGCCCTCTGAGGAGGATTAAATAGATTTAGTAGCTAGGCGTGATACAGGAGGATCTACTGCAGGAGTCTGTGACCAATCCTTTCTTAGATCAGGAGCAAAGGGATATTTTGACTCCATGGGTTTTTGCCCTGTGAAGCATTTATCTAGACAGATCTTCTGAGATTCCACGATTTCCTTAAATTCGGGATGATTGGCGAACACTGTGAGCCCGCTTGGTCCTCTTAAAGGACAGAGGATTAACCGTTTTACATAAAGGTTCCTCATCTAGCTTCAGGGCCTTATTTACTGACTCAATGAGAGAGTCGAGAGTCTCCTGATCGTGTTGAAATTCCTGATCTAGGAACGTGTCAGAATCGTCCTCTGAGACAGGTTCTCTACTAGCCCCAAGGGAGGGGGAGCGAGAAATGGAACTCTCAGAACCCGATTTCTGGTGATGGTCGGGGGACAAGGCATGAGTCCTTTTCCTGGAATAGAGAGAGCTCCTTGGTAAGGTACGACCCCTAGTGTACAAGGGGTTCTGATCATCGGAAGCGTTGTCCGTAAGAGTGCCCTGGTTTGAGGAAGGGTCTCGGAACGAGCCTAACGCTTTGGCCAGGGATGCCATAGACCGGGTAAGGGAGGTAGCCCACTCAGGGGGACTAGGCTCACTGGGTTCAGTATCAGTAACAGCTGGCTCCTGAGCAGTCACCGGTTCACAAGCGGAGCATAACGCAGTATTGTGACCGCGGGGTAGAGATACCTTACAAGAAATACAAGCAGCAAAAAACAGTGTGGGTTTTCCCAGACTTTTTGTTAGGCTTTGATTGAGACATAGTGTAGCTTTGAGGAGAGCGCTTACTAGCAGGGGAAGAGTTAAGCTATGTTTCTGCAGCTTATCCAGGTCCTGTGTCTTGAGTCCCCGGGGGAGGTCTGCAATGTGTCCACAGAAATCGCCAATTCCTGAAGCGGTGATTCAAAACGCTGCAGCAGCGCTGCAGCATCAGCCGTGTGGGTGTCCAAAGATGGCTGCCGATATCAGGCAGAGAAAGCGCTTCTCGCAGAACGAGAAGCGCCAGAGAGAGTGGGCGGTGGAAACTGCCAGTGGGCGGAGCCAACGTTCCGGCCTGAGAGAAAAGCGAGGGGCTAAATTTTAAGCCTGCGGTTGCGGCCTGGAGCGCCGCGACCGCTATTTGTGCGAACCAACGTGACCCACAGACCCGGGCTTTAAGGTATCTTTAAGGACCTCCCTTATCCCAGGGATCAGGTCCCCCCAGCGCCTTGGCCCCGCAGGTGTACTCACAGTAGATGCGTTGGGCCGGTGCTCAATCCACCGTTGCCATAATCAGGGAGGGGTGGAGAGCTTCTGCTGCCTTCCATCATCCGCTATAACAGTGGTGATGCAGTGGGGAGCTGCACGGACGCCATAAACATGTCCGGCCATGATGCACCTGGCTCCAGGAGAGGTAAATGGAGGGCTACTCCATGTGGTCGCCTGCTATGGAGGGGGAAGATTGGAACACGAAGGAACCGTCGCCCGTAAAGTGAGCTCAGGGCTGGCATCCAACGGTGCAGGAAAGGGTACAGGGAGGGACGCTCCGCGTTCTTGCCTGTTGATGGTTTGGGGGAAATCGGAACTTAGAAAGGATCCGTCGCCCCCATTCGCTCCGTTAAGGGAAAAATAGAATAAAAATAAAAACGGTGGGGTCTGAAAGCAGACCCAAGTGCTTCCTACAGACACTAAGCAAGAACTGGTTCACTTGGAGCCAGCAGGAGGGTGTATACTGCAGGGGAGGAGCTATTCTTTCTGTATTACTTAGTGTCCTCCTAGTGGCAGCAGCATAACACCCATTGTCCTGTGTCCCCCAATGAGGCGTAGAGGAGAAATACACTTTTTTGACCGCCGTAACATTGCAATAAAATCTAATATCCCAAAATGGTATAAGCACGAACGTCAACTCCAGGTGCAAATAGTAAGCCCTCACAAAGTCCTATCTCCCAAAAAATGAAAACACTACGGGCCTTGGAAGATGGCAAATGACAAAAGCACAATTTTTTTTCTTATCTTAAATAGAAAAAAAAACTAAACATGTTTGGTATCTGCATACTCGTACTGACCTGGAGAATCATATTGCCAGGTCAGTTTTAATATAAAGTGAACATAGTAGATAAAAAAAAAAGTGAAATTGCACTGTTTTTTGCAATCTCAAACACACTTGAAATTTCTTTCCTACTTTCTAGTACACTATGCGGTAGAAAGAATTGTGTCCCGAAAAAGTCAAACCTTCATATGACTATACTGACGAAAAAAAAAAAAAGTTATGGCTCTTTGAAGAAGAGGAGAAACAAAAAAAAAAAATCTAACACTGGCCACAGCGTTGAAGGGGTTATTTCTATCTAAAACAATCTTTTGGATATGCCATAAAATTATTATTGATGCAGGTCCCAGCAATTGGACCCACACCCATCTCAAGAATGGTGCCAAGAGGGATGTCCTTTTCTTGACCACCATACATGGTGATGGCAGCATCCCCACCACTGTAGGAGGTATTTCTACACAGATTACAAACCAGTTGATCTCCCTGATCAAGACCTCCAACCACAATGTGCCATGAGAAAAAAGTGTGATATAAGAAGCTGTCCATAGACATCGTACAGATGGCAAAGTACAACACTTACGTTCCACCACGATGTGAAGGCCAGACTGGTACATCGTACCTTCAGTTCTTCCAGCAGGTAGTGATCAAGGCCCTAATCTTTGGAAGTCAGGAAGAAACGGGCCCTAGTACTTCAGGGACTGAAGGTGCTTGTATCGTACAACATTTCCCAGGGAAGGTCCCTCAAACCACAAAGAAAGGAAGGTTGCAAATGAGGTGCAGAATGTGTTACAGAAGGGTGATAAGAAAGGACCCCATTTAGCAATGCGACACCTGCCCTGACAAACCTGGCCTGTGCATAGAAGAATGCTTCAAAGTGTACCACACGTCCATGGACTACAAAATTTCTGACTTCCACAACTCATGTATGCCAACCTGACGTACACTACACAACAAAATTCACATACCAGGAAACACTAGATCAATTCCAAAATGGGGTCACTTGTGGGGCGTTTTCATTGTTTGGGCACATCAGGAGCTCACCAAAAGCGACATAACCCACACAGACCATACCATCAAAGTCTGTGTTCCAAAACATCACTCCTTTCCTTCCAAGCCCTGCGCCCAAATAATAGCTTGCCTCTACATACGTGGTATCCGTATACTCAGGAGAAATTTCACAACATATTTTGGGGTACATTTTATCCTGTTACCGCTGAGAAAATAAAAAAAATAAAATAAATAAAATGAAGAAATTTTCCTGGAAAAAAAAAAATTTGATTTTTTTATTTTATCGTCTCTATGTTATAAACCTCTGTGAAGCACCTGGGGGTGGACGGTGCTCACCACACAGCTAGATAAGCTCCTTGAGGGGTCTAGTTTCCAAAATGGGGTCACTTGTGAGTGTTTTCCACTGTTTAGGCACATCAGGGGCTCTCCAAATGCAACATGGTGTTTGCTCTGGATTCCAGCCAAACTTGCATTCAAAAAGTCTAACCCGTGCTCCTTCCCTTCCGAGCCCTGCTGTGCACCCAAACAGTGGTTTTCTCCCACATCTGGGGTATCGGAATGCTCATGAGAAATTGCACAACAAATATTGGGGTTGATTTTCGTCTGTAACCCTTGTGGGAGAAAAAGACACAGGATTTTTGGTTGCTTTCCGTTTCTCTGAGCCTTCATTGGGGGATACAGGAACCATGGGTGTATGCTGCTGCCACTAGGAGGCTGACACTATGCAAATAAAAATGTTAGCTCCTCTTCTGCAGTATACACCCTTCCGACAAGAAGTAGGATATTCAGTTAGTGAGAAAGCAGTAGGAGAAGAAACATGTTAAAGATAGAAACTCAAACTGTGACAATATAGCACAATAAAGCGGAGCTATTCAACTTGGGAGGGTGCTGTGTCCTCAATGAAGGCTCCAAGAAACAGATTTTACGGTAAGCAACCAACAATCCTGTTTTCTTTATCGCCTCATTGGGGGACACAGGAACCATGGGATGTCCAAAAGCAGTCCCTGGGGAGGGAACAGCAGAAAAACTCAATTCAGGTCGGAGAACTCACCACTGCCGCCTGCAAGATCCTTCCGCTTAGGCTGGCAACTGTCGAAGCGTAGGTATGGAGATTATAACATTTGGCAAATGAGTGAATGGAACACCAGGTTGCCGCCTTGTAAAGTTGTAGGGCGGATGCCCCATGGTGTACCGCCCAGGAGGCGCACACTGCTTGGGGCAGAGTGAGTCTTAATCCCAGGAGGAATCACTCTGTTCTTGACCCGGTAAGCCTCCAGAATAGCAGGTCTGATACAGAGAACAATCATAACCTTGGAGGCCGGCAGGCCTCTTGGCGCACCGTCTGGAATGACAAATAGACGGTCCGTCTTCCTAAAGTAGGCAGTCCTAGACAAATAGATCCTCAAAGCCCTGACCAGGTCTAGCCTGTTCAGCGAATGCCCCAGAGAATAGGTCTTAGCAGGACAAAAGGTGGGAAGGATGATCTTATTCAAGTTAAAGGAGGACACCACCCTGGGAAGAAAAGGCGACGAAGGCCGTAAAACTACCTTATCTTAGTGAAGAACCAAGAAATGGGGCGATAGGAGAGAGCCACCAACTCCGAGACGCGCCTAATGGAGGTGATGGCCACCAGAAACGCCACCTTCCAGGACAGAACAGACAGTGAGGCCTCATGGGGAGGTTCAAGGGGGGGGAACCCCACTGAGCCTTCAGAACAATATTGAGGTCCCAGGGATCCATGGGAGTCCGGTACGGGAGAGCCGCATGCACCACTCCTTGAAGAAAAGTTCTGACCTGAGAACTGGATGGATATAAATCCTTGTACCGTGATAGCCAGTAGATAGACAAATATTTAGAATTGAATTAGGCTATGCCTATGAAGAGGCCTGAGAAGTCTCGAAGGTTTGCAATTTGCTACCATCTTTTCAGTTAGCCATTAAGAGGTATCAAACCACCAAGGACTCTCAGATCTAAATATCTGACCTGAGAACAGGAAGCTAAGGACTTCTGAAAGGGACATCAGAAAGAGAATGGAAAGGGTAGCTACCTGACCCTTTAGAGAACAAAGGGCGAGGCCAGCATCAAGTCCCGCCTTGAGAAAAGGCCAAAAATAGAAGGTTTCAACAGCCAAGATGTTAAATTCACAACCAAAAACTCTGGTGGCAGATCGGTCCTTGGGACAGAAGATCTGGCCTGTCTGGGGGCCTCCAGTGGAAGTCCGCGAGGAGATTGACTATCTCAGCGAACCAGAACCTTCTGGGCCAATCTGGTGCGATCAGAATGACCGGCACCCCCTCCGCATTGATCTTGGACAGCCTGGGAAGAAGGGAAGGGGAGGAAACAGATAGGGAAGTACAAATTGCGACCCAGGAATGGCCAAAGCATCAGTCTCCACTACAAGAGGATCGCGGACTTGGAAACAAACGGTGGAACCTTCCTAAGCAGTCGGGACGCTAAGAGATCCGGGTCCGAAGATCCTCATCAAAGGCAAAATTTGAAGGAAGACCTCCTGATGCAGGGACCCCTCTCCTGCCGCAAGGCCCTCGCAGAAGAGAAAAACACCGCGGCCTAGTTGTCCACACCGGGAATATGCACTGCGGATAGTGCCGGAACCGTCGCCTCTGCCCAGAGGAGGATCTTTGATACCTCCGCCATTTCAAAAAGACTTTGATTCCCTCCCTGGTGATTGACATATGCCACAGCCTTGGCATTGGATGTCTGGATTCTGACTGGCAGACCTCTGAGAAGCCTTTCCCAGCGACTCAGGGACAGAAAAATGGCCCCTATCCCAAGGATGTCGATCGGCAGAGGAGACTCTTGCTCCGACCAATACCCCTTTCACTGACGGATGGCGGAAAACTGCGCCCCAGCCGGGAAGCCTGGTGACCATCATCACCACCTGCCATGGGCGAGAAGGAAGGACCGGGAGAATGAGAGGCGATGACAGCCACCAGCTGAGATACCATTAGAATCGGACGGAAGGCTGAATCGGACGATCCAGAGACAGCACAGACCTGTCCCACTGAGAAAGGATGGCCTGCTGAAGTGGTCTCAAGTGGAACAGCGCAAAAGGGAACGCTTCCGATGCTGCCCCCATTCGTCGCAGGACCTTCAATGCTGAACGGAAGGAAGGTAGCCGAGGGCCTTACAGAGAGCGAACTCCGTCCTGGAGAATTTCCCATTTCTCCTTGAGAAGAAAAAACCCTCGACTGACGGGTGTTGAACAGCATGCCTAAGAAGACGAGGCGCTGACTCGGAACAAGACAAGACTTTGTTCTGTTGACCAGCCACCAGAAACGGGACAGGGAGTCGAGGATGATGGTCAGACTCCCCTGGGCCTGAGAGTGAAGCGGAGCCTTGAAGAGGATGTCTTCGAGGTACGGAATGAGCACTAGGCCCCTGATCCTCAAAATGCCCATAAATGTAGCCATGACATTTATGAAGACACTGGGAGTGGTCGCAAGACCGAGCGGCAGGGCGACAAACTGGAAATGACCCTTCTGCTCCTCCAAACGCAGGAAACTCAGGTGTGCTGGGAAAATCAGAACATGGAGATAGGCGTCTTGGATATCTATGGAGCACAGGAATTCCTGTGGTTCCATGAAAGCCAATACTGAACAGAGGGACACCATCCTGAAATACCGCAGGCGGAACCTTCTGTTCACTAACTTAGGAACCAGGATGGATCGAACTACGTTGTTCTTCAGCACTACAAGCAGGTTTGAATACAAACCTGTGAAGCGTTCCTACTCTGGGACGGAAACGATAACCTCCGAACAAAGAAGAAAGGCAATGGACGCAAAGAAACCTGGGATCAGAGTAGGACCTTTTAGAGGGCGGGCTTCGAAGCGATTCCGGGGCTGTGAAGCGAACCCTATCTTGTATCCAGAGGATACCACCTCCCTGACCTAAGCGTCCTCCACAGAGGCAAGCCAAACGTCACTGAAAAAAAAACAGAAGACGCCCACCCAAACTCGGAGGAACGCTGGGCCCTTAGCACGAGTTATGCCAAGGAAGATCTGCCAGGTCTGGGCCTGGTGGACCTACCATGGGAGGTGCGGGAATGCCAGGAAGGGGTAGGCTTGAAGAAAGCCTTTTCTCTAGCCAGGCAAGACCGTGGTCTGTGCTAGCCAGAGGAATCTTCCGACGCCGCAAAACAGCGAAAGGACAAAAAGGAGCTGAACTGCCATATCAGGGGAGGCCGGTGAGGCTTGGAGGGAACTCGTGCCTCCCGTGGCATTCTTAATAATTTGCGAGTCCACTGTCGAGGAATCAGTCCAGTTAGCGATGAGCTCAGGGGAGAAGGGATATAGGATGCTGAGACGCTTCCCTATCTGAAAGCATCTGGTATGGTTCACCTTTCCCCTGGCAAGTACCACAACAAATTCAGTGTGTGGGGCAAAGACCTTGGAAATTGGTTTTGACCATCTAAACAAAACCGCCTATTCTGCAGGTTCCATAGAGGTATCCATGATGCCTAAGGTCTGGTTGACCGCAACAATAAGGCTTTGTACCCTATCACTCATGCTAGAGGCCTGTAGTGAAACAAAGTCTGAATCTTCCTCTGAAAACATGACAGAGGACGCCCGTCTGACTCGGGAGAGGAGGATCTGGAAGAGGGATCTCACCGTGCCAGACTGGAGGGCGAGATGGAGCGGGAAAAGGACTTAGAATTTCGCTCCTGTCTGTATCTCTTCTGGCCTGTCTTGAAAAGGCCGGACGGAGAATCCTGTGACCCACTGGCAACTGCAGGGGGCTGGGAGGGACAATCTGTCAAGCACGGACACCAGGGTCGTGACATCCTGGTGAGGTCTGCCACAGACTGAGACAGAAGGAAAGCCCACCCAGCGATAGGGGTCTCGGTCTCACCCGGGGTAGGGACTCCGGGATGGTGGGTACAGTGGAGTTGCTGCAGCTGACAAGAGGAAGCAGGAGAACGAGAACGCTCTCCTTTTAGGATTAGGCCTGGTAAGCAGACCCACTAAATGATGCCCGAAGGTTAGGGGAACAGGTGTGATGCAGAGGGGAGTAATGGACTGCTAAGCAGAGCTACTCACAGCAGAAGTAGAGTCCTGTAGTCTGCTCCTGGGCTGTAGCTGCGACCAGCATCATGGCACAGGTCCAGGGCACCAGCAGGGGCACGGCGACCTAAGGAGGATGCAGGGGACCCAGCAGGTGAAAGCGTGGACTGGAGCAAAGGACCCGCTCTCAGAGGTCGGAAGGGGGGCAGGTTAGCCACCGGGTCCGGAGGAGCAAGATGGCGGCGATCCCAGAGCAACTGGGAAGGCTGGGAGTAGTGGGCAGAGCTAGCGCCCTGCGCAGGAAGAGGTAGAGAGAGCGTGACGGGCGGGAGAAAAGCCCACCCGAAAGTTGAGAGGATGGGGGCGGAGTCAACGCTGTAACTAGGCCCGAGAGAAGTCGGGCCCTAGATTTTCAGCAAGTGACCGCCGGAGCATGGGGGGGGGGGGGAGAGGGTGGGTGTGGCACGGAGGCTGCAAAACGCCACGGTGGAATGCCCGGTGCCCCCACTTCCATCGTAGTGACAGGAAAGGCTACCCAAGCTAAAAACCTCTATAAAAATGACAAGGCGGAGGACAGAAGGATGAAAGAAAAAGATTTTCCCTGAACTTCTTTTCTTATCTTCTTCCTGACATCGCCAGAACCTGGGGGGAAAAGAGAAAGTACCTCCCCGTCCAGGATAGATTGTCTGCGATATGGGATGTCTGCGTCTCCTCAGACCGACAGGCTCTGGTGGGCGAGTGGGTAGGGGAACGGAGGCAGGACCGGCCAAAGATCTTTCGATGTGGGACATCCACGTCTCCTCCAACCGACATTCTCTGGCGGGCGAGTGGGTGGGAGACGGAGACAGGACCGTCATGGGTCCTGCAGGACAGACGTATGAGGATACGGGGTGGCAGTACACGCCGTACTCAGTCTCTGCGTGGGAGTACAGTTGTGACCGTTCACACTGTATCCCTCCGGAAACCTGAAAAGAAACGATGCACCCTGAGGTAGATAAGGGTCTAATGAAAGACCCGTGTCCACCTCCTACTGACACTAAGCTAAACTGAATATCCTACTTCCTGTCGGTGGGGTGTATACTGCAGAGGAGGAGCTAACTTTTTTATTTGGATAGTGGCAGCCTCCTAGTGGCAGCAGCATACACCCATGGTTCCTGTGTCCCCCAATTAGGCGATAGAAAAATGGGTCTAAGGTAAAATTTGTGTGAAAAAAGTTATGTTTATTTTTGCCGTCCACATTCCTTTAATTTCAGTGAAGCACCTGAAGAGTTAATAAACTTCTTGAATGTGGTTTTGAGTACCTTGAGCGGTTCAGTTTTTAGAATGGTTTAACTTTGGGGTATTTTTTGTCATAAAGGCCCCTCAAAGTGACTTCATATGTGATGTGGTCCCTAAAAAAAAACCAAAAAAAAAAACCCGCTTTTTAAATTCTGTTGGAAAAATGAGAAATCGCTGGTCAACTTTCAACCCTTATAACTTCCTAACAAAAAAAAATTATGTTTCCAAAATTTTGCTGATGTAAAGTAGACATTATTTATTAATTATTTTGTGTGACTCATCTCTCTGATTAAAGGGCATAAAAAATAAAACTTTGAAAATTGCTTAATTTTCTTCAAATTCACGATTTTTAAACAAATAAACGCAAGTCATACAAAATAAAGTTTACCCCCATCATGAAGTACAATATGTCACGAAAAACGCACTCAGAATCAGTGGGATCTGTTGAAGCGTTCCAGAGTTTTTACCTGAATGAGGTCCTAGGAAAGAGGATGAGGGGAAAGAGAGGGAGAGCGCTATCTAAGAATAGTAAGGCTACGTTCAAATTAGCGTTGTGTCGGGCGCAGCCGCGGCGACGCATGCGTCATGCGCCCCTATATTTAACATGGGGGGCGCATTGACATGCGTTGTCTTGCGTTTTTGTGACGCATGCGTCATTTTGGCGCAAGCGTCAGGGCACAGAGGACGCTGCATGAAGCTTTTTTTCTGCGCCCAAAATCATGCAAAAATGAACGCATGCGTCACAAAAAGCTGCGTTTTGCATGCGTTGTGCGTTGCGTCGCCGAAGCAGCACAGCACAACGCAAATGTGAACTTAGCCTAAAAGAGTGAATCTTACTTGGTGAGAAAAGTTCATCTTGAATCTTGCTCACCTGGTGTGGTTGTGCAAGGAGACACAACACTGGGAAGAGTTTGCAAACAAGGGTGATCCTTCCACTGATGTGCTGCCCGTTTGTAACATGGAGGTGATTTTCCTCTCCCAGAAAAAAATTCCTCCACTTGGATAATGTGAATAAGGATGTTTTAGGGCGCTTCTTTCAGCGGATCCTTAACCTAACTTAGAATATGAAGGTTATATAGCCAAAGAACCAAGTATCTCTGATGTTGAATCAGATTATATGTACAGTAATATCAGATGTTATGCAATATGTACAATATTCTTTTCTTGGAGATGAAGTTATACTATACAGTCATGGCCAAAAGTATTAACACCCCTGCAATTCTGTCAGATAATACTCAGTTTCTTCCTGAAAATGATTGCAATCACAAATTCTTTGGTATTATTATCTTCATTTAAGTTGTCTTAAATGAAAAAACACAAAAGAGAATGAAGCAAAAACCAAAGCATTGATCTTTTCACACAAAACTCCAAAAATGGGCCAGACAAAAGTATTGGCACCCTCAGCCTAATACTTGGTTGCACAACCTTTAGCCAAAATAACTGCGACCAACCGCTTCCGGTAACCATCAATGAGTTTCTTACAATGCTCTCCTGGAATTTTAGACCATTCTTCTTTGGCAAACTGCTCCAGGTCCCTGATATTTGAAGGGTGCCTTCTCCAAACTGCCATTTTTAGATCACTCCACAGGTGTTCTATGGGATTCAGGTCTGGACTCATTGCTGGCCACCTTAGAAGTCTCCAGTGCTTTCTCTCAAACCATTTTCTAGTGCTTTTTGAAGTGTGTTTTCATGGGTCATTGTCCTGCTGGAAGACCCATGACCTCTGAAGGAGACCCAGCTTTCTCACACTGGGCCCTACATTATGCTGCAAAATTTGTTGGTAGTCTTCAGACTTCATAATGCCATGCACATGGTCAAGCAGTCCAGTGCCAGAGGCAGCAAAGCAACCCCAAAACATCAGGGAACCTCCGCCATGTTTGACTGTAGGGACCATGTTCTTTTCTTTGAATGCCTCTTTTTTCTCTCCTGTAAACTCTATGTTGATGCCTTTGCCCCAAAAGCTCTACTTTTGTCTCATCTGACCAGAGAACATTCTTCCAAAACGTTTTAGGCTTTTTCAGGTAAGTTTTGGCAAACTCCAGCCTGGCTTTTTTATGTCTCGGGGTAAGAAGAGGGGTCTTCCTGGGTCTCCTACCATACACTCCCTTTTCATTCAGATGCCGACGGATAGTACGAGTTGACACTGTTGTACCCTCGGACTGCAGGGCAGCTTAAACTTGAGATTGCTCATGCTTCCTCACAATTTGGTTTCTCAAGTCCTCAGACAGTTCTTTGGTCTTCTTTCTTTTCTCCATGCTCAATGTGGTACACACAAGGACACAGGACAGAGGTTGAGTCAACTTTAATCCATGTCAACTGGCTGCAAGTGTGATTTAGTTATTCCCAACACCTGTTAGGTGCCACAGGTAAGTTACAGGTGCTGTTAATTACACAAATTAGAGAAGCATCACATGATTTTTCGAACAGTGCCAATAATTTTGTCCACTCCCTTTTTTATGTTTGGTGTGGAATTATATCCAATTTGGCTTTAGGACAATTCTTTTCGTGTTTTTTCATTTAAGACAAATTAAATGAAGATAATAATACCAAAGAATTTGTGACTGCAATCATTTTCAGGAAGAAACTGCGTATTATCTGACAGAATTGCAGGGGTGTTAATACTTTTGGCCATGACTGTACGTATTGTAACTGCTAAACAGTTTTATAGATAGCGATTGGTTCCTCAATTAGTACAACACACCCATTAGTAATGAAAATGGGGCATAAATAGCTTCTAACAAAATCATTTTATTATCCACCTAATGAAGTCCTACAAGGCTGAAACACGTTGTGTGTATTTATTAAGCTTTTATTGTCTTTTATAAAGTTTTGCATTTGCTGTACATAGCCAATAAAATATCATCTAATTCAAGATACTTGGTTCTTTGGCTACATAACCTTCTTACTCCAAATTGGGTTAAGGATCCTCTGAAGAAAGCGCCCTGAAAACATCCTTACTCACATTATCCACGTGGAGAAATTTTTCTCTGGGAGAGGAAAATCACATTCATGTTATTACAGATGGGCAGCACACCAGTGGAAGGATCACCCTTGTTTGCAAACTTTTCACATAGTTTTTACCTCAAAGTGACACTGGTCAGAATTGTAAAATTGTGCCTGGTCCTGAAGGTGAAAACCTGCTTGGGGTGAAGGAAGGGGGAAGGGTAAAGGTGTTAATGGATATGAAATTGGCCAATATTTCATCTTCTAATATGCATAAGTCAATGTACTTACTAATGGAGGGCCACCTAGAAAAATGGTTCCCTGTTTTCGAACGATGATGCTTTCATCAGCCATAGCTGGTACATACGCTCCCCCGGCTGTACAGGATCCCATCACTACTGCAACCTGCAAGTAAGGTCCAAAAAATTGTTACAAATTAATTGCAGAAAAGGTAATACATTTTGATCAATTTACCGTTATATGAACAGTCATAGAGAGTAGTGTAACACTCACTTTGAAGGGTTAATGTTTACACCAACTGATATCACTAAGGGCAGCACGGAGGCTCAGTGGTTAGCACTGCAGCCATGCAGCTCTAGGGTCCTGGGTTCAAATCCCACCAAGGACAACATCTGCAAGGAGTTTGTATGTTCTCCCCGTGGTTGCGTGGGTTTCCACCGGGTACTCCGGTTTCCTCCCACATTCCAAAAGACATACTGATACGGAATGTAGATTGTGAGCCCCATCGGGGGCAGCGATGATAATGTGTGCAAACTGTAAAGGGCTGCAGAATATAGTTACATAGTTATTAAGGTTGAAGGAAGACTATAAGTCCATCTAGTTCAACCCATAGCCTAACCTAACATGCCCTAACATGTTGATCCAGAGGAAAGCAAAAAAAAAAACCCACGTGGCAAAGAGTAAGCTCCACATTGGGGAAAAAAATTCCTTCCCGACTCCACATACGGCAATCAGACTAATTCTCTGGATCAACGCCCTATCAAGGAATCTATTGTATATATCCTGTAACATTATACTTTTCCAGAAAGGTATCCAGTCCCCTCTTAAATTTAAGTAATGAATCACTCATAACAACATCATACGGCAGAGAGTTCTGTTATGAATAGGTAATTCAGAACCACAATGGACCTTGAAGTTCAGAGCACACAAGTGACCTGACAAAAACCACAAAACATAGGACGAGCTCTGAGACGTGGGAACTCTGCTGACCGTAATCCCTAAACCTATCAAACCACACTAGAGGTAGCCGTGGATTGCGCCTAACGCTCCCTATGCAACTCGGCACAGCCTGAGAAACTAACTATCCCTGAAGATAGAAAAAAAAGCCTACCTTGCCTCAGAGAAATTCCCCAAAGGAAAAGGCAGCCCCCCACATATAATGACTGTGAGTAAAGATGAAAATACAAACACAGAGATGAAATAGATTTAGCAAAGTGAGGCCCGACTTACTGAATAGACCGAGGATAGGAAAGATAGCTTTGCGGTCAACACAAAAACCTACAAACAACCACGCAGAGGGGCAAAAAGACCCTCCGCACCGACTAACGGTACGGAGGTGCTCCCTCTGCGTCTCAGAGCTTCCAGCAAGCAAGCAAAACCAAAAAAGCAAGCTGGACAGAAAATATAGCAACAAAAGTAACACAAGCAGAACTTAGCTCATGCTGAACAGACAGGCCACAGGAACGATCCAGGAGGAAGCAAGACCAATACTAGAACATTGACTGGAGGCCAGGATCAAAGCACTAGGTGGAGTTAAATAGAGCAGCACCTAACGACTTAACCTCATCACCTGAGGAAGGAAACTCAGAAGCCGCAGTACCACTCGTGACCACAGGAGGGAGCTTGATCACAGAATTCACAACAGAGTTCCATAGTCTCACTGCTCTTACAGTAAAGAATCCGCGTCTGTTATTATGCTTAAACCTTATTTCCTCCAAACGCAGAGGATGCGCCCTTGCCCCTGTTTCAGGTCTATGATTAAAAAGATCATCAGAAAGGTCTTTGTACTGTCCCCTCATATATTTATACATTAAAATAAGATCACCCCTTAGTCTTCGTTTTTCCAAACTAAATAGCCCCAAGTGTAATAACCTATCTTGGTATTGCAGATCCCCCAGTCCTCTAATAAGCTTGGTCACTTCTCTGCACCCGCTCTAGTTCAGCTATGTCTTTCTTATACACCGGAGACCAGAACAGTGCACAGTATTCTAAGTGAGGTGAAACAAGTGACTTGTATAGAGGTAAAATTATGTTCTCCTCATGTGCATCTATACCTCTTTTAACCCTTTCACGACATGCGCCATACTATTACTGCGCATGTCGTGTCCCCCCCTTTGATGTGGGCTCCGGCGGTGAGCCCACATCAAAGTCGCGACATGTCAGCTGTTTTGTACAGCTGACATGTGCGCGCAATAGCGGCGCCGCGCACAGATAGACGCCGGGAAGATGGAGCGGCGCCCGGCACGGGGACAGGTGAATATGACATACTTACCTAGTCCCAGCGATCCTGGCGCTCCCCGCCTGTCCCACGGTCTTCTGTGCTGCAGCCTCTTCCTCTATCAGCGGTCACCGGCACCGCTGATTAGAGAAATGAATAGGCGGCTCCAACCCTATGGGAGGTGGAGCCGCCTATTCATTTCTCTAATGAGCGGTCCCACGTGACCGCTGAAGAGGGGAAGAAGCTGCAGCACAGAAGACCGTGGGACAGGCGGGGAGCGCCAGGATCGCTGGGACTAGGTAAGTATGCCTCAGCGCCCTCACCCGCCGACCCCACCGCTACCGTGACTCGAGTATAAGCCGAGAGGGGCACTTTCAGCCCAAAAATTTGGGCTGAAAAACTCGGCTTATACTCGAGTATATACGGTACCTTTGCTGGAACTGCAGGTTTCTGTTCCCCAATCAATTTCAGGGTAGTTGAAGTCCCCCATAATAATGACT
This sequence comes from Ranitomeya imitator, assembly GCF_032444005.1. NCBI lineage: Eukaryota > Metazoa > Chordata > Amphibia > Anura > Dendrobatidae > Ranitomeya > Ranitomeya imitator. The sequence goes on from NC_091282.1 coordinate 128,438,105, forward strand.
TCTCCTTGAGTCGCAGCTTCATCTATTTGCTTTACGAGGATATTCTCTATTGCTTCCATTATTTTTGGAGATTTATAACAAACCTCTATTAGTAATTTATTATTTTTTCCCCCTCCCCTTATCTCCACCCACAGGGACTCTACATTTTCATTAAATTCACCTATATTATCACGCCAGATGGGATTTAAGGATGATTTTACATTTAGACACACCCCTCCCCCTCGCTTATCTGTACGGTCATTTCTGAAAAGGCTATAGCCCTGCAAGTTAACAGCCCAGTCATGGCTCTCATCCAGCCATGTTTCAGATATCCCCACCATGTCATAATTATGCTCCAACAACATTAATTCTAATTCGTCCATTTTGTTGGCGAGGCTTCTGGCATTAGTATACATGAACTTGTTGTTCCTCTCTGTACCTCTATTCTGTCTTAAATTATTAACTGTTCTAACCCCAACCACCCATGCCACCGCCACCCCCATCTTCCTTATTTGTGCCCAGGTCTCTATCTGCACTATCTTCTCCTCTTATAAAATGAATAGCCTCCCCCCAATCCCTAGTTTAAACACTCCTCCAACCTTCTAGCCATTTTCTCCCCCCAATATGTTAGAACCAAGATTATTACTATACTATTAAATTGGAATACATTCTCAGATTGCCTCTTCTCAGTGACTGACTTCTGATATCAGTAAATTCGATATATTATAGTTCTGTGCTGGCAATACAGAAATTACAGCTTTGTATATATACACGGATTTCCTGCAATGCAAACTTGTGACAATACAAATGATTCAGTGACCTGAGAAATTCCTTGTGATGACATCCTCGCCTGGTTGTAGAAAATTCGTCCAAAATGATCACGGTCGGGGAATACATCCGCCTGACGAGGTAGATTTGCACCACCAGAATCCACTACATCAGGATAAAAAGATATATGGGATCATCATCTGTAAAGTCATAATTCATTCAGTCTTATGGTAAAATGTACGGATGACACAGGGCAAGAAACCTATTCCCCTTAAAGGAGTTGTTCGCTTTCAGATCTTCCACAGATGCAATTAGTAAAAAAAAAAAATACAAACTGCGCTATACTCCCCTTCCCTGGGTCCACCCGCGAGACTCTGCTGCTGCTTCCGGTGTCGGACATTGGCTGATGTCACTCTGAAGGCATGGCAGTCCGTGAGCTCAGCCGCAATATCAGTGTATATGGAACGCTTTCTTCAAAGTCAGTGAGCTCCCCAATTGGCTACTCTGCTTTTGATGCGACAGCAGCACCGCAGCCTACGCCAGATATCCAGAGGATACTGGATGTATCACTCCAGTGCTCGTCTGATAGAGAGAATCAGCTCAGGCAGTGGTATCCCACGTCGCAGAGAGGATTCGGAGAGGTAATACTCCCGTGCTCGCCTGTTGGTTCGGGGAGATCGGACCCTTGAAAGGTTCCGTCACCCCTTCATCCAAATGGGATAAAAGTAGAAAATCCGAAAAGTTCTGGTCTGAATAGCAGACCCAGTGTGCCTCCTACGGACACCAAGCTTGAACTGGGTCTCTGGAAGCCAGCATGAGGGTGTATACTACAGGGGAGGAGCTAACTTTTTTTGTATCACTTAGTGTCAGCCTCCTAGTGACAGCAGCATAACACTCATGGTTCTGTGTCCCCCAATGTGGCGAAGGAGAAATTAACATTTTACCTTTTTTTCCCACAAAAATTTTACTTCAGCCCCAATTTTTTTTTTTTTTTACAAAAGGTAATAGCAGAAAACGAACACCAAAATATGTTGTGCAATTTCTCCTGAGTACGCCGATACCGCATATGTGGGGGAAAACTACTACTTGGGCACACGGAGGGCTTGGAAGGAAAGGAGCCGTGTCACATTTGGAGAGCCCCTGATGTGCCTAAACAGTGGAAACCCCTCACAAACCAGTGGAAACCCCATTTTGGAAACTAGACCCCTCAAGAAATGTATATAGAGGTGTAGCGAGCACCTTGAACTCCCAGGTGCTTCATAGAAGTTTATAACATTGAATTGTGAAAATGAAAAAAAAAAAAAAAAAAAAACATTTTTCAAGCAAAAATGTTGGTTTTGCACCATTTTTTTTTTCGTTTTCACATGGTTAACAAGGAGAAAATTGACCATAAACTTTGTTGTACAATTTCTCATGAGTACACGGATACCCAATATGTGGTCAAAAATTACTTTTGAGGCATCTGGAGTTGTGACCTGTATTGTTTAAGATTATTGTACTTGTTTTTATTATGTATACCCCTCCTCACATGTCAAGCACCATGGAATAAATGGCGCTATAATAATTAATAATCTGGAGTTCAGATTTTGCGGGAATGGTTTGCTGTGCCATGTCACATTGGCAGAGCCCCTGCCAGAACAGCAGAACCCCCCATACGTGATGTCATTTTACAAACTTCACCTCTCAATGGATTTATCCAGGGGTGCAGTGAACATGTTGAGACCACATGTGCCTCATATAATTTTATACCATTGGGTAGTGGAGAAGGAATAATTAACATTTTAACTGTACAAATGTATTTTAGCCCCAAATTTGTATTCCTATAAAGGGTAATAGGAAAAAAATGACCTCAGTTTGTTGTGCAATTTATCCTGAGTGCGCCATTACCTTACATGTAATCGGGAACTACTTTTGAGGCACAGTACAAAAATCAGAAGGTAAGGAGCACCATATTATAGTGCAGATTTTACTATTATGGTTTGCGGGTTGCCAAGATCCACTGGGAGAGCGGACTTTGAGTTGTCTATATATTGGAAACTTGTATGCACAAAGTATCGTGGGTGCTCGAGTCTCTGCCCCGCATGTTTTGCGGCTGTTAGACACCCTCCCCCCCAAAAAAAAAACATGCGGGCGAAGACTCAAGCATGTCATTCGAGCACCAGCGATACTCGGTGCGTACCCGAACACCCAAAGGAAACTCGAGTAACAAGCACTAGCGCTCAACACTAGTCACATTGTCACTTTTTTTTTTTTACTTTTGAAAAAAATTTTAAAAAATAAAATAAAATCACACACAACCCTGAGCCCAACCCTAACCTTAAGTCTAAGTCCAAGACCAAGTCCAAAGCTAAACCCTAACCTTAAGTCCAACCCTAAGCTCAACCCGCTGTTGTCAGCCAGCAAGATCAATCAAAGAAGAATGAACAGCGCTCCATCCAGGTGTAGAAATCTTGAAAATTAGCTTTATTAAGCCATGACACAGCAACGTTTCGACCACCACTTGGTCTTTGTCAAGCAAAGACAAAGACCAAGTGGTGGTTGAAACGTTGCTGTGTCATGGCTTAATAAAGCTAATTTTCAAGATTTCTACACCTGGATGGAGCGCTGTTCATTCTTCTTTGATTGATCTGGCTATATTCGGGACGGTTCCCCGAATGTTGAACGGGCGCCCCAGTACTGTGAGTGCTGTCAGTTTTCTGTTTTTTCTGTTGTCAGCCAGCAAATCTCGGCGGGCGCACAGCCAGGAAGTAGAGGCGGAGAACTGAGGGCCCGGGGATGGTGGAGGTACCAGGTGGTGGGGGAGGGAGGTCTTGGGGGACATCATTTCTCTCTCCGCTGGCATGTATATCATGTCAGAAGAGAGAAGCGATTTTGATTGGGGGCGCACTTTTTTATTACACGATTGACATTATTCATTGAATAATAATGGTCACGTGATCGAGGCCACGAAAATGTGGCCCTGATCGTGTTCTCCAGGGTCTCAGCTGAGACCCCAGAGATTTTCTGACACTGGGGGGGCGTTATACACCTATTCCCGAGCATCATTTTAAAATGGCGATGAGGGAATAAGACCAATTAGTGGCTGTTGTTTTAATGTGTATCGGTGTTCGTTAAGGGATTAAACAAACTGCAGCTATGGCCAAATATTATCTGAAAGGGAACAACTCATTTATGTTTTAATTATAATATACGGATGTGTGTATTTGATAATTATATGCAAGAGTGCTGCAACATAAGGCCCCAAATCATAAGCGCCTTCTCTTTTCTGTCTTGTGGTTTTCATTGACTGTTTTTAGGCCATTTTTTAATGGCACACAGGCTTCAAGAATTTTTCATAAAATAAAAAAAAAAAATCTTTTGTGGTCTTTGCCCATTTTGAAACTTTTTAGCACAAAAAATAAATAAATTACCCGTTTTGCAAATTGACATAATCTGCACCAAAATAAATGGCATTCATAAAAATTCGGAGTAAAAAAAAAAAAAAAAAAAAAAACTTTAAAAAAGAACAAAAAACAATCGCAGTCGATAAGTCTGAATAAAATTTGCAAAAAAGCCACAACTTTTAAACAGGCGTAAATAACTTGATGTATTGCTCTCACTAAGCAGTTAGACATGAAAGATGAAAAGCCGACAGGCTGCAAAGGTCATGCCCCAACCCGTGTCTGCCCTTCCATAAACGCCATAAAAATAAAACCTATGTAGCAACAACTTATTATTATTATTCAGTACAAAAATTTGAACCTAAAGACAACACATTATTAAAAATTAGACAGGGGTATAAGATACAGTGATAAATGGCAAACTGCATCGAAGTAAAAATGCACCGTACCTAAGTATATACAAGGTAAGTGGTTCTGCATAGCAATCTCTTGTGCTCGGAGGTGCTTCTTCACTGTGATAGGGTAGTAGGTGCCTCCTTTTACGGTGGCATCATTGGCAACAATAAGACATTCTATCCTGAAAGAACGGAAGTGACGAACTCAATCACATGGATGGGAAACAAACAAAATATATCAAGTTCAAACTGTGTCAATCAACTGTGATAGCTCAGTTGTCCAATCTAATGAAGGGGTGTGCTGAGCTCTCAGTATTTTGATGGACAGCTCAGTCGTCCAGTCTGGAACTGAGGAGGAGGTGCTGAGCTTCCTTCAGATGTTCCCTGTTCTAAGTGATTTCCAAGCTACTTATCTAAGCTGTCAGTCCCAGATCTCTGCCAGTTGTAGCATTTGACGGTGGTGCATATTTGCTTGTATTCCTGTGCTCTATTTGTTTATCTATTGCTGCCTGACCTTGGACCACGTTCTGACCATCCATTTGCCTAGCCCCTTTGCTTTGATCTGCTATCTTCCTGGTATTCTTACCTCGGTCCATGACCTGACTACATCTTCGCAAACTAAAGGGGAAAGATAGTGCTCTCCTGGTATCTGACTCAGAATGTTTGACTACCCTGCCTCACGCTTGTCCGTGATTAGTGACTAGCATAATAGCATCCAGCTCATTTATCAATGCCGATATACAGTAGTATCTGCCATTACCACCTCTTGCAGTCGGGTATCCCACAGTCTGCTCTATCTATGAAGAACCCTTTCCTATTTAGCTGCCAGAATTGCCTTTCCTCCTCAAGTAATAAATGTCCACTGGTCGTTTGCAAGGTCTTGGTAGAAATAAATCATGTGCCAGTCCTTTTTATTGATCAAACATGTATTTATACCAGTAAATCAAACTCTAGAGGTGCCTTTTTTCAAAGCTGCAAAAAAAAAAAAAAAAGAGGAATATGGTGGTTCAGAGTCTCCTTTGCCCAAGGTTCAAAGATATGATCACACACGAAGGTGAAGCTTGAATGTGATTTATTTTGTTGAGCCGTTTCAATGATCATTGTGGTTTGGTCCTGATGAAGGGGTTTGAAAACCTTGAAACGGGTTGACAAAATAACCTACATTCATGCTTCACCTTCGTGTGTGATCGTACTTTTGAACCTTGGGCAGTGCGGATTCTGAACCACCATTTTCCTCATTTTTTGCAATGGATCTCCTTGGTGGTCCTGCTGCAGCCTTTAAATGACTGTCACAACCCCATCAGGTGAGCGTGCGTATAATATTTTAAACCACTTTGGTTATCATATAAGATCCTATTTCTGTTTTTTGCCTCTCCCATTTTACCATTTAATTTATTTTTTTTCACAGCTGAACTTACCTAATTATTTTGAATCTCTCATAAGAAAAACCTCAAAGCCTGTATAATAATCTAGTTGCTTACATTTGTACAGCCTCTAGTTTTTTATTGGAAAGTAGAGGTCAAAACCAGCTCTTCTCAAATATAGTGAATAATGTATTACTTTAAAGGGGGAGGGGGGTCTCAACTAGTATAATCGCAAAGACGGCAATGAGGTTTTTAATTTATTGCTGGTTACATGGGTTAATGGACACAGGTTACCCGGGCTAGGAATACTTGTGTGCTCTTTGCTTTAGAGCTTGCTAAGGCAGCTCTGGAGCTAGCTGGATGTGGCCAGCTTTGTTGCACCGATGCTCCTGTTCTGCTGCAGAAGCAAAGCTGTCTCTTCTAGCAGCATAAGGGCAGTCCCACACGTCCAGATACTTCCCATACCGGAAAAATCGGTACCGGAATTATCCGTGTCCGTGTGCCCGTGCGTTTCTGTGGCACATCAGTGTGGCACACATGTGCCGCCCGTGTGCCCACTGGGTACCACACGCACCGTGCAGGAGACAGCGCTAAAGTTTAGTGCTGTCCCCTGCATCTGGTGCTGAAGCCGCCATTGATATCTTCTCTGCAGCAGCGTTTGCTGTAGAGAAGATATGAATATTCTTTTTTTTTGTTTGTTTCTCGTGTTTAAAATAAAGCTCCATGTCCCCACCCCCTCCTGTGCGCTCGCCCGCTGTTCTTAAAATACTCACCCGGCTCCCTCGCTGGCTGGCGCTGCTTCCTGTCCTGGCCGCACCTTCTACTGTATGAACGGTCACGTGGGGCCGCCGATTACAGTCATGAATATGCGGCTCCACCTCCCATAGGGGTGGAGCCGCATATTCATTACTGTAAATGAGCGGCCCCACGTGACCGCTCATACAGTAGAAGGTGCGGCCAGAACAGGAAGCAGCGCCAGCCAGCGAGGGAGCCGGGTGAGTATTTTAAGAACAGCGGGCAGGCGCACAGGTGGTGGGGACATGGAGCTTTATTTTAAACACGAGAAAAAAAAAAAAAAAAAGAATATTCATATCTTCTCTACAGCAAACTATGCTGCAAAGAAGATATGAATAGCGGCTTCAGCACCATGTGGGGGGGACAGCGCTTACTGTAGCGCTGTCTCCTGCACGGCACACGGACAACGTCCGTGTGCGGTACGTGTTTTACACGGACCCATTGACTTTAATGGGTCCGTGTAATCCGTGCGCTCTCACGAACACTGACATGTCTCCGTGTTTGGCACACGGAGACACGGTCCGCAAAAAAAATCAATGACATCTGCACAGATGCATTGCTTTTAATGTGTCTATGTGTGTCAGTGGCTCCGGTACGTGAGGAAACTGTCACCTCACGTACCGGAGCCACTGACGTGTGAAACCGGCCTAAGAGAGCGCACAGTTCATAGAAGAGCATGCAGCTGGTCTGAAGATGCTAATCCTCAAGAGGCAAGTAAGAAGCCAGAGGGGGTTTTGCATCACAAAAATGATTTGACAACCTGTTTAAAGGGGTATTCCTATCTCCAAGATCCTATCCTAATATGTAGTAAGTGTAGTAATAATAATATTAGCAAATTCCTCCAATTAGAAATGTAGTATAGTTCTTCTGATTTTCTATCTTGAAGCACGGTGGCGCAGTGGTTAGCACTACAGCTTTGCAGCGAGTTCTCTCCGTGTTTGCGTGGGTTTCCTCCGGGTACTCCGGTTTCCTCCTACACTTCAAAGACATACTGATAGGGAATGTAGATTGTGAGCCCCATCGGGGACAGTGATGATAATGTGTGCAAACTGAAAAGCGCTGCGGAATATGTTAGCGCTATATAAAAATAAAGATTATTATTATTATTCCCCATGTGCAGGCATTGCAGTAGCTTAGGTGTCCATGGTTACGACCACTCAGTGACGGTTAGTTGTTAGTGGTTGTAACCATTGACACCTAAGCTACTGCAATGCCTGCACAAGGGGAAAGAAACATAGAGAATCAGAAGAACTATACTACATTTCTAATTGGAGGAATTTGCTAATATTACTATTATTACTACACCTACTACTTATTGGGATAGGATCTTGGAGACAGGAATAACCCTTTAAGCGCCTTGAGATGCCAAAGGGCACAACAAATTAGGAGTATTCTGAAGCGGTTTTAACACCAAGAACAAGCATCATCTATAAGCTACAGAGAGATGATCAGAGTCTCTGTATTGAAATAACAATATAGGGAATCAGCTATAATCCATAATAATCAGTTATAATTACGGGATATAAGACAATCTGTCATTATGGAGCACAAGTTACTTTCATAGAAGAAAGACATATAGAGAAATGGAGGAAGTCCAATCTCAAGTCTCCAACTTAAAGCACAGTAAGTGATGGAAAATGCATTTATTTTATTATGTGGGTGCTATACAATCTTTCAGCAATGCCCTTCTATCTAGATCCTTGGGATCCACTTACCCAGATATACGACCAATGCCTGTGATGAGACCTCCAGCTGGCACCTCTTCATTACCATACAACTGGTAACCTGCAAACTGGGAGAATTCCAGGAAAGGAGACCTAATCCAATAACAACATCGTCAGTGACTAATCATGTGGATGAGACACAGCCGTAATACCAGACACAGCCCATACACAAGTGAGGCACAACTATTTTTTGTTCCATCCCATATGATTGATAGATCTGATGTGAATCATTAGGCTGTGAGCACACGTTGCACATTTGGTGCGTTTTTTTCCGTGCAGAAAATAATTTGCAGCATGTCAATTCTCGGTGTGTTTTTGCCCTGCCTTTTTTCACCATTGACCTCACTCAAATCATTCAAAAGCGCAGGCAAAAATGTGGCTTCGCATAAATTTTACTCAATGCGTGCACATAGCCTCGGAGTTGCTGAGCGCAGTTAATGGCTGTGCTGCAATTGTGACGTCACTGCAGCAGTGGAAAGGCAGCACTGAGCAGGGGAAGGCGAGTACAACTGAGTTTGTCATGGTGTGGCCAGTAATTATCCTGGACAACCACAAACCCTTCTTACCCAGGATCTATGAGCCGGTCAATCCTTTCTCTTGGTAGAAGTTTCCCTCTGGAGGTGTGGAGTTTTCGGGCCTTTTCTCCTCCCCCTGTAATACAACCAAAAGCATGAGAAACAATGAGGAAAGCACCAAATTGAAAAGTGCTACCTGCAGCATCTGACCTGTTAAAAACCTGCTGTGTTCAGGCTATAAAGTAAACCACCTACTAGTGACGGACATACACTGATCATTCGTAATATTGGGCCTTACACATCAAGCTGCGCTGCCTGCGTATAGTGACATTTCTATCACAGTGGAGCTAGAGCAGCTCTTCTGTGTGATCGCCTAGTGTTAGCACTGAGCCTAGCAATAATCCTTGGGTGCTCATGATCCTGTCAACAAGTAAATGGTTGGGCTTCCTTGGACTAACCACTGCATACCAGGATCACCCTACAAGACCTATCATTTTGGAGATGCACGGACGCAGTCATCTAACCCTCCTTTGGCCTTTGTCAGATGCTTAGATCTTTACGCCTGCCCAATTTCCTGCTTCCAATACATCATTTCATCTTCAACTTGCTTAACTGTTCACAAGAACATTCATTTTGACAAGGGGTGCCAAAACTTTTACATGACACTATAAGCAATAAACTGACTAATGACTAGTGGCTTAACCCCTTCATGACCCAGCCTATTTTGACCTTAAAGACCTTGCCGTTTTTTGCAATTCTGACCAGTGTCCCTTTATGAGGTAATAACTCAGGAACGCTTCAACGGATCCTAGCGGTTCTGAGATTGTTTTTTCGTGACATATTGGGCTTCATGTTAGTGGTAAATTTAGGTCAATAAATTCTGCGTTTATTTGTGATAAAAACAGAAATTTGGCGAAAATTTTGAAAATTTCGCAATTTTCACATTTTGAATTGTTATTCTGTTAAACCAGAGAGATATGTAACACAAAATAGTTAATAAATAACATTTCCCACATGTTTACTTTACATCAGCACAATTTTGGAAACAAAATTTTTTTTTGTTAGGAAGTTATAAGGGTTAAAATTTGACCAGCGATTTGTCATTTTTACAACGAAATTTACAAAACCATTTTTTTTTAGGGACCACCTCACATTTGAAGTCAGTTTGAGGGGTCTATATGGCTGAAAATACCCAAAAGTGACACCATTCTAAAAACTGCACCCCTCAAGGTACTCAAAACCACATTCAAGAAGTTTATTAACCCTTCAGGTGCTTCACAGCAGCAGAAGCAACAAGGAAGGAAAAAATGAACATTTAACTTTTTAGTCACAAAAATTATCTTTTAGCAACAATTTTTTTATTTTCCCAATGGTAAAAGGAGAAACTGAACTACGGAAGTTGTTGTCCAATTTGTCCTGAGTACGCTGATACCTCATATGTGGGGGTAAACCACTGTTTGGGCGCACGGCAGGGCTTGGAAGGGAAGGAGCGCCATTTGACTTTTTGAATCAAAAATTGGCTCCACTCTTTAGCGGACACCATGTCACGTTTGGAGAGCCCCCGTGTGCCTAAAAATTGGAGCTCCCCCACAAGTGACCCCATTTTGGAAACTAGACGCCCCAAGGAACTTATCTAGATGCATAGTGAGCACTTTGAACCCCCAGGTGCTTCACAAATTGATCCGTAAAAATGAAAAAGTACTTTTTTTTCACAAAAAAATTATTTTAGCCTCAATTTTTTCATTTTCACATGGGCAACAGGATAAAATGGATCCTAAAATGTGTTGGGCAATTTCTCCTGAGTACACCAATACCTCACATGTGGGGGTAAACCACTGTTTGGGCACATGGTAAGGCTCGGAAGGGAAGGAGCGCCATTTGACTTTTTGAATGAAAAATTATTTCCATCGTTAGCGGACACCATGTCGCGTTTGGATAGCTCCTGTGTGCCTAAACATTGGCGCTCCCCCACAAGTGACCCCATTTTGGAAACTAGACCCCCTAAGGAACTTATTTAGATGCCTAGTGAGCACTTTAAACCCTCAGATGCTTCACAAATTGATCTGTAAAAATGAAAAAGTACTTTTTTTTCACAAAAAAATTCTTTTCGCCTCAATTTTTTCATTTTCACATGGGCAGTAGGATAAAATGGATCATAAAATTTGTTGGGCAATTTCTCCCGAGTACGCCGATACCTCATATGTGGGGGTAAACCACTGTTTGGGCACTCGGCAGGGCTCGGAAGGGAAGGCGCGCCATTTGACTTTTTGAATGGAAAATTAGCTCCAATTGTTAGCGGACACCATGTCGCGTTTGGAGAGCCCCTGTGTGCCTAAACATTGGAGCTCCCCCACAAGTGACCCCATTTTGGAAACTAGACCCCCCAAGGAACTTATCTAGATGCACATTGAGCACTTTAAACCCCCAGGTGCTTCACAGAAGTTTATAACGCAGAGCCATGAAAATAAAAAATAATTTTTCTTTCCTCAAAAATGATTTTTTAGCCTGGAATTTCCTATTTTGCCAAGGATAATAGGAGAAATTGGACCCCAAATATTGTTGTCCAGTTTGTCCTGAGTACGCTGATACCCCATATGTGGGGGTAAACCACTGTTTGGGCGCACAGCAGGGCTCGGAAGGGATGGCATGCCATTTGGCTTTTTAAATGGAAAATTAGCTCCAATCATTAGCGGACACCATGTCACGTTTGGAGAGCCCCTGTGTGCCTAAACATTGGAGATCCCCCAGAAATGACCCAATTTTGGAAACTAGACCCCCAAAGGAACTAATCTAGATGTGTGGTGAGGACTTTGAACCCCCAAGTGCTTCACAGAAGATTATAACGCAGAGCCATGAAAATTAAAAAAAAAATTATTTTCTCAAAAATGATCTTTTAGCCTGCAATTTTTTATTTTCCCAAGGGTAACAGGAGAAATTTGACCCCAAAAGTTGTTGTCCAGTTTCTCCTGAGTACGCCGATACCCCATATGTGGGGGTAAATCACTGTTTGGGCACATGCCGAGGCTCGGAAGTGAAGTAGTGACATTTTGAAATGCAGACTTTGATGGAATGCTCTGTGGGCGTCACGTTGCGTTTGCAGAGCCCCTGATGTGGCTTAACAGTAGAAACCCCCCACAAGTGACCCCATTTTGGAAACTAGACCCCCAAAGGAACTTATCTAGATGTGTGGTGAGCACTTTGAACCCCCAAGTGCTTCATAGAAGTTTATAATGCAGAGCCGTGAAAATAATAAATACGTTTTCTTTCCTCAAAAATAATTATTTAGCCCAGAATTTTTTATTTTCCCAAGGGTAACAGGAGAAATTGGACCCCAATAGTTGTTGTCCAGTTTCTCCTGAGTACGCTGATACCCCATGTGTGGGGGTAAACCACTGTTTGGGCACACGTCGGGGCTCAGAAGGGAAGTAGTGACTTTTGAAATGCAGACTTTGATGGAATGGTCTGCGGGCGTCACATTGCGTTTGCAGAGCCCCTGGTGTGCCTAAACAGTAGAAACCCCCCACAAGTGACCCCATTTTAGAAACTAGACCCCCCAAGGAACTTATCTAGATATGTGGTGAGCACTTTGAACCCCCAAGTGCTTCACAGACGTTTACAACGCAGAGCCGTGAAAATAAAAAATCATTTTTCTTTCCTCAAAAATGATGTTTTAGCAAGCATTTTTTTAGATTCACAAGGGTAACAGGAGAAATTGGACCCCAATAATTGTTGCGCAGTTTATCCTGAGTACACTGATACCCCATATTTGGGGGTAAACCACTGTTTGGGCACACTTCAGGGCTCGGAAGTGAGGGAGCACCATTTGACTTTTTGAATACGAGATTGGCTGGAATCAATGGTGGCGCCATGTTGCGTTTGGAGACCCCTGATGTGCCTAAACAGTGGAAACCCCTCAATTCTATCTCCAACACTAACCCCCCCACACCCCTAATCCCAACTGTAGCCATAACCCTAATCACAACCCTAACCACAACCCTAACCACAACCCTAATTCCAACCCTAACCCTAAGGCTATGTGCCCACGTTGCGGATTCGTGTGAGATATTTCCGCACCATTTTTGAAAAATCCGCGGGTAAAAGGCACTGCGTTTTACCTGCGGATTTTCCGCGGATTTCCAGTGTTTTTTGTGCGGATTTCACCTGCGGATTCCTATTGAGGAACAGGTGTAAAAAGCCGCAGAATCCGCACAAAGAATTGACATGCTGCGGAAAATACAACGCAGCGTTTCCGCACGGTATTTTCTGCACCATGGGCACAGCGGATTTGGTTTTTCATATGTTTACATGGTACTGTAAACCTGATGGAATACTGCTGCGAATCCGCAGCGGCCAATCCGCAGCCAAATCCGCACCGTGTGAACATAGCCTAATTCTAAAGGTATGTGCACACGCTGCGGAAAACGCTGCAGATCCGCAGCAGTTTCCCATGAGTTTACAGTTCAATGTAAACCTACGGGAAACAAAAATCGCTGTACACATGCTGCGGAAAAACTGCACGGAAACGCAGCGGTTTACATTCCGCAGCATGTCACTTCTTTGTGCGGATTCCGCAGCGGTTTTACAACTGCTCAAATAGAAAATCGCAATTGTAAAACCGCAGTGAAATGCGCAGAAAAAAACGCGGTAAATCCGCAGCGGTTTAGCACTGCGGATTTATCAAATCCGCAGCGGAAAAATCCGCAGAGGACCAGAATACGTGTGCACATACCGAAACCCTAACCCTAGCCCTACCCCTAACCCTAGCCCTAACCCTAACCCTACCCCTAACCCTAGCCCTAACCCTAACCCTATTCTAACATTAGTGGAAAAAAAAAATTTTCTTTATTTTTTTATTGTCCCTACCTATGGGGGTGACAAAGGGGGGGGGGGTCATGTATTATTTTTTTTATTTTGATCACTGAGATATAATCTATCTCAGTGATCAAAATGCACTTTGGAACGAATCTGCCGGCCGGCAGATTCGGCGGGCGCACTGCGCATGCGCCCGCCATTTTGGAAGATGGCGGCGCCCAGGGAGAAGACGGACGGGACCCCGGCTGGATCGGCAAGTATGATGGGGTGGGGTGGGGACCACGGGGGGGGGGGGGGGGGAATCGGAGCACGGGGCTGGGGGGATCGGAGCACGGGGGGGGGGAATCGGAGTGCGGCAGGCGTGGAACGGAGCACGGGGGGCGTGGAACGGAGCACGGGGGGCTGGAACGGAGCATGGGGGGGTGGAACGGAGCACGGGGGGGGTGGATCTGAATGCAGGGGGGGTGATTGGAGCACGGGGGGGTGATTGGAGCACGGGGGGAGCGGAGCACTGGATGGAGGGGAGCCGGAGCAGTGTACCGGCCAGATCGGGGGGCTGGGGGGGCGATCGGTGGGGTGGGGTGGGGGCACACTAGTATTTCCAGCCATGGCCGATGATATTGCAGCATCGGCCATGGCTGGATTGTAATATTTCACCCGTTATAATGGGTGAAATATTACAAATCGCTCTGATTGGCAGTTTCACTTTCAACAGCCAATCAGAGCGATCGTAGCCACGAGGGGGTGAAGCCACCCCCCCTGGGCTAAACTACCACTCCCCCTGTCCCTGCAGATCGGGTGAAATGGGAGTTAACCCTTTCACCCGATCTGCAGGGACGCGATCTTTCTGTGACAGCATATGCGTCACAGGTCGGATTGGCACCGACTTTCATGACGCATACGCTGTGTCACAGGTCGGGAAGGGGTTAATATATCTCGGCTCCTTGCTAGGAGCCATCCTAATTAACTCATATTAAACGGGTTGTCCGGTCTTGTGATGGAAGTCTGCTGTCATTTTATGTAATTAAATAGCAACTTATATGGCAAAATTACGGTACATGGTATCAAATAATCAATCAGCAATCTGTACCCAATAGATTAGAGGACATAAAGACCTATCATCAAATTCATAACACAACACCAAACAAAAGATGATACTTGGTCAAAGAATACAATATCCAAATATAGACACTTAAAATTTGTAGTTCATAAAAACCACAGACAACAAGTGCAGGAAAGGTGATATACAAAGCGACATCCGTAAGGATGCTGTAAAAGATAGCAGGAGGCACGTGCCCATGAGATTAATGTCACCAAAAAATCATGCAATGCTAATATATATAAATATTACTTATTAATTGCCCAAAAGTATACCAAAAAAGATGAAAACTGATATAATAGCTTAATGACAAACAATTATCGCTGCATGTGGGGGTAAAAAAACTACCCAAGTGCCATAAATCACAGTCCCCAATGTAGCTGTATTCAGCGAATTAATCCTTAATGTCATAGTGACACTAATACAAGAGACTGGTGAAGGTTGTTTTTCCGAAACGCGCGTTGGGGCAGAGGCGCGTTCCCAGGAGTGACTGTCTGCATTACGGTGGGTAAATAGTCGGGTTTATTATATGATGGTCTGATCTATTTATTATTTTTTCTACCACCAGTCTCTTGTATTAGTGTCACTGTCATTAAGGATTAATTCGCTGAATACAGCTATATTTGGATACCGTATTCTTTGACCAAGTATCATCTTTTGCTTAGTGTTGTGTAATTTTATGTAATTGTAGACTTCTAAGGCTATGTGCACACGATGCGGATTTAGTGCGGATCCGCAGCGGATTTTTCCGCACAGAAAAGCTGCAGATCCGCACTGTGATTTACAGTACAATGTAAATCAATAGTGAAAAAAAAAACTGTGCTAATGGTGGGGAAAATCCGCACGGAAACACTGTGGATTTAAAAGAAGTGCATATCACTTTTGTGCGGATCTGCAGCGTTTCTGCACCCTTCCATTATAGAAATCCACAGGGGTAAAAACCGCAGAAAATCTGCATCAATTCCGCCTGAGGGTATGTGCACACGTTGCAGATTCTCTGCGGATCCGCAGCATTTTTTGAGGTGCAGAAACGCTGCAGATCCGCAATTGATTTACAGTACAATGTAAATCAATGAGAAAAAAAAATGTTGTGCACACTTTGCCGAAAATCCGCTGCGGAAACGCTGCAGTTTAAAAGAAGTAGCATGTCACTTATTTTTTGTGAGTCTGCAGCGTTTTTGTACCCATTCCATTATAGAAAATCGCAGGGGCAAAAACCGCAGCAAATCCGCAAGAAAACCGCAGCAAAAACGCACAAAAACCGCTGCGGAACCGCCAGGAGAGACAGAATCCGCACCAGAAATTCCTAAGCCTAATCCGCAACGTGTGCACATAGCCTAAAAACTGCACAAAATCCACGGCAAATCTGCACCTGCAGTTTCTGCCAGGAGATGCGGATTTTGTGCAGACAATTCTGCACCCCATTCCGCAACGCGTGCACATAGCCTAAATCCTTACAGCAAGCACACCACAAGATGTCAGGGTTAGTGATGAGCGAATATACTCGTTGCTTGGGTTTTCCAGAGCACGCTCGGGTGACCTCCGAGTATTTGCTAGTGTTCGGAGATTTAGTTTTCATCACTTCCGCTGAATGATTTATGGCCGTTAGGCTACGTTCACATTAGCGTCATGCGACGCAGCGTCGTCGACGCACGACAACGCATGCGTCATGCGCCCCTATCTTTATCATTGGGGACGCATGCGTTGCGTTGTCGTGCGTTTTCGGAAAAACGCACGACGCATGCGTCGTTTCACCGCACCTGGGTGGCGTCGGAGACGCTACATGTTGCATTTTTGTAGCGCAAAAAAAACGCAAGCGTCGCACTTGCGTCGCTCGTGCGTCGTTATTGCGTTACAATTTCCCATTGAAACCTATTGACAACGCACTTGCGTCGCGTGTGTGCGTCGTGCATGCGTTGTGCGACGCATGCGTCGTTAAATAAAATTAAACAAAAAAGTGTCTAGACATTGTCTAGACAGTGCAAACAGTGATAAAAACATCCCCCATATATAAAGAAAATGTTGGATTGTTTGTCACTTCTGCTGCAGGCTACACATCAGACTACATCAGACCAGACTGTCTTTTCATCCGCTGTCCAGAGATGTAAGTATAGAATGATTCTCTGCATTTTCTACATGTTTTTTAAAATTGTATTTGCAAGTAGTGTATTATATTCTGCACTGTGATTGTTTAAAGATATTGTTGTATTTTTAGTCTGGTTGTGATTTATGGCGTTGTATAGGATGGCGTTTCATTGTCTGCGGCCTTGATTATTGTTCTTTCCAGGATAGATTTTTCTTTTCCGTTTATTGGTTTGGTGTTGTTTTTTGGATTCAGTTGTGATGTTTTATTCTTGCGTTATATGAATTTTATTGTCTCCGGCCATGTTGGTTTTATTGTACAGTATGGTAGTATAGAATGATTCTGCGACCTGTTATTAAATGTAATATTTTTTATTGCAAGTTGTGTATTATGTTCTGCACTGTGGTTATGTAAAGACATTGTTGTATGTTTCTGGTTGTGATGTATGGCGTTGTGTGGCCTTTTATTGTCTCCGGCCCTGTCGGTTTTATTGTAAAGTATGGTAGTATAGAATGATTCTGCGCACTTTTATTAAATGTAATAATTTATATTGCAAGTTGTGTATTTTTTTTTCTGCACTGTGGTTGTGTAAAGACATTGTTGTATGTTTCTGGTTGTGATGTATGGCGTTGTATGGCCTTTTATTGTCTCCGGCCCTGTCGGTTTTATTGTAAAGTATGGTGTGTTTAACGTTTCTGCCCTTAATTTTTGGGGGTTGTTAATTTTTTCCTTTCAAAAATCTATTGTGTTTTTTGGGTTGCTCCGTGCATACTGTCCTTTTTTTTAAAAAAAAAAAACTCTTTTGTGATTACCACTTGGGTCTGTTGTGTATTTGTTTTGTTATCTTTAGGCTTTTGTTTACTCTGGCATTGGGTTGTCTCTGCCATTGTTTCTTTTAATCAATGTGGCAGTGTTGTTTGCACAGCGTTAGTTCAGTTGGAGTGCAATGTTCTTTGTGGTTGAAATGTAAATGTTTTTTTTTTTTTTTTAAATTGCTGTATTGTGCCAAGGAGCATAGGATAAATGTTATTTTGTTCTTTATTTCAGAATTGCATTATGGCCAGCGATTCCAGCAACACCCCACCGCTGAGGAGTCCAGTGAGTACATGATCAACTATTGCTTACTATTCGCTGTCATTTGTAGATGGGTCACTCAACTTTTTGGTAAACTATTTTGCAGGCTTCTTCAAGTGAGGAGGAGAGCCAGGAGGAACAGAGGGAGCAGGAGCAGAGACCACGGGGCCAAGCTGTGGTTGCAGGACAGCGAGTAAGTTTTTATGTCAAACCTATTCCTTTTTTTTTCTTAAATTTTTTTGTTTTTGCGGGTATGGGGGGTGGTGGGAGGGGGTGGTGGTGGAGGTGGTAGGTGGCGGTGGAGGAGATAGGGACAACATTGTTTATCTTGCAAACATTAATATTTTACATTTATTCTAGGTTTCACAACGGGCCCATGATGACCAACTCGATATTGACATGATGGTAGCAGCCATAGAGGAACGGGGCCCGTTGTGGGACAGCCGTGACCCCCGGCACGCGGACCAGGGCATATTGCGCCGTTTGTGGATAGAGGTGGCACAATTGCTGTGGGATGGCTTCGACAGCGCTTCCCCCGTGGCCAAAGCTAAATTTCGTAAGTATTTCCAAAATGCTGCTGTGACCCATCATGCCAGGATTACACAACCGTCTGTGATGTCTTCTATTGGGATTGCACACGGTTGCGTAATCGTTTTCAATATATTCTCTAAAACTTATTTTTTTATACACAGTTAAACAATTGAAGACCAGATGGCGCTCCTTGGAGGACCGTTTCAGGAGGTGCCTGAAAAAGGAGGGACAGATCCGTAGTGGTGCTGCAGCGTCAAGGACCTCTGTGTACAAATACAACCGTATATTGCAGTTCTTGCGACCGGTCCTTGACAGCAGAGAGTAAGTATAGTACCTACGCACACACCTAGTTTTTACAACATACATATTCACGTACTATATTCCAGCCACGTAGCTTATTGCCCAGCCATTTTTTGGGGCAAGTACGAAGTATAGAAATGAAGAAAAAAATGCAAGCTCGCAGAGGCGTGAAAAGTAAAAAATACATACTTTTATCCACTTCAATCATAAGCAGAGGATGAAACATCAGCACAATACAATAGACACTATCTACGCGTTTCAGGTGACAGGGAACATCAGACCTGAAACGCGTAGATAGTGTTTTTATTGTATTGTGCTGATGTTTCATCCTCTGTTTCTGATTGAAGTGAATAAAGTATTTAGTTTTTACTTTTCACGCCTCGGTGACCTCGTATTTTTTATTCATTTCTGGTCTTCTCACGCTTGACACAGCGGCTCCGTGCTCTGAGCCTTCTGGGATTACTACAATGGTGAGCTTGACTTACTATTTCTTTCCCTGAAATCAGAAGTATACAGAACACATAGTAGATTGGCCATGCCCGGGCAATATTTCATAGTGGAGTAGTATAGTGCCCATCCAGGTGTATCCCAGTTTTTTTACACAAAAAAACTTAAAATATAATAGACACGGCATACCTTCTACTGCAAGGCAGGTTATGTTCCCATGGTTGCTCAGCTCGCAGGACCTGTGATGACGTCTCGGTCACATGACCGTGACGTCATGGCAGTTCCAACGGTAAGCGTAACTGTCGGGCGTTACAAACCGCAACCATGGGTGACTATTTTGGAATCAATAAATGCATTTTTTATTTTAAGATTGATGCGGCATATGCAGTGTCAATATTAAAAATAGGTTAATGTTAACGGCGGCAATGGATACCGCCGGTAAAGTTAATTAATGACGCATGTGAAATGTGATATTTAGTATACTAATGGTTTCCTTATGTTTTCACAGAACACACAGCAGCACCCGCGAGACTGTCCGACCCTCTGGAGCGGTCCTTCGTGAAGCGCCATCTGAACCGTCGCAGCCATCCCACAGCGAGAGCAGGTCTGCACCACCACAATCTGGCGAACCGGCAGCCGGTCCATCAGATGTTCCCCTGGCCGAGGCCTTTGTCGCTCCTTCCTTCGTGTCTTCCCGACAGCGTCAGCGAGCCTCGGACAGGGCGGTCATAACCGAATTTTTACATTTGAGCACCGTATTTCAGAATGGTTTCAAGGCGCTGTGCGATAAAATGTCCAATATCGACCGGCGTCTTGAAAACATCGAATCGGAGCTCTCGAGGCCGGCCAAACATTTTTTTAGTGCCATTCACAAGGGCATGGTTGAACATCTTACGCCGGAACTCCAGATTTCGGTCATGCAGGGCTGCAACAACGCATATGTCACTGCTCTGCAGCAGGCTCGGGTCATTTAGTCAGCGACTACAGTGCCCGCAGTACCATCGCTGGTTGCCATGACTCCGACTCCTGCTGCAGAGCACCACCACAGAGCTCCGCGTGCCGAGGGCCACCGCCACCACAGAACACAGCCCCAAAGTTCTGATCATGCCAGGCCTTCAAGGGCACACAGACGGGAAGCCGACCCACACCCAGAGGGAGAGAGGAGGAAAAAAAAGAAGACAAGCACTACGACCTTGGCTATGGCTGCTCCCAAAACAACCACCAGTACCCAGCCTGGGTCAACACGGAGTACACCCAGTACCCAGCCTGGGTCTACAAGGAGTACACCTAGTACACAGCCTGGGTCTACCCGGAGCCGGAGCAGCCAGCCAAGGACACTGGTCGTCCCTCCTCCTCCCTCACCTCCTGTTTTGGCAGTCTCGCCACCGTCAGCTGGCTGGATTGATGTCGGCATCCCGTCTAGTGTCAGACTATGCTGCTTCCTCCCCCTCGTCCTCCTCCTCGGTCTCCTCAACACCCCCCCAAAGTGGGGTATATCAATCCCCCTTAATTGCTGACATAGATACCCCTTAACATTTCCCTTTTCTTTTATTTTGTGTCCCTAATAAATTGTTATTTTTTTTTTTAAAATACTGAGTTTTTATTGTCTCAAATAAAGTTTGCACCAAATCACACCGTGCGCCGTATACACAAATATTGTGTTTGTAACACCTGATGTGCAATGTCTGACAATATTTTATAATTTTTTTTTTTCATTTTTTTAAAGGGCTGTCGCTCATTGTACTATAAGATGTTACAAACACAAACAGCATTGCTCAATATATCAAGTTTAAAATGTACCATCACACCACGATTTCAGTAACGATATAGTTGGTTTTTGTGTGTAACCAACGTTATCTTTTATGAAATCGTACAACGATTAGACCCCTGCTGTGAGATTATTGGTGTCAGCGAATGATTAGGAATTTTTTGGGGTAACTGATCACACGCTGTCATTGTTGGATCTGCGTGTTTGACACCGATCCAGCGATGTCTTTGTTTTACACAAGGGAATATTGGGTTACTAGCGCAGTGTTTTTAACACTCAAATATAAGTGAACAATACCCCCCCCCCCAAAAAAAAAAAAAAGGTGTCAACAACGTCCCTCGCCGTCATCTTTCCGCAGTGACTGACACTGTGATTCCCGCCCGTAAAGCAGAGCACACCGTTGACTTAATAAACGCTGTGCTTTAGGGCTGGCACAGTACGGAAAGATGACGGCGATGGACGTGTCACACACCGGAATGTAAGTTTTTTTTTATTTTTTTAAATTACATTAACAGGGAAAACATCGTGAGTGTGGCCATGCGCTTCATAACACAATGGTTACCCAGATTACACGGGGACTTGCTCTTTTTTGGTCGCTGGAGAGCTGTCTGTGTGACAGCTCTCCAGCAACCACGCGACGACTAAACAACGATCACGGTCCGGTCGTATCACTGGTCGGTATCGTTGGATAATAGTTTTATTACGGTACCTTAAGAATATTGGTCAAGTGAGGTGGTAGCAATGTTCACAGTGTCGCCACTATTTGACTCTGGACGAATTCTAGCATCCTGAGTCCAATAGTGTTAACTCTGTAGAGTTTTGCAAACATGATCTTCTCCCTCCTTGTCAAGCCAGGTTCATTATGCAAATAGTCTGCAGGATTAAAAATGGTTGACAAGGTGGGAGCCGATCATGTTTATGTCAAAACTATGGAAAACACGGCTGAAATATTTTTTTGTTTTGTCACAGTCCATTTGGGTACTGGTGCTCACATAAATTTTGTGGGACACACATTACTTTACATAACATTGGATTTTACAATTTGATTATTATGGAAAAACATATGGGAGATTTGTTTTGTGAAAACGGAAAGGCACAAGAACTTTATTTAAAAACACAACGCATTAGACAATCAGGGGACATAGGATGGTAAAATGACATGGACTCCACAGTGTTTACATGACATCATAATACCAAGATGAATTAAACCATTTGATCTTGCCATGAAACACGGCCAACATCTGAAACAAAGTATGCAGCAAATTGGTCCCTCATATGAGCAATCTCCACAGTTGTCCGCAGAGGATGATCTTGATAATCAGGCAATGGATTTGGTATGGGTTCATCGAGTTCCACGTTGACTCTCTCTTTATCAATAATAAAATTGTGGAGAACCACACACGCCTTCACCACCTCATCCACTGTCTCAATTTTCAAATTTATAGCGGATCCTAAGATACGCCATTTGGAGACAAGGATTCCAAAGGCGCACTCCACAGTTCTTCTGGCCCTGGACAGTCTATAATTAAATATACTTTTGGTGCGGTCCAACCCCCGACTGGAGTACGGTTTAAGTAGGTTGCCACTCATTTGAAAAGCCTCATCCCCAACAACAACAAATGGCAGGGCCGGGCCTTCGGTGTTGGGAAGAGGTCGTGGCTGGGGGAAATTAAAATTGTTATCGTACAATCTTCGGCCCATATCAGACTCCTTAAATGTCCGTGAATCATTTGCACGGCCAAACGCTCCAATGTCCACAGCGAGAAACCTGCAGTCCGCACCTGCAATTGCCATGAGCACGGTGGAAAAGTATTTTTTATAATTAAAAAACAGAGATCCACTTCTGGAAGGCTTGGTAATCCTAATGTGCTTCCCATCCACGGCTCCAATACAGTTAGGGAAAGAACACACTTGTTCGAATTTTTGGGCGTTGGCCTGCCATAATTCTGTTGTAGGGATGGGTAAAAATTCCTCACGGAGGTTGTCCCACAATGCGCGGCATGTGTCGGCAATAATACCCGACAGTGTGGAGACTCCAATCCGAAACTGGAAATGCAGTGATCTCAAGGTCTCTCCGGTAGCCAGGAAACTGACAAGAAGAAAAAGAAATAAATGTAATTAATTAAATTGTTATGAAAGAATTTTTCATTCTTAATTACAATCCCCCACCCCACAAAACCAAAACACGTTACTTTAAAAAATGGCAAGAACATATAAATCCTTCACATTGCATTACGTACCGTAGAGTCACCAGCAGACGTTCTTCGGGGGAAATCGATTTTCGGAGCTGCGTGTCCTGCCTGGAAATAGTTCCTTCCACCAGACGCAGCAGATATCGGAAGCTGTTTTGTGACATCCTGGTGTATTCAAAGTATTTCTCCTGGTTCTCATTTAATTCGCCAAACAGACAATGGTAGGCTCCACGACTCTCTCGGACTTCCACTATAGGGTGTAGCCAAAAACGCCGACGACTCCTCCGTAGTTTGTCTCTTTTCCTCTGTTCATGACAGGCAATAGCATAACCAATAGCAAGTGCTAATTCCAGCTCAATATTGAGGTAGATACTCTCCATGGTACGCTCCATCCTGATGCTGTATGGTTGGAAATAATCTATGCCGGGGTATATATACCACTATTACATTAATACCCACCCTCATCTACCCATTGGTGGCATTATCTAGTGTCTAGACACTAGACCCACCCTCTTCTATGCATTGGTGGTGTTATCTAGTGTCTAGACACTAAATTGTGTGGAAAGATAACATCATTGTTTGACAACGCATGCGTCGTAAAACGCTGCGTTTTTTGGGAAAACGCAACAAAAACGCACAAAAAACGCTGCGTTTTACGACGCATCCGTTCGACGCATGCGTCAAAAATGGTGCGTTTTTGCGTGCGTTTCCGATCCGTCGTGCGTTGCGTCGGCGACGCTGCGTCGCATGACGCTAATGTGAACGTGGCCTTAGACAACTTGAATACATGTGGGGATTCCCTAGCAACCAGGCAACCCCCACATGTACTTAGCCTGGCTAGTAGCTGTAATCATTCAGCTGCGGCGATGAAAACTAAATCTCAGAACACTTACGAATACTCGGAGGTCACCCGAGCAACGAGTATACTTGCTCATCACTAGTCAGGATTCTTAGGCATCGCTGCGGAGAGTGGGTGGCCACAAGTATTCGATTTGCATACTTCCAGCCACATTCCGACTAGACTTGCTCGGCCATAATCAATTACGGTAACTTGTATTGAGAGAGGCTGAACATGTCTACTTGGCACGTGTTTGGCTTTCGCATGTATGCAAATTGCATTCTTGTGGTCATGTGATTGCCCGCTCTCACCAGCCACACTGGAGAATCTGGACAGTGTGCGGTATACACGCTGCAAGGATTAAGAACACTGAAGTCACAATGTAACTGTACTTTCACCATAAGACCGGACAACACTTAGTAATCTCTCGTCAGTATTCTTAATATCATGATTGTATACAGTGTAATAACTTCTCATTACCTTACTTGGCTCTAGTCCCTTATAACCAACTAGTCCTCTCTTTGCAGCAAGTTAGAACCAAACTTTCCAAGCTATAGGTTTACGTACCGTATATACTCGAGTATAAGCCGACCCGAGTATAAGCCGACCCCCTAATTTTGCCACAAAAAACTGGGAAAACTTATTGACTCGAGTATAAGCCTAGGGTGGAAATGTAGCATTTACCGGTGAATTTCAAAAATAAAAATAGATCATTATTTCCCCATAGCTGTGCCATATAGTGCTCTGCACCGTTCATATTGCCCCATAGATGCTGCACAGATGCCCCATATAGTGCTGTGTGCCGTTCATACTGCCCCCATATAGTGCTGTGTGCCGTTCATACTGCCCCCATATAGTGCTGTGTGCCGTTCATACTGCCCCCATATAGTGCTGTGTGCCGTTCATACTGCCCCCATATAGTGCTGTGTGCCGTTCATACTGCCCCCATATAGTGCTGTGTGCCGTTCATACTGCCCCCATATAGTGCTGTGTGCCGTTCATACTGCCCCCATATAGTGCTGTGTGCCGTTCATACTGCCCCCATAGATGCTGCACATAAATCTGTGCTGCCGCTGCTGCTGCTGCAATAAAAAAAAAAAAACACATACTCACCTCCCTTGATTGCAGCTCCCAGCGTCCGGTCCCGGCGCCTCCATCTTCCCGGCGTCTCCGCTCTGACTGATCAGGCAGAGGGCGCCGCGCACACTATATGCGTCATCGCGCCCTCTGCCTGAACAGTCAGAGTGCAGACGCCGGGAAGATGGAGGCGCCGGGAAGACGGAGCGGCGCCCGGCGGCTGGAACGAGGACAGGTGAATATAACATACTTACCTAGTCCCAGCGATCCTCGCGCTGTCCCTGCCTTCCTCCCCGTCTTCTGTGCTGCAGCATCTTCCTGTCAGCGGTCACCGGCACTGCTGATTAGAGAAATGAATAGGCGGCTCCACCCCTATGGGAGGTGGAGCCGCTTATTCATTTCTGTAATGAGCGGTCCCACGTGACCGCTGAAGAGGGGAAGACGCTGCAGCACAGAAGACGGGGAGGAAGGCAGGGACAGCGCGAGGATCGCTGGGACTAGGTAAGTATACCTCAGCGCCCTCTCCCCCTCACCCGCCGACCCCACCACTACCGTGACTCGAGTATAAGCCGAGGGGGGCACTTTCAGCCCAAAAATTTGGGCTGAAAATCTCGGCTTATACTCGAGTATATACGGTATATAAAGCTGTGCGTTGCCTACAATAAAGCTATTTAGTGTGTATAAAGCCGTACACGACAAGTCTACATCTTCAGGAGCACTGGGGCCACTTACCAAAACTTATCCGCTCTGCTTTTTCCTGCAGCTCTGTTACCAACGCTTTCATTCTGTCGTAGCTCTCCTATTAAAAGCAATGAGAAGGTAATGTCAGGACTAATTCAGTAAAATGCCTAATGTATCTATTTTACGTAATGATACTACATTATTCCAGTTTATTTGGTGAATAAAGACTTTCAATTATTATATTACCACCATGTTGGTGATATTTTGTGATGTGTGAAGCTGGTCCCAGCGCATGTTCATGCAAACAGTTATACTCTGCATACCCTTTAATGGGAAATGCCTGTGCAAGGCCCTGTTCACATCATGGCAATCGCCCCCATTTGATGCATACGCTCTGCGTCTGATGTGCACCTGACAGGGGGCTGCCACGTATCGTATCCCCCTCTACAGGTATACAGTGGACTGTCGCCCATAAGCTCCCATTAACCAAGTGCTATACCTTTATGTTACTCTATGTAAAGTTTACAAGCAAACCAGCCCGAGAAGCCAAAAGGACACTGTTTTGGCCTCTGTCGCTTAGGTAAATAAATCATGCTTAGGATATGGGATATGTTCACACCAAGCTGTTTTTTGTATACAAATGTAATGCAAATTTTCAAGAGAAAAGTTCAGGAATCAATTATTTTTAACAAACTTTTCAGCTTTGATGCATATACAGTTATATGAAAGAGTTTGGGCACCCCTATTAATCTTAAGCTTAATGTTTTATAAAAATTGTTTTTTTTGCAACAGCTATTTCAGTTTCATATATCTAATAACTGTTGGACACAGTAATGTTTCTGCCTTGAAATTAGGTTTATTGTACTAACAGAAAATGTGCAATCTGCATTCAAACAAAATTTGACAGGTGCATAAGTATGGACACCCTTATCATTTTCTTGTTTTAAATACTCCTACCTACTTTTTACTGACTTACTAAAGCACTTTTTGTGGTTTTCTAACCTCATTGAGCTTTGAACTTCATAGCCAGGGGTACGCAATCATGAGAAAAACTACTTAAAGTGGCCACTTGCAAGTTGTTCTCCTGTTTGAATCTCCTCTGAAGAGTGGCATCATGGGCTCCTCAAAACAACTGTCTAATGATTTGAAAACAAAGATTATTCAACATAGTTGTTCAGGGGAAGGATACAAAAAGCTGTCTCAGATTTAACTTGTCAATTTCCACTGTGAGGAACATAGTAAGGAAATGGAAGAACACAGGTACAGTTCTTGTTAAGGCCAGAAGTGGCAGGCCAAGAAAAACATCAGAAAGGCAGAGAAGAAGAATGGTGAGATCAGTCAAGGACAATCCTCAGACCACCTCCAGAGAGCTGCAGCATAAACTTGCTGCAGATGGTGTCACTGTGCATCGGTCAACTATACAACGCACTTTGCACAAGGAGAAGCTGTATGGGAGAGTGAT
Organism: Ranitomeya imitator; assembly: GCF_032444005.1. NCBI lineage: Eukaryota > Metazoa > Chordata > Amphibia > Anura > Dendrobatidae > Ranitomeya > Ranitomeya imitator. The sequence continues at coordinate 128,465,389 of NC_091282.1, forward strand.
GCAAAAGAAGCCGTTTCTGCAAGCACGCCACAAACAGTAGGCTGAGGTATGCAAAAGCACATTTGGAGAAGCCAATTTCTTTTTGGAAGAAGGTCCTGTGGACTGACGAAACCAAGATTGGGTTGTTTGGTCATACAAAAAGGCGTTATGCATGGCGGCCAAAAAACACAGCATTCCAAGAAAAAACACTTGCTACCCACAGTAAAATTTGGTGGAGGTTCCATCATGCTTTGGGGCTGTGTGGCCAATGCCGGCACCGGTAATCTTGTTAAAGTTGAGGGACGCATGGATTCCTCCCAGTATCAGCAGATTCTTGACAATAATGTTCATGAATCAGTGACAAAGTTGAAGTTACACAGAGGATGGATCTTTCAGCAAGACAATGATCCAAAACACCGCTCCAAATCTACTCAGGCATTCATGCAGAGGAACAATTACACTGTTCTGGAATGGCCTTCCCAGTCCCCAGACCTGAATATCATTGAACATCTGTGGGATCATTTGAAGAGGGCTGTCCATGCTCGGCGACCATCAAACTTAACTGAACTGGAATTGTTTTGTAAAGAGGAATGGTCAAAAATACCTTCATCCAGGGTCCAGGAACTAATTAAAAGCTACAGGAAGAGACTAGAGGCTGTTATTTTTGCAAAAGGAGGATCTACTAAATATTAATGTCACTTTTCTGGTGGGGTGCCCATACTTATGCACTTGTCAAATTTTGTTTGAATGCAGATTGCACATTTTCTGTTAGTACAATAAACCTCAATTCAAGGCAGAAACATTACTGTGTCCAACAGTTATTAGATATATGAAACTGAAATAGCTGTTGCAAAAAAAACAATTTTTATAAAACATTAAGATTAATAGGGGTGCCCAAACATTTTCATATAACTGTATGTGTTCCCCCCGCAGAACACTTTTTTTTTCCTCTTCAGCCTTCTCACTTCACATGACATTCCATGCAGAATCTGCATCAGCGAAGTGACTTTGCTTTCTTGGTGAGGCTTTCAAAACCTTGTTATAAAAAAAAAAAATCTCACCATACAGTATGAACTACAATGTGAACTTTTTATTGAGGTCAATAAAGATTTAATGAGGCTTTTGGTGTGGATGTTAAAGGGGGTTTGTGGGAACCTAGACCTAATGCACAAGTTGGGAGCTTTATCCTCGAGTACCTGCTAAGCAGAGACCATTAGAATAAGGCCGGGGTCACACTACTATATAACACGGCCGAGCGCTGTGCCATATCGCAGAGCACTCAACCCAGTGTTACTCTATGTGACAGATCACATCTGTGATTATTTTCTCACTAGATGGAGGCCTGATGCTATCGCATCGGGAGGGTGGCCCGGTGGTCTGGATCCGAACGGCGGCTGGGATTCCAACGGCGGTCGGGATCCCAGCGGCGTGGGGTGTCCCAGCTGGTGATACTGTGCAAGGGCCTGGTACCACCAACGGGTCCAATATTCGAATACCCATCACTTAGGTATTCGAATATGGCGGTCGGCGTACTTCCGATGCAGCGTGGTGGATTGTGGGATTTGAGGACGTCCAGACGGAAGTGGATGACAGACAAGTTAAGGTAATTATATAAATAGAGATGCCGATTTGGCAAGAGAGAACAATGGCAGCGAGACTCAGCTCACTCACCCTATGGATACGAGTGAAACATCGGCCTGCACTCAGATGTCATCCCAGTGCAGTCCGATACACGGCGAGTCAGGCAACGGAGGAGATGGAGAAATTACTTTCTCTGTCTCCACCGAGGCTGTGATTCTCTTATGTGAGAGGATGGGAGTACAGTGCACCAACACTCAGCTCACAGTCGTAGCAGATGCCATACTCTAGTCTGCTTCCAGTCTAATGTGAACGCTGACTAATAAATACTAATACTAGAGGAGAATGCTTTCATCACATCAATGGGATCTGCGTATGAACAGCTCTGCTGAACACCTTTATATCCATAGGCCATGAGATGTACTATTGCCTGCAAACCTTTTGCTGCAGTGGCATGCACCCATATGTCACAGCGCAGAGCTAGATGTTTGATGCCTTCAGATTTTTATTTTTTCATCACATTCACTAAATAAGGAAAAAAACGTGTCTAGAAAAAAACGTGAAGAAAATGCTTAGATGTTACGTTCAAAAGTTTCTCGGGGAAAGTATTGTGTTCCCCCTAACCGAAGTCCAATCTTGAACCCCTTATCCCCAATAAAATGTATTGTATTAAAAAAAAAACAACTGATGTAATTAAAGGTTTTTTTTTTTTGCTACGGCAACTGAAAGTAAACACATTGAAAGGAGCTGCTCCATTCAGAGTGTAGCAGCCGCGGCCGACTACTGCAACACACCTTCCATGCAAAGGAATAGGCGATGCTCTGCTGTACCAAGCAGCTACACTTTATGCTCAGCAACTCTGTCCAAGGTGCTAACATCTGCCCACTGCAAAAAAACAAACAGCTGATCAGTGGAGGTGGAACCCCACCCATCTGCCATGGAGGATCTATCCTGCAGATAAGCCATGAAATCACTATGCCCAGACAACCCCTTTAAAGTACAATGCATTTAAATAGGTCCTCCTAAGTAGTATACAAAGAGCGGCAGCCGAGATGACTGTCAGCAGCGGTTTTCCACATGATTCATTATTACTAAGCGCAACCTGTCACCTCAATCTCTGCAGTCGACAAGCCTGTCACCAGTGCGGTCTGTGCAGAATCGACAGCCGTCACCTTTGCTGCTGCGCTCTGCAAGGACACTGGAGGCAGCTGGTGGGTGACAATGCAGCTGCACTCACTGCTGCACTGCTCAGTGGATTCTCCAGCCCCAGATTATTGGGCAGTGGGGTGCACCGGAGGTTTAGTGCCCGTGACCCCAGATAAAATGCACGGACTGTGATGAGTCCTGTATGGCGGAGGCGCGCTTGTGCCCCAACCTTGTTACCATTACCAAGGGCATCAATGAATCAGAGCGGCAGGCGCCCAAAATACTAACAAATAAATAAATATATATATATATACATACAGAACTGGGGGATGGGAGCACCCTGAGATCTGTGCCACTCCAGCTGCTGTGTGACTACAACCCCTTGCAGACACATAGCTGATAGCATGCTGGGAGCTGTAGTCCCACACCCCGCACATAGGCTGGCCGCTGCACCGTGCCCTCTATAGTCAGGGCTCCCGTTAGCCCCTGTGACCCCGGCCCAGTGACAGGCCTACCTGGTAAGCCGGGGAACTGGAGTCTGGCCTGGAGCCGACTGTGGCCACCTTGTCTCCGTGGTAGAGTCGCCGGAGGGCGCCCATAGAGCGGCCTCTCAGGAGAACCCACCGGGGCCACATTGTGTGCAGCATGGACGGGACCGGCGCAACGGTACAGCCCAGTCCTGCGCTCCCTGACCGGGCAAGTGCTCAGCAGAGGACGCCACACCTCCCACATGACATGGGCGAGACGTGAGTGGACGGAGCCCGGCAGCACACCCACTGCCAGCACCAACCACTCCGGGCCGGCATCACTTCCTGCCCGCCTCCTGTAGCAGGGCCGCCCTGTCATCACTAGGACGCGTACAGGACAGTACTGATGTACAGGTGCACGGAGGCCTTTCATAGAATACCAGTAGCAGCCAATAAGATCTCTCTTTTCATTCCTAAAACGGTCTGTGAAGATGAAACTGTAATTCTAATTGGTTGTTGATGGAAACAAGGCAGGTTCATCAAAATAGCAACCAATGAAATCGCGGCTTAGATTTCTCACCTGAACTGCGACATTTATAAGGCTGAATCTGATTGGTTGTTAAGGACAACGTTCCCACTTTTCTCTGCGCAGGCCTCGATCAATTAGACGATGTTCACACACGGGATTTTTGTCAATTTTTTTGGCTGAAATTTACAAGACACACAAAGCTGTTTTTTTGTGCGGTGTCAGTAGCGTATTTTGTTATTGTACGCGGCCCTGTGTTTTCAACCTTAATTCAGTGACAGTCCTGATTTTTAGTTTTTTCTTAGGCAGAAATGACTCGAGAATTGATGTTACTTCCTCCATGCTGAAAAAAATATGGGAAAAAACCACAATGTGAACTATAGACCCAGTTTCTGAGGGATATCAATAGGAAGCCTGCTCGATGAATCCACTCAGAAATCCACATAAACCTCCGTATGAGCAAGCCCTTCGGTTGTGTTCACACCATTATTCTGGAGATACATGGAAATCACAGGACGGGTAGGAACCATAATGATCTGCAAATAGAAACAAACCTTTCAAAACCCCTCAATTTATTAAGTATCGACTATGGGCGCCATGCACTAACACATCTTGGCGGCTATCAGTGAGGTTATTAGCAGCTGTCAGGAATGTTCTGCCGCCCTGAATGCAGTTGGGCAAATCATCAAGATCCGCTGCTGGCAGCTTCTTGTGCAATTGTCTACCAATATCTTCCCAGATGCGCTCGATGGGAGACAATAGAGATGCTACAGGCAAGAGCGTATATAGAAATCATGGGGGGACCATAGTTAATGTGCTAATCAGGAGCTCATCCGCTCTCCACCCTCAAAATATGTGACCACATAGGTTGGGTCATACCTCCCAACATTGAAAAACAGGGAGTGGGACATGTATTGTGCCACATACCCAGTGATTATGCCAACACTGAAGCCCCCTATTGTTCTCACCCACTACTATTCCCCTTTGATGACTCCTATGGATTATGATGCCCCCACACACCGCATGATACCTCCACAGCGAATTCCCTCCACTACAGAACAGCACATCGCTTACATAGACCACACACACACAGGAATTTATACAAAGGAAAACACCAAAAGGAACCAAATAGTAGTAAAATATAAAGCTTTATTAGAGATAAAAATGATAAAATCATATAACTGAAAATTGATAGGGATGTGACAGAGGTAAGCCAATAAGGTGGAACCACAGGGAGAGTCAGGCAAACAAGCTTGTAAATGATAAACCATTTCGCTCAAAAGGGCAAGTGCATATGTGCAATACTATATACCCAACAATATAGCCTGGAAAATGAATATATCTACACCAAGGGAAAGCAAAAAATCCAAGGAGGCTGTGTACCAGATCAAGGACATAAAGTGCAGAGCTATGAAATGTGTAAAGGTAGTACAATAATTGCCTGAGTTGTTACCTGAGACTCTGTGGTGCCATCCGCCCCTACGCGCGTTTTGGAGCTATGCCTTCTTCCGCTTCCCCTTTGATGACTCCCCTTTGATTGATTATGATGCCCACACACACACACCGCATACCTCCACAGTGAATTCCCTCCACCACAAAACATCACCTCGCTTACATACACCACACATACATACAGTATGATGACCCCACAGTTTGTACAGAATAGTATGGTGCTGCCACAGTGACCCCACCATAGAATGATGTCCCCTCCCCACTGTGACCAGAACACAGTAAACCTTACACATCATAATGCCCCGTCACATTGTTCCAACACACACCGTATGATGACCAGCATAGCTTACCTGTAAGGAGTAGGATTACCCCCAGGGCTGGACTGGCCATCTGGCAATTCCGGCAAATGCCAGAAGGGCCTATCTGGTCATGGGCTGTCTTATCTGCTACGTTGTTAACAGAATCGATGTTCTCAACACACCCATACTGTTAAGAGTTGTGACTGAGCACAAAGTCGCTGACTCCATCACTTACCCCAGCAGGCCACGGGTATCATTAGAAATACTGTTCTTGTAGTAAATCTTCCTTTCCTCCATCCAGGGTAATATTAGTAATATATCCCATCTGGTTATTGGGGACGGGGACAACATGAGTCTGTGTGATTTAAAATGCCAGGGCTGAAGCCCTGCTCTATGTAGCAGAAATACTCACTTGCTTTGAGTGCCGACCGCTGGGCGTTGCTCTTAGCAATCTGGCAATCACAACCACACGGGTCTGCTGCAGACCCCAGGTTGTCATGACAACCCATCGGCGACCCATGGTCATGTGACATAGGCGCTGATGGGCAGGATTAGTGACATGCTTCTGGCGCGATCACATTAAATGCCGCTGTCAGAGATTGACAATGACATTTAACAGGTTAACAACCCCAGGTGGATCGCGATTCCATCCACAGCTGTTAGGGGCACATGTCAGCTGTTCAAATCAGCTGACATGTGCCGGGAAAGATGTGGGCTTATTGCCGGAGCCCACATTAAAGGGAGAGACACGACATGCGCAATACATGTTCAGCGCATGTCGTGAAGGGGTTTAAGGCTACGTGCACACGTTGTGGAAAGACTTGCGGATTTTTCCGGACTGATTTTGGTAAATCCTCAGGCAACCCACACTGCAGATTACCTGCGGAATTACAGCGGATTTCACCTGCGGATTCAGATTATGGAGCAGGTGTAAACCGCTGCGGAATCCGCACAAAGAATTGACATGCTGTGGAATAAACAACGCGGCGTTTCCGCGCGTTTTTTCTGCAGCATGTGCACTGCGGATTTTGTTTTCCATAGGTTTACATTGTACTGTAAACTCATGGAAAACGGCTGCGAATCTGCAGCGGCCGATCCGCAGCAAAATCTGCAGCAAAATCTGCAGCATGTGCACATACCCTAAAGGGTTGAACAAAAATAGTGTGTGAAATATTTAGGAATTGCCGCCATTTTTCTACAAAGCTTCCTCATTTCAGGGGCTCAAAAGTAATTGGATAAATTAACGTTACCATAAATAAAATGTTAATTTTTAATACTAATCTAGATTCCAACCACAGGGAAATCAAAAGGGGGTTTTAAAATATTATTAATAATAGACTCGCGCTGAAAAAACAGTGTGAGGAATAGCGCTTTGTAATAGTCGTAAACCAGTACTAATACTGTGTCAATCTGACAGATAGCAACAAAGGATTTAGTGCTGGAGAAAAAGGACAAAGAAGTTGTCAGGGTTATTAAAAAACAAGGTATCCACAATATGGCAACGTGCCCAAGGAGAACCTGGAAAGAAAAAATGGTTAACGGGAAACTGTCACCATGGGTGAGTATAATCCAACCTCTTTTTCTCCTCTTTAAGGTTACATCAGGGGCTTATCTACAGCATTACACAATGCTGTAGATAAGCCCCTGATGACAGTGAGCTTACCTCACCACCGATTTTGGGGGTGACAGGTTCCCTTTAATTATATGAGAGCAATAGATCATAAACCAGAGAAGAACAATAGTGCTAAAAGAGAAAAATGTTATATGTATGAACAGCTGGAATGTTCCTGGGGGCTGTAAGGTAAGGCCATGTTCACACGTTGCGGATTTTACCGCGGATCCGCAGCGTTTTTGACGCTGCGGATCTGCAGTAGTTTCCCATGCGGTTTACAGTACCATGTAAACCTATGGAAAACCCAATCCATTGGGCACATGCTGCAGAAAAACCGAGCGGAAACACAGCATTGTTTTTACCGCAGCATGTCAATTCTTTGTGCGGCTCTGCAGCGTTTCTGCACCCATTGACTTGTATTGAGTCAGGCACATCCGCAGCAAAACCGCAGATGTAAGAAAGATCTGCGATTTAGCTGCGGATGAAAAGCTGCAGATCGGGAGGAGGGAGTGTGTGGGCGGTGACTGTGTGCGTGTATGTGTGTGAGGGCAGGGTCTGCGGGCTGTCAGTGGGTCTGCTGGTACATCTGCGGGGCTGTCGGGGGTCTGTGCGGGGCTGGCGGTGCGTCTGCGGGGCTGTCGGGGGTCTGTGTGGGGCTGCCGATGCGTCAGCGGTGTTACCGATGCGTCAGCGGTGCTGTCGGGGGTCTGTGCGGGGCTGCCGGTGCGTCATCGGGGCAGTCGGGGGTCTGTGCGGGGCTGCCGGTGCGTCATCGGGGCAGTCGGGGGTCTGTGCGAGGCTGCCGGTGCGTCATCGGGGCTGTCGGGGGTCTGTGCGAGGCTGCCGGTGCGTCTGTGGGGCTGTCAGGGGTCTGTGCGGGGGTCTGCGGGGCTGTGCCGGGGGAGTCTGTGTGTGTGGTTGGTGTGTGTGTGTGTGTGTGTGTGTGTGTGTGTGTGCGTGCGTGTGCAAGCATCGTCCGATGGGACTACAAGTCCCATCGGGCTATGCCTGCTACAGTGACAGTGAGTGACACATTAGCCAATGACGGGACAGTAATAGTCACATCATCCGGTTAATGTGTTGAATCTAAAAAAAACATACAATACATACAACATATAACAAGTACATACAACATATGACGTACAGAACATACAACAGTACATACAACATATGACATACTGTACATACAACAGAGCATATATCATACAATATAACATAACAGAACATACAACATATAACATGCAACAGTACATCCAACAGAACATACAACATATGACATACTGTACATACAACAGAACATACAACATATAACATACAACAGAACATACATTACATACAACAGGACATACAACATATAACAGTACATACAACATGACATACTGTACATACAACAGAACATACAACATATAGCCCATACTGCATACAACAGTACATACAACATACAGTACATACACAGTACATACTGCACAACATATACATATAGACATACAGTACATACAACATAGAATACATACTCACCATCACCTTGATCCCCGAAGCCATTGCTCACCTTTAAAAAATATTAAAATAATAAACAATATACTCCCTGTGTCCGCAGATATCCAATTAATACGAGTGTCCCACGATTATCTCCCATGGAGAGCAGCCACATCAGCTGATGCGACCGCTCTCCAGGGGATCAAGCAATACAATAACGGAAGGTATCCTTCCGCACTGTATTCCCCCGCCGCTGTGAGAAATAGTCCCTACTCTCACTTGTAGCACTGCTGTGTGGGAAAATTCCCATGCAGCTTTGCCATAAAGTGAGACCCTGAATCCAGGTAACCTCTTCAGTGATGCACTGCAGGAGCCATTGTCTCCTGTCAAGTGTGTCACTGGAGGCCTATAGAGCAGTGACATCACCCGATGTCACTGTTCTATAGGGGAGATCGTCGTGGGACACTCGTTATTAATTGGACTACGGCGGAAAGGTAGTATACGGTTGGTTTATTATTTTAAATTTTTTGCAGGTGATCGAGTATGGTAAGTATGGTGAAATTAAGAATATTTAAATACTTTTTTCTGGCTGTGTTTTTTTTATTTAACTCTTTCACTACTATAGGATTAATAATGGATAGGCGTCTTATTGACGCCTCTCCATTATTAGCCGGCCTAAATGTCACCTTACATTAGCAAGGTGAAATTAACCCCTTATTACCCCATACCCCATACCCCACCGCTACTGGGGAGTGGGAACAGAGGGGCTAAGTGCCGGAATTGGTGCATCTTACAGATGCGCTATTTCTGGGGCGGCTGGGGGCTGGTATTTGTAGCAGGGGGGCAAATATCCATGGGCCCTCTCTACGCTATGAATATTAGCCAGCAGCCGTCTGCTTAGCCTTTCTGGCTATAAAATATAGGGGGACCCCACGTCATTTTTTGGGGGGTCCCCCTATTTTAATAGTAAAGGCTACGCAGACAGCTGTGGGCTGATATTCATAGCCTAGGAAGGGGCCATGGGTATTACCCCCTTCCCAAGCTACAAATATTTGCCCCCGGCCGTCAGCTTTCCCGCTCTGGCGCAGAAAACTGTGCGGGAGCCCACACCATTTTTTTCCGTTTTTTTTTTTAAATTAAACATGTTCATTAATCAACATCGGCCTTGCTATTATATATCTATGGATATATCTATAGATATAACTATGGATATACAGTATCTATCTATAGATATATTTATAGATATATGGATAGATATATCTATGTATCTATAGATATATCTGGCTACTTTCACACATCAGGTTTTTTGCCGTGGGGCACAATCCGGCGAGTATTGAAAAAAACGTTTTTTTTCTGCAGGATCAGTTTTTTTTCCTCATAGAGTTGTATTAGCGCTGGATTGCCTCTGATGGCCACACGTTTCATCCGTTCTTTGCCGGATCCGTAAAAAAAAGCTGTTTACGGTGGATGGAGAAAACGTACAGGGGAACTCTTTCGGTCCAGCGAAAAAATTTGTTTTTTTTAAAAGTTTGAATGGGGCGAATGGGGGAGATTTGAACTTTTATTTTTTTAATATTTTCAAAAACTTTTTTCTTTTTTTACTTTACACTTGCTTTAGTAGTTTCCGTGTGAGACTAGAAGCTGCGATCATCCAATCACTTGTGCTACATAGGGCAGGCTATATAGCAGAAATGCTCACTTGCTATGAGCACTGACTGCTGGGCGGCGCTCATAGCAATCCGGCCATGACAACTACAGGGGGTCTGCTGCAGACCTCGGGTTGTCATGGCGGCCCGCAGTCATGTGACATGGGAACTGATGGGCAGGATTAGTGATGCGCTTCCGGCGCAGTCACATTAAATGCCGCTGTCAGAGATTGACAGACAGCGCCATTTAACAAATTAATAGCCGCAGATTGATTCCACACACGGCTGTTAGGGGCACATGTCAGCTGTTCAAATGAGCTGACATGTGCCGGGAAAGATATGGGCTCAGCGCCGAAGCCCACATGAAATGGTTCCAACAATCAGTGATGGTTTGGGGAGCTATTTCATCTGCACCTGTCCACACTGCCAAAAGTACCAATTCTTGGTTTAAAAACAACAGTATCACTGTGATTGATTGTCCAGCAAACTCCTCTGAACTTAACCCCATAGAGAAACTATGGGGTATTGTCAAGAGGAAGATGAGAGACACCAGACCCAATAATGCAGAAGAGCTGAAGGCTGCTATCAAAGCAACCTGGGCTTCCATAACACCTCAGCAGTGCCACAGGCTGATCGCCTCCACACCACGCCGCATTGATGCAGTAATTGATGCAAAAGGAGCCCCAAGTATTGAGTGCATTTACTGAACATACATTTCAGTAGGCCAACATTTCGGATTTTCAAATCATTTTTTTTCAAAATGGTGTTATAAAGTATTATAATTTACTGAAGTAATGACTTTTGTGTAATCATCAACATTAACAGAAATAAATACTGGAAATACATCACTCTTTGTAATGACTAATACATGAGTTTCACTTTTTGTACTGAAGAACTGAAATAAATTAAATTTTTGATGATATTCTAATTTTGTGAGATGCACCTGTATATGAGAATGTATGTGGAAGAAAAACAGAAAAATAAAATTAAAAACTTCACTAGTTTATTTTTTTTTTACATATTGTACATTTGTACATGGTTACAGATTTCCAAATAAAGTATAATTGAGTCTCAAAATTACAGAAAAGAGTCAATGTCATACATAAATGGAGCCACGAACCATGGTCAGAAGGAATATACACCACACAAGTATGCCTCACTATAAAGCTCTCCATAAAAATATATTCTATATACGGTGCATGGCATCCAGCAGTCTGACCCCACCAATGAGAAGGGGAGGCATGTCTTGGTGAGATCATTTTATTATATGAGCGGGATAATTCACACAATCAGATTTCACATCCACATTCAGTACAATTAAAAAAAAAATGCAATGATTTGGCCAATCCCAAAGAGCATAGCACAGCGTAAAGCCTAACCATTGATATCATTTACTGCACAAATCAATAGTAGCTGTGAACATAAATTTTGTAATATGTCTTCTTAGAGAAATTAGCTTCTTTCTCCTCCTGGACTGATCATTCCTTCTTAATATTCCCAATTTATGAGTAAAATCAGTCTTCAGTGAAAAAATGAATGCAGATTCTCCCATTATGGAGATGACCGGTAATGCTGAAAGTTCTGCGGAGAACTGTAACTGTGGTTTCAGGGGAAGCGGCAGCGTCGGCCTCTAGTTCCTCCATCTCCATAGAATAATAAAAGCACCAACAGCCATCTCCTATCTCAGTAACAGGAAAATCTGTCTTCACTGAATACAGAACCTGTTGATGGACCGAGAAAGATCAGACCAGGAGGAGAACGAAGCAGATTTCTCTGGTAAGATACATTACAAGTGTTTCTTATTTTCATACGTACTATTGAGAGATATGAAACGAAAAGGACGGTTACTTTTTAAAGGTTAAACATAACTTTCCTTCCACCGTGTGTGTTTAGTTCCAAAATTCTAAGAATTCATTTTCCAAAAAGGCTTAGAAAACAAATTAACACAAAATGGAAATATAGCAGATGGCACGAGAAAAACTGTGAAATATTGATGGATGTAATAATGGAGACTGATGTCTGAATATCGCTTTTTATTTATAGGAAATGACTGATATAGATTAAAAAAAATCTAATAAATTGACTAAAGGCAGAATTTATAAGAACAGAAACATTCCTACAACCCTGCGGCTCCAGGAACGCGGGTCCCGTAGTGAGGACGTCACGTATATAATTCATGTGATTGCTGCTGCCGCCCTGCGAGGTGTCATACATGTAAGGATAGCCGCCGTGGTCCGTGCTCGGCAGCAGTGCCAGTGATGACCCCGTAGGAGCGGCGGCAGGGACGGGGCAGTGTGGGATCAAACAGGTCATTAATGCGCTTTCAGTTGTCCATTTCTATTATTTTTAATACTAGCAAAAAAACGGATCTGTGAATTAAATCTTTACGGGGAATTTGTAGCGGTGTATATAGGCGAGCCCGGACGTGTAAGAACATCACCATTTCAGGGCAGATTATACTATGGAGTTTTGGGCAAAATAGTATATGGAAAATGGTGGCATTACTGCAGTTTTTCCATGCAATAAATTGAAGCTATTTTTTTGCAGAATCCTATCCACATGTATTGTACCAAAGTATGTGCTGCAAATCACCCACATCTGGACTTAAAGGGGCTGTCCGATCATCTGCAGCAGCACACCACTTTCTCTCTTCTCAGCATGCTGAAAAACCAGCACTCCTGATCAAATGATCATTCGGACCAGCAGCTTCGGCCCAAACTGTGCGACATCAGAAGAGAGCCGGGATCAGGAACTAACAATGTGCTCCAGCTTCAGAGCAGCGCATACAAGTTCTCTAGTAAAGAGCTTGATAGCACTGCACATGTTCAGCCACCGCTTCCAGAGAGAAGTAGTGTCCGGTAACCATAGGGAAAACTGTAAACAAAAAATTGTATTGGAAGAACGGTGCACAATTTTAACAAAAAGGAGATATAAAAGTTGCTTGTCTTTACAATCATTTTGCAATGATACCCATCTTTTCAGATGGAAATATATTTAAAGAAAACACAATTTCCTCCCACTATAAAAATATATTGTGAAAATGATCAGCACAGAACCCTGAACCTAGATTAGATTTAGATTAAAAAAAATGCTGATTTCATGAGATAATTAAGAAGAACCTCGTTCCCCGATGATATGAGGCGCACACTACATTGCCTCAAGTGCACTTTGTTACAGGCTGAAGTAGAGCAGCCGTCCAAGGCTTTGTGGTGAAGTGAATCCTCACGTCCCCGTCATGAAGCGAGGTAATAAATGAATACTCGGTAATGTCGTCTCTGAGGTCTGTTTTATAGCACTGTCCTTTCTGGAGGTTTCCACACCCAGGAGCCGATACTGTAGAGTCTTCACTAGATGACAGAACCTGTCAGCAGCATCTTACTAAGTGAAGTACAACCGGGGCTATACTGGCGCTGTCATACTGGGTAATATGATCCCTCAGGTGAAGAAGTCTGTTTTGTAGATTTTTTTTCTCAGATTTGTTCCATCCCCTCCGCTGTGTCTGGGTGTCTCCTCTTTATTGAAAGTTTTGTGATGGCGCCGTCCCAGCCACAGAATGATCGCTTGAAAGTCTTCACAGCAGCGGGGATGGAACAAAGCGGAAGACCCTACTCACAGTCCTGAGCCGATACAGAAGACATGAATACAAGGAAACGTCAAACAGATTAAAGAAAGTCCACAAAACAGATTTCTTCACCTGAGGGATCATTTTAAATCGGCAAGACAGCGCCAATATGGCCGTGTGTACTTTACTTAGTAAAATGCTGCTGACCCAGGAAGGAATCCGTGTATGGCCATCTCAGTGATTCTTATGGACAAAGAGACTAGCCGCACACGTTCCACCAACACAATAGATTTCAATCGCCTCATTCTAGTGATTGACGGGGGTCTTAGTGATCAATTATTTATCAATAATTCATTCTTACGGGAGGGCTCGGCTATCTCCGGTGTCCCATTAAAGAGGACACGAGCCGCAGAACACACAGAGTATATCTTCCAAACTAGAGAATATCCCTTTAATTATGGGAGATATTTTTACATACTATTAAAATGAAGACAATCTGACTTTTAACCCAACTGAATTCGAAACCAATTCAGGCTGGTAAAAGAAGCTGAAACCTAAAAGTGGAAGAGAAACAGAACGTCTACAAGTCCAAGAAACTTGCCGCAGTCATCAGCCTCGTTCACACGACAGAATTTTAAGTCTGAGGGCGGTCTGTGAAAAAAAAAAAAAAAGGACAGCACTTGGACCAATGTTTTTTAATGGAGCGGTGCAGATGAGCGATTTTTGTCACCTATCGAATATGTTTGAAATATATAATATAGCCGCAGGCGCTTGTGCAGACTGATCTCCTGAAAGTCTTCAGGAAAATGGCGCCGGTGGCTGCGCATGTGTAGATTGCTCAATTCCACCGGTGCCATTTTACTGAAGCCCACCATTAGATCAATCTGTGCAAGCACCACCCGCAGCTATAACAAATGGTGGGCTTCTGTACTGTGTATGTACTGCGGCTTCAGTCCTCTTTAATGGGACACTGGAGATAGCCGAGCGCTGCTCCTGACTCGTATTCAGCCCTCCCATAACAATGCAATTCTACCAATGTATCTTTTTTTGCTTTTTTGGTACTATAATGGTGGGATTCATTCTATACTTTAATATTAATGCTTTGATTCCTCTTAGTAATACAATTCCTCCTAGCTCAACATCTCGGCTTCCAGTCGTAGAATACGAACTTTTATTGGTAACTTCCTGGGGCCATAAATCTGTCCCGCTCGTGTGATCCTGCAATCAGTAGGACACTTATCGGAGCACTCGTCTATGGAGCCATGAATCTATGTCCATCACATGACCAGGGCAGAATTCTACCTACTGGAAGGGAAAAGGTTAATATTCAAAAGACACTGAGCTGTAGTACCGGCAGTGGCCACTAAGCAGTGTGGTGTCCCGCTCCATGGACTGTGAACAGCAGATTCCTGAATGTGTCGGGTGTCAGACCACCACCGATCTGATATTAATGATCTATCCAAAAGACAGGTCATAAGTATCCTGATAATGGAAGACCCCTTTAAATGACTGCAAGAAGAGATCTTCAAAGCTTTGGTAAGTACCATTTTAACTAATAAAGGTCTGATCACTGGGACCAATCACTAGCACAGAGGTCATAAGCATGTTATTTTTTAGTATAAGTGAATTGGTCACCAGGATTTTGGTGCCTCATTTGAAAACAGCATAAAGTAGGGTCAGAGACCCCGATTACAGCAATGTATCACTTACTATGTTATGTCAATAAAATCACTGATTTTATCAACAGGAAATTATCACTAGAGGACTAATAAACCTGCTGCTGTGTAGTCTAACCACACCCTCATCATAGATTGGCAGCTTTCTGCCTATGCACAGATAGCTGACAATCAGTGGTGTGGGTGGGATTATACAGAGCTCATCATTCAGAGAACTGCTAGATTTGTAGCAGATAAAACAGTTTTTAATCAAAATTGCACTTAGCAAAGTAAATGATACATCGCTGGAATCAGGGTCTCTGCCCCACATCATGGTGCTCTCAGATGCTGTAACAAAAACGTGATGACAGATTACAGCTGGTTCGGCATACGTCCTGCCACTCCAGTGTCTATGGGGCTGACAGACAGGTAAGTGCTGTACAGACTGGCAGGGCAGATCGGCAATCACACCTCCATCAGGAGCTCTCGTCACTACAAGCCTGCAGGGAGGAGGAAGGATGGGTGCAGGGCGCTCCTGTTCTAGTGATTGATGGGAGCGTTAGGGTTGACACGTGCGGTGATTGGGAACACACCATTTTGTGCTCTGAATGAACCTATAGGTCTGCAATACCCAAATGCAAATTGGATCCTGATAAGTCTGACAACATGGGGAAAAGCCTGAAGGGGCCCCTACAATATACCTGTATATAAAGCAGTAAACGTGAATGATCAGTCATGCTGGTCAAGGTACCGGGACCCAAAATTACCATCCTGCAATGCATCCAACAGCAACATGTAGCGGCCTACAGCCCAAAATGAGCCAATAAATTAACATTAAATAAATAAATAGAGGTATTTGATAAGGTGTGACTGTACACAACATTTATACATACACAAACATAAAAAGACAAATAATACATCATCTGCAATCCCAGTAGCATACATAGGACATCCAGCACACATACTGTACATGACGAGGTATGAAGCCAGTGGCTGTCAGATGGCATCATCAACCTCCATGAAAATGTCACTAAAGAAATATTCAGACACCGGAGCGGCCTCTTCCTCAGTAGCCAAGTCATGAGATTTGGCCGGACTGTGTAGGTCTGTATCTTGATTGTCAGGAATCTGGAACATGAATGTAGACAGAAGATTCAGTCTGGAGCTTAATGTAAAATATAAGGGACAATACAGTAAATCAGCAACAAATTCCTCCCAGCAGCTCCCCTGCGGCATCTATCATCTCTGCTGTGGAAAAAGGGTCTTTGATGCAACTAATACCTTTGCAAACCTATGCTCCTTTATTGATGTAAAAGGGTTGTCCGGGACTATAACATTGATGGTCTATCATTAGGATAGGTAATCAATGTCTGATCAGTGGGGGTCCGACACCCGGCACCCCTGCAGATCAGCCGTTCCCAGTGTTGGCCGAGTACTGCACATCCACCACCCACTGATTTGAATAGGGTGCGACAGTGACTATCCTGTAAATCGATATCGGAGCTTTGAAACCGGACTGTGGTTATCAGCCAAACCAGAGACCCCCCCCCCATGTGTTAGACAGCCCGCTTCAGGGGTTCTGGCAGGCTTTATCAGACGCTGTGGCCACTGCCTCTTAGAAGATACAGTATCTCCAGATAAATCCGGGATTTCAAAATGTCTACTGGTAAATTTATATATCTTTTGGTAACAATAGTCTATAAAGTTCACGTGTCAGATAGAAAATGTATATAAATCTTATAAATTTTAGAGAACTTTCAGGACGTCATGCTACAATAAAACGTTAAAACAGTGGGACAAGTACAGCAGAGCGATGGTACATGAGAAAAATGATAAAAGATGCAGGTCCCACATCTACATTGGGTACAGAAAGTATTCAGACCCTCTTACATTTTTCACTGTTTCATTGCAGCCATTTGGTAAATTCAAAAAAGTTTTTTTTTTCTCATTAATGTACACTCTGCACCCTATCTTGACTGAAAAAAACAGAAATGTATTAATTTTTGCAAGTGTAGTAAAAAAGAAAAAATGAAATATCACATGGTCATAAGTATTCAGACCCTTTGCTCAGGATTGAGTAGAAGCACCTTTTGAGCTAGTACAGCCATGAGTCTTCTTGGAAATGATGCAACAAGTTTTTCACACTTGGATTTGGGGGTCCTCTACCATTCTTCCTTGCAGATCCTCTCCAGTTCCATCAGGTTGGATAGTGAATGTTAGTGGACAGCCATTTTCAGGTCTCTCCAGAGACGCTCAATTGGGTTTAGGTCAGGGCTCTGGCTGGGCCAGTCAAGAATGGTCACAGAGCTGTTCTGAAGCCACTCCTTTGTTATTTTAGCTGTGTGCTTAAGGTCATTGTCTTCTTGGAAGGAAAACCTTCGGCCAAGTCTGAGGTCCTGAGCACTCTGGAAGAAATTTTTATCCAAGATATCTCTGTACTTGGCCGCATTCATGTGTCCTTCAATGACAACCAGTCCCTGCAGCTGAAAAACACCCCCATAGCATGATGCTGCCACCATGTTTCACTGTTGGGATTGTATTGGGCAGGTGATGAGCTGTGCCTGGTTTTCTCCACACATACCGCTTAGGATTATCAAAAAAAGGTCTCATCAGACCAGAAAATCTTGTTTTTCAGCCTGGGAGTCCTTCATGCGTTTTTTAGCAAACTCTATGCAGGGTTTCATATGTCTTGCACTGAGGAGAGGCTTCCGTCGAGCCTCTCTGCCATAAAGGCACGACTGGTGGAGGGCTGTCTGGTTGTCCCAAACTTCTTCCATTTAAGGATTATGGAGGCCACTGTGCTCTTAGGAAACTTGAGTACTGCAGACATTCTGTTGTAACCTTGGCCAGATCTGTGCCTTGCCACAATTCTGTCTCTGAATCCTTGGCCAGTTCCTTTGACTTCATGATTCTTATTTGGTCTGACATGAACTGTGAGCTGTGAGGTCTTACATAGACAGATGTGTGCCTTTCCAAATCAAGTGCTATCAGTTTAAATAAACACAGCTGGTCTCCAATGAAGGATTAAAACCATCTCAAGAAGGATCACAAGGAAATGGACAGCACGTCACGTAAAGCAAGATTTTGGGTATTCACCATAAAATCTTTCTCTGGGAGCCCATGGGTTTATAGTGTATAGACATAGTGTGTATTGACACTATGCAAAAAAAAGTTAGCTTCTCCTCAGCAGTATATACCCACCAACTGGCAGGTAGCTATTCAGTTAGTGAAAAAGCAGTAGGAGAAACAGAAAAAGATAAAAGCATGAACAACAACAGAAAACTGATACAACAGTAAACAAGGGTGGGTGCTATGTCACCCAATAAAGGCTCAGAGAAAAGATTTTTACAGTGAGTACCCAAAATCTTGCTTTCTCTCTCGCTTCATTGGGGGACACATGAAACCATGGGATGTCATATAGCAGCCCCAAGGGTGGTAAGAAGTCTAATATCCTCAATTCGGAGCTCAGGCCACTGCGGCTTGCAGAACCTTTTTACGAAGGTTCGCATCTGATGAAGCATGAGAGTGAACCCTGTAAAACTTGGTAAATATAGCAGCCTTGCAGAGCTGTGAGGCCGATGCCCAATTTCGAACTGCCCAGGTGGCCCCCACCGAAAGCGTGGAGTGTGCCATGATACTCAATGGAAGAGCTCTAACCTCGTCGATGGTAAGCCTTCAGAACGGTGGAACAGATCCATCGAGCAATGGTAGACCTGAACGCAGGGAGACCCTTTCGTGGACCTTCTGGGATGATGAACAGAGAATCTGGGCGCCGGAAAGGCTCAGTCCTAGACAGATAAACACGCAGAGCTCTCACTAAATCCAGTCTGTGGAGTGACCGCTCTCAGGGGTAAGAGGGGGGTGGACAAAAGGATGGAAGTACAACGTCCTTGTTAAGGTGAAAACCATAAACCACCTTTGGAAGAAAAGATGGAACTGGACATACAACCACCTTGTCCTGGTGAAAAAACAGGTAAAGAGAGAGACAAGAGAGCGCTGCTAGCTCTGAAACCATTCTAATTGAAGACCAGGAAAATAATCTTCAGGAAAGGAATGTGGAAGAGACCTCATGCAATGGTTCAAAAGGAGACTCCTGTAAGAAGTCAAGTACCAAATTAAGATCCCATGGATCCACTGGGAACTGGTGGTGGGGGAGGGAACGGCGTGAGCAACTCCCTGGATTAAAGTTTTGAGCTGTTGTCGATTCGCCAAATTCCTTTGGAACAGAATGGACAGAGCCAAAACTTGCCCCATAATAGAACTAGTTATGTTACGTTATCCTGCACTAGTGCAGGACTCCAGACCCGACTGCAGAAAGGACAAAATGGATGGGAGATGAAAAACCATTGGAGTGATATGGTGAGTCTCAAACCAGCGAAAAAATGCCTTCCATGTCTGGTGGTAGATGTGAGAAGAAGGCGGCTTCCTAGCTTTAATCATGGTTTGGACGACCTGATCTGAGAACCCAGCTGACTTCAAAACTGCAGCTTCAACAGCCATGCTGTTAAACTGAGCATCTGAACTCTGGAGGAAGAGGCGCCCCTGCGACAAGATGTCCGGGCAATCCGGAAGTCTCCACGGCGTCTCCGCTAGGAGGTTGACCAACTCTGCATACCAGGGTCTTAAAGGCCAATCGGGCAATGAGGATGACAGGAATTTCTTCTGATTTTATCTTTTTGACAGCCCTGGGAATTAGCGGTAGTGGTGGGAACAGGTATGGCAGGGGGAACTGTGCCCAGGACATCGCTAGTGCATCAGATCCGATCGCTAGTGGGTCGTGAGATCTGGTCACAAACTGAGGGACTTTGTGGTTGGAGTCTGGACACCATGAGGTCCACATCCGGAGTCCCCCACCTGAGACAGATCCTGTGAAAGACTGACAGATTCTGTGGCCCTTCGCGTGTGGCGAGGCCCATTCGGTTTAGAGAGTCTGCCGCCTAGTTGTCGACTCCTGGAATGTGTACAGCGGAGATTGCTGGGACATGCTGTTTGGCCCAATAAAAGATCCGAGAGACCTCTGACATCAATGCCCGGCTTCGAGTTCCCCCTTGATAGTTGACGTACGCCACCGCCATGACATTGTCAGACTGGACTCGAATCGGACAACCTTGCAGAAGTTCCTGCCAATGAAGCAGGGCAAGAAATATTGCTCGGAGTTCTAGAATGTTGATGTGAAATGATGGTTCCTGAGCTGACCACGGACCATCAATTTTTGGAACACTGCTCACTAGCAGAGAAGGCTGGCATCCGTTGTTACAATCGTGAAATGAATGGGAAGGAAGGACCTCCCAAGATGGACCGACTGGGAACACTCCCACTATTTCAGGAACGGCTTTATCCGTAGGGGAATTGAGACAACCCGATCCAAGGAACGGATCGACTTGTCTCATCTTGCCAGAAGGAAGAGTTGGAGAGGATACGTGTGAAACTGAGCAAACGGAATTGCTTCCATTGAAGCAACCATCTTGCCCAATATGCTCATGCAGAAGTGGAGAGAGCAGGGAGAGCGACCTCTGAGAGACCGAACTCCACGAGACCAAACTCCACGTATGAGTGCTAGAGATTTTTTACTTGGGTAGGAAGATCTTTGCTTGGGCGGTGTCGAAGAGCATTCCCAGAAAAACAAGAGATTGGACCGGGATCAGAGACGACTTTGTGGTGTTGACAATCCAGCCCAGCTGAGAAAAAGTGTCCAGGGTGATCTGCAGACTCTCCTGACATGCCGAGGGAGTGGTGGCCTTGATGAGGATCTTGTCTAGATAGGGAATGACGAGGATGCACTTGCTGCGTAGAATGGCCATCACTATTGCCATAACTTTCGTAAAAACTCTGAAGGCGGTGGCTACACCAAACGGCAGTGCTGTGAATTGGAAGTGAAGTCCCTGAATGGCAAAACAAAGTAATCTCTGGTGCAGGGGCAAATGGGAATGTGCAGGTAGGCATCTTGAATGTCCACCGAGCAGAGGAATTCCTCTGGCGCCATGGAGGCTGTTACGGATCGAAGAGATTCTGTCCTGAAGTGGCGCAGGCACACATTTGTTTAGTAACTTGAGGTCCAGAATAGGACGAACTGAACCCCCTATTTGGGGACCATAAACAGGTTTGAATAAAAACCCATGTGGGAACGGAGACTATAACGCCTGCCCTGAGGAGGGAGTCAACAGCCTTGTAGAAGCCCTGAATGACGGCGGTGTTCTTTGGTGAACAGGACTCGAAAAAACGAAACCGAGGGAGAGTAGAAAACTATCTTGTAGCAGTAGGAGACAACGTCTTGGACCCAGGCGTCGTCGACTATGGATAGCCATTCTTCTCTGGACTGTAGGAGACTACCGCCCACCCTGAGAGACCACCCAGGTGGGGGCGACCTTTCATGCTGAGGAAAATCTGTTGATGGCTGAACTGGTTGACTGGCATTGAGTATGTCTTGAGTGCCAGGTCGGGGTTGGTTTAAAGGAAGACATTTTCCTTTGGTGACGCACCGGAGATTTGTCCTGTCAGGGGTTACTCTGTGGTGGAAACCTCCGAAAGGAAACAGTACGACGGGGCGTACATTTGGCACGCTCTTGGGGTAGAGATGCACGCTTGCCTCCCGTGGCGCTGGAGATTATCTTATCCAGCTCTTCCCCAAAGAGACGAGATCTGTGGAAGGGAGGGACTTCTTTGAAGCGGAGTCCGCGTTCCAGGCCTTCAGCCAAAGTACGCTGCGGATGCATCAAAACATGCAGACAAGAGGTATTTTCACCCGTGGCCGATATGGTCTGCTAGGTCCGCCAGCTCGTCTGCAGGGGCACCAGAGACGATACCCTGGCAGAGTTGCTTCGCCCAGGCGGAGACTGCTTTTGCCACCCAGGTAGCCGCGAAGGAAGGGCAGAGGCAAGAACCAGCGGCCTCAAAGGCGGACTTGGTCAGAGATTCAATGTGTGTGTCGGAGGGTTCCTTTAAGGAGGAACCGTCAGACAGAGGGAGTAAATTATTTGTGGCCAGCTGTGAGACCGGAGGGTCTACAGAGGGAGATGCTGCCCACTTGTTAAGCAGGTCAGCTGCAAAAGGATACAGGACGATCATGTGTTTTCTCTGGAAACGCTTGTCCGGATGCTGCCATTCCACCGTGAAGATCCTGGTGAAATCGTCGGTTGGCAAAGGCATGGGGAGGGTGCTTCATTTTCCTTTAAGACACAGTCTGTTAAGAGGGAGAGAACTGTGGCTTTAATGTTAAGAGTCTCAATAACAGAGACATTCAAACTATCCACCATGTCGCGTAGTTTTGGGACCTGTGCAGAGTCCAGATCGGAATCTGACTCAGAATGTGGATCTGACTCTGGAGCGTTGGATGAGAGAGATAGGGATGAACTGGACAGAGAGGTAATGCGGGCGTGCTTTTTGTTCCTTCTAGACTTCCTGCACAGGAAATCCCTTTGGGTATGCGAGGGGTTAACAGCAGACATCAGAGGAGGGTAGTTGTGACTCACTGGCAGGGGCAGGATTAGGAAGCCGTTCCAAAACAGAGACCAAGGTGTGAAATACCTTGGTTAGGTCAGCTACCGACTGAGATAGAGATGTCACCCACTTAGGAGGAGGCGCACTTTCGTTGCGAGCAGTGGGAGGCTCCTGGGAAGACATAACAGATGGTCTGCAGTCAGGGCTTAAGGTACCGTCACACTGAACGATATCGCTAGCGATCCGTGACGTTGCAGCGTCCTGGCTAGCGATATCGTCCAGTGTGACAGGCAGCAGCGATCAGGCCCCTGCTGTGATATCGCTGGTCGGGGAAGAAAGTCCAGAACTTTATTTCGTCGCTGGATCTCCCGCTGACATCGCTGAATCGGCGTGTGTGACGCCGATTCAGCGATGTCTTCGCTGGTAACCAGGGTAAACATCGGGTTACTAAGCGCAGGGCCGCGCTTAGTAACCCGATGTTTACCCTGGTTACCATCGTTAAAGTAAAAAAAACAACCACTACATACTTACCTACCACTGTCTGTCCTCGGCGCTCTGCTTCTCTGCTCTGGCTGTGAGCGCCGGGCAGCCGGAAAGCAGAGCGGTGACGTCACCGCTCTGCTTTCCGGCCGCTGTGCTCACAGCCAGAGCAGAGAAGCAGAGCGCCGAGGACAGACAGTGGTAGGTAAGTATGTAGTGGTTGTTTTTTTTACTTTAACGATGGTAACCAGGGTAAACATCGGGTTACTAAGCGCGGCCCTGCGCTTAGTAACCCGATGTTTACCCTGGTTACCAGCATCGTTGGTAGCTGGAGAGCTGTCTGTGTGACAGCTCTCCAGCGACCAAACAGCGACGCTGCAGAGATCCGGCTCGTTGTCGGTATCGCTGCAGCGTCGCTTAGTGTGACGGTACCTTTAGTGATGAGGTCTGACCAGAGGGTAACTTCTTGTTACAGGAGGAACATGCAAAGTGGATTACAATGGGAGGAGGATGAGAGTTAGACTTAAATAGGATAAAAGGGAGAGCCTATGTGCCCGTGGAGATCTGCCGGGGATGAGAGCTGACCCCCTCCCAGGGCCAGAGCTTACAGCACCTGGATCCCAGCCGGGAGTACACTGCTGGGCAGAGCAGGAATCCGAGATCTGCGGTGAGAGGCTGCAAAATGCAAAAAGATGGCGCCGATTCGTGGGTCGAGCCAACAGCGCATGTAAATTTCCCGCTCGCTGTGCAGGGAGGGAGGGGGAGGAGGCGTACGGAAGTTGGGTATGAAGAAAAAAAGGGGGGGGGGCACAGAGTGAGAAAGAGCTGGAGGGAGCGGTTGGGGCTGGGTGTGAGCGACTGGATGAGCTGCGGGGGGTGTGGTTTACCTCTGTAGAAGGCAGAGGGTTAAATTTGGACAAGGAAGCCGCAGGGGGAATGGAAAAGCACGGTAAACGCTGCGTACCGTCTGACCGAAAGGCAGGGATATTACGGGGACTGGAGGGCAACTATTCTTTCCCCTAGTCAGAGACCTCTGGGCCACTAAATGTCCTCGGTGGCCTTCGGGTAACGATCCATCTTCCTCCCCTGAAAGACCGGCTCTGGAGGGCGGGCAGCATAGTGGCAAGGACCAGTCCGCATCTTCTGTCCTGCAGATGCCCCAAACATGCTTAAAGTGTTGGGTATGGGGTCCTGCCTGGTAGACACGAGAGGGTACAATAGTGACGCATTCCCACACTGTGCTCCCGGTCTCTAGGAGGGAGAGTGGAGTAACCAATTACACTCTGTCGCCCAGAATCACAAGCTGTATCTGGAAAATAGAGATCATTAGTAAAACACAACAAAACGTGAGGGCGGCCCTATGTCTACCTCCTATTGACACCAAGCTAAAACGGATTAACTTTCTGCCAATTGGTGGGTATACACTGCTGAGGATGAGCTAACTTTTTTGCATAGTGTCAACCTCCTAGTGGCAGCAGCATACACCCATGGTTTCCTGTGTCCCCCAATGAAGCGAGAGTGAAATATGGGTGTCTGAAGAAAGGGTCTGAATACGTATGACCATGTGATAGTTCAGTTTTTCTTTTTTAATAAGTTTGCAAAAAATTCAACATTTCTGGGGTTTTTTCAGTCAAGATGGGGTGCAGAGTGTACATTAATGAGAAAAAAATGAACTTTTTTGAATTTACCAAATTTACTCCAATGAAACAAAGTAAAAAATGTAAAAGGGATCTGAACATTTCAGTGCTCACTGTATATCAAAAACAAGGTCTTTTCTTGAGAACTCATTTTCAGAGCACTCTTAGAACATAAAATGTTGAGCAGCAAATATGCGGCCTCCTCTCCATTCTCAAAAGAGTGGGCAGGACGCCTTGTCCTTGAGATGAATATAGGTCCTACTGAGACCTGCATTATTCTGGCATTTATGCTATGGTCTATTGATATAGATGGGAACAATTATACAATTTTCATCAGTATTCCCTTGTCATATCCACGCGTTTGAGCATTTTCTTAAATTTCTTCTCTAAAGTGCTTGATGTAAGCATGGTCACGTCTCCAATGAAGTATATAAGGAAGGTGGTGCCTGAAAACTGTCAAACAGAAGTCACGCTGCTGCTCCACGGCAATAAGCCACAATCAATCCCTATTAGTAGCATGATCCACCAGTAGCATTATTACATTATAACCTAGGCCTGAGCCCTGTCATGCTTTCCATCATCAGGACCAGCTTTGTCACTTCTAAATGTTCTAGGAAAGTAGAGAAGTAGTAAGGAACAGGGGGTCTGAAGGGAAGCCCCATAACTTGGCAAGAACATTGGGAGAAATCAAAGGAAGTTAGAAAGCAGGCACCACTGGGAACACAGGCGAGCTGTGAACAAGACCCTAGCCAGAACATTGTGCAACTAAAAGATGATCTAATCCCGTTTTGTTCCCTATTTAATAAAAGAATTGCGGCAAGTGCTACAACCATGATGCTCAATGTCTGAGAAGGTCCCCAGTACATGAAAACGTCGATACTCACTTGAGATACGGAGGGTGGGGCCTGCTCCGTACTTGTACTCTGCATTTCTGCAGCGGACGTTGAAGGCATGTCACGGTCATTAGCATTTTTTAAGGTCAAATCTGGACTTTCCTTCTGTCTACTACGCACTGTAGGATAAAGCTTTCTACGTTTTGTTTTTGGTAGATTTTTCTTCTTTCGATTTTCTTTTGCTTTCTTCAACTGTTTTTCTTTGCAAACCAAAGATAAAAATCCCAATGGTATTCTACCAGGTCTGAAAAAAAACAAGAAAAAAAGTTACGATTGCCAGGAAGCAATAATGGATAGTTATGAGTGAATGTGCTCAGATAAGGTGTTATCAGAGTATAGTACAAATAGATAAAAACACTGCGCTAACTAGGAGAAGAGAATAAATGAATAATAAGACTATACAATCAGAGGAGTAGGTAAACTTCTAATTGAGTGATAATAATACATAAAAAATGATCAGCAGTGGGGGCAGCCAAAAAAATATATAATGGCCACAAACATCAGCAGGAAACAGTACTGCAAGATAGCTGCATGTATTGCGGCTATCTTGCAGCCGTGACACATGCAGCCGTGGGGACTTGAACATATACATATGAGAGAGAAACAAAAAACAGACAACTTAAACTAACAGAATACCGAAAGAGCTGATAAACATGGGAGGGTGCTGTGTCCGAGAAACAGATTTTACGGTAAGCAACCAAAAATTCTGTTTTCTCTATCACTTCTTTGGAGGACAGGAACCATGGGACATCCCAAAGCAGTCCCTGGGAGGGAAACAGCAGAAAACTATGTTCAGGTCGGAGAACTCACCACTGCCGCCTGCAAGATCCTTCTACCTAGGCTGGCGTCCATTTAAGCGTAGGTATGGAGATTATAAAATTTGGCGAACGTGTGAATGGAATGCCAAGTTGTCGCTTTGCAAAGTTGCAGGGCAGATGCCATATGGTGCACCACAAAGGAGGCGCTGCCCGGGTAGAGTGAGCCTTAATACCAGGGGGGGCACTCTGTTCTTGACCCGGTAAGCCTCAAATTGCAGTTCTGATCCAGCGAGCAATTGTAGCCTTGGAGGCCGGCACCTTCTGGAATGACGAAAAGAGTCAGTCTTCCTAAAGGAGGTGGTCCTAGCCAGATAGACCTGAACTGCCCTGACCAGGTCTAACCGGTTGAGTTAACGCTCCAGAGGATGAGTCGGAGCAGGACAAAAAGGAGGACAATATCCTCATTCAGGTGAAAGGCTGATGCCACCTTGCGAAGGAAAGACGGTGGAGTCCGAAAAAAATACCTTGTCCTGGTGAAGAACCAAGAAAGGAGGACAACAGGAAAGAGCTGCTAATTCCGAGACGCGCCATATGGAAGTGATGGCCACAAAGAACACCACTTTCCCAGACAGAAAAGACAGAGACCTCTCAGAGAGGTACGGGGGAGCCGCATGCGCGACCCTTTGAAGAAAAGTTCTTACCTGAGAACGAGAGGATACATTTTTCTGAAAAGGAATGGAAAGTGCTGAAACCTGGCCCTTTAGCGAACTAACAGCAAGACCAGTGTCAAGTTCCACCCGGAGAAATGCCAAAATAGAAGGGAGAGAAAAGGACATAGGCGGGAAGTGATTAGCCTCACACCAGCTGAAATAGGCTTTCCAAGTCCAATAATAGACCCTGGAAGTCAATAGATTCCTAGCCTGGATCATGGTGTGAATCACCCGATCTGAAAACCCGGACGCTCTCAGAACCGAGGTTTCAACAGCCACGTAGTTAAAATGACCGAGAATTCTGGTGGCAGACTGGTCCTTGAGACAAAAGATTCGGTCTGTTTGGAAGCCTCCAGGGGGCATCCGCGAGAAGATTGAAGATATCTCTTGGGCCAATCCGATGTAATCAGAATGACCGGCACCCGTTCCGACTTGATCTTCTTGAACAGCCTGGGAAGCAGGGGGAGGGGAGGAAACAGATAGGAAAGAGCAAACTGTGACCACGGAATTGCCAGAGCATCGGGGCGCCCACCGCAAAAGGATTGCGGGACATGGAAACTTCCTGTTCAGCTGGGACGCCATGAGGTCCACATCTGGAGTTCCCCATTGAAGCCATATCTGATCGAAGACTTCCTGATGCAGGGACCACTCTCCTGCTGCGAGACCCTCTCGGCTGAGAAAGTCGGTGGCCCAATTATACATACAGGGAATATGCACTGCAGATATTATCGGAGCCGTCGCCTCTGCCCAGCGGAGAATCTCGGAGACCTCGGCCATCGCCAAGGGGCTCCAAGTCCCTCCCTGTTGATTGACATATGCCACCGCCGTGGCATTGTCTGTCAGAACTCGAATAGGGAGATGCCTGAGAAGCCTTTCCCAGTCACAGAGGGATAGAGGAAGGGCCCTTATCTCTGGACAGTCAGGTGGCGAAAGACCGCACCCCAGCCGAGAAGGCTGGCGTCCGTCGTCACCACCTGCCAGTGAACTGGAAGAAGAGGCCGACCCTGGCAGATGAGAGGGTATGACAGCCATCAACTGAGAGATCGTTTGACTAGGGAAGAGAGCCGAATTGGGCAATCCAGAGAGAGAACGGACCTGTTCCACTGAGATAGGATGGCCTGCTGGAGTGGTCTTGAATGGAAATGCGCAAAAGGAATTGCTTCTGACGCTGCCACCATCCTTTCCCAGGACAGTCATGGCTGAGCGGAAAGAAGGAAGCTGAGGGCCCTGTAGAGAACAAACTCCCTGCTGGAGGATTGCTCTTCTCTTTAGGAAGAAAAACCCTTATCCGGCAGGTGTTGAACAGCATGCCTAGGAAAATGAGGTGCGGAGTCGGAATAAGGCAATACTTTGCCCTGTTGACTCTTCAACCGAAACGGGACAGGATGGCCAGACTTTCCTGGGCTTTAGAAAAAGACGGAGCTTTGATGAGGAGGTCATCAAGGTATGGGATGAGCACTAGGCCTCTGATCCGCAGAATGTCTATTAACGCTGCCATGATCTTTGTGAAAACCCTGGGAGCTTTTGCGAGACTGAACAGCAGGGCAACGAACTGAAAATGGTCTTGCTGCACCGCAAAGTGCAGGAATCTCTGATGCACTGGGATTATAGGGACATGGAGATAGGCGTCCTGGACGTCTATGGAGCACAGGAACTCCTGTGCCTTCATGGAAGCAATTAATGACCGAAGGGACTCCATTCTGACATGTCGCAGTCGAATCCTTTTGATCAGTAACTTTAGATCCAGGATAGGTTGAACCGAACCGTCCTTTTTTGGCACCACAAATCGGTTCAAATAAAAAAATATCTGTGAAACGTTTCTGGTCTGAGACGAGAACAATGACCCATGAACTGAAGAGAGGTGATGGACGCGAAGAAACCCGAAACAAGAGAAGCATCTCTTGGAGGACAGGATTCGAAAAATCAATATCTGGCCACAAAACTAATGCTATTTTGTATCCTGAGGAAACAACCTCTCTGACCCATGATTCCTCCACTGAGGAGAGCCAGACGTCTCTGAAAAAACAGAACCGACCACCCAGCTTGGGAGATTCCCTGGGATCTTGAGAAGAGTCATGCGGAGGAAGACCTGCCAGGTTTAGGCCTTGTGGATCTACCCTGCGCGATACGGGGACACCAGGAAGGAGTGGGTTTAAAGGAAGCCCTTTTCCTATCCTGGCAAGCCTGTGGCCTTTGTTGGCGGGAGAAATCCTTTGCTGCAGCGAAGCGCCGAAAGGGCCAAAACTGCCGCTTCAGAGGAAGCCGGCGAGGTTTGGACTGAGGAAGGAGGGAACTCGTTCCCCCGGTGGCCTCTTTAATAATCTGATCCAACTGGGAGCCAAACAGACAGGAATCCTGGAAAGGCAATCTGGTAAGGGACTTCTTTGAAGGTAAGTCCACCTGCCAGGCGTAAAGCCAAACAGTCCGACGGATGGCCACAATATTGATGGACGCCTGAGCAAAGCATGAAGCAGCATCAAGGGAGGCAGAAACCATGTACTTCTCTGCATTAGAAATCTGGTCTGCGAGGTTGGCCAATTCCTCCGGTCGAGCTCCAGCAAGAATGTCCTAAGTTGTTTTGCCCATGCAGTTATGGACTTTGACACCCAAGTAGACGCAAAGCACAGGCAAAATGTAGAAGCAGCCGCTTCAAAGGCTGACTGCGAAAAATTCTATGATTCTCTCATTGGGGTCCTTGAGGGATGCTTCATTTATCAGCGGGAGAACAATGTTGGTGGACAGTCTGGAAACTGGAGGGTCCACAGTTGGAGAGGCAGTCTAGTTAGCAGTGAGCTCAGAGGAGAAGGGATATAAGATGCCGAGGCACTTCCACTTGGGAAGCATCTGGTTGGGTTCTCCCTTTCTCTGGCAAGGACCTCCTCAAATTCTTTATGTGGGGCAAAGGCCTTGGGAGCTAGCTTCGACCGTCTAAACAATACCACCTGTTCTGCGGGTTCCTTAGAGGTGTCCTAAATCAGGGGTCCCCAACTCCAGTCCTCAAGGCCCAACATGTCATGTTTTCAGGATTTCCTTATTCTTGCCCAGGTAATAATTGCATCACCTGTGCAATGCAAAGGAAATCCTGAAAACATGACCTGTTGGTGGGCCTTGAGGATTGGAGTTGGGGACCCCTGTCCTAAATGATAAAGGTCTGGTTGACCGCTACAATGAGGCCCTGGACCACGTGTCTCATATTAGAGGCTTGGTCAGAAACCAGATCTGAGTCATCCTCTGATAGAGTGTCAGAAACCGCCTTGCCTGACTTGGGAGAGGAGGATTGGGAAGAAGCCAACCACCGGGGGGTGGGGGGGCTCAGATGGAGCAGGAAGAGGATCTAGAATGACGCGCCTGCCTGGATCTCTCAAGGCCTATGTTGGTAGGCACAGCCTGCAACCCACTAGCAATGGCAGAGGCCGGAAGGGGCAACCTGTCAAGGACACCAGGTCTACCACGGACTGTGACAGAGAGGAAGCCCACACTGGAATAGGGGCATCACTCTCTCCAAGGGGCCGTAGGGGGCTCCTGGGTGGTGGGCACAGGGGGGACTGACAGAGGGGAGAGGACTGACCTGAAGGGAGCTTGCATTTACACAAAGAACATACAAAGTGTCTGACAAGAGCAGAAGAGGAGGAAGCAGGAGGACAAGAACGCTCTCCTTTAGGATTAGGCACGATGAGCAGACGCACTAACTGATGTCCAGAGGTTAAGGGACAAGAAGAGAATGCAGAGGAGAGTGTCATTCTGCAGAGCTACTCACAGTAAGATGCAGTTGTCCTGTAGTCTGTTTCCAGGGTGTAGAGGGCTAGAGTGTGATGTTAGGCAGAGAAGATGCGTGGAGTGCAGTGCATATTCATTTCTCTTTAGCAGTGGGCACAGGAGTTAGCCGGACCGGCCGGCTCGAGCCCCTGTGACCCGATGCTCCACCGAAACCGCTCCCCCACCTCCCCACCAACAGTCAAAGCCCATACATCCGGACTATAAGACGCACCTCCCCATTTTGGGAGGAAAAAGGTGCGTCTTATAGTCCAAAAAATACGGTAACTTGTTTTGTATTCACTTAGTGTCAGCCTCCTAGCGATAGTAGCATACACCCATGGTCCTGTGTCCCCCAATGAGGTGAAGAGACCAGTGCACAGTTTTATAAAAAAAAAAAATCAGCTTCTCTACATGTCTGACAGCTATTCCATTCAGTTGTCAGTTGAATTCCAACCAGAGTACACCTCATTCTTTGTGATGTGCTTCTGATTAGTTTATCACCTGAACCAAATATCATTTAACAAAGTAAAGTATAAAAAAAACACTGCTGTGGTGTTCACAATCCTCTTGCAATAGGACAAGCTGGATGGCAAAACAAGTGCTAGTAATATTCCAAAAGTAATAGGAATGAAAAAACTTTTAACAATGCCAAAGGAGTTGAAAAGAAAAGTCTTGAGTGAGGAAAAGAAGGGCTCAATTCTGGCTTTACTAGCAGAGGGACACAGTGTCATGTTACCTTCATCTTTAAAGTTTCTAAAGGTACCTTCACACTCAGCGACGCTGCAGCGATACCGACAACGATGTCGATCGCTGCAGCGTCGCTGTTTGGTCGCTGGAGAGCTGTCACACAGACAGCTCTCCAGCGACCAACGATGCCGGTAACCAGGGTAAACATCGGGTTACTAAGCGCAGGGCCGCGCTTAGTAACCCGATGTTTACCCTGGTTACCATCGTAAAAGTAAAAAAAAAACAACCACTACATACTTACCTTCCGCTGTCTGTCCCCGGCGCTGTGCTTTCCTGCACTGACTGAGCACAGCGGCCGGAAAGCAGAGCTATGCTTTCCGGCTGGCCGGCGCTCACAGCCAGTGCAGAGAAGCACAGCGCCGGGGACAGACACCGGAATGTAAGTATGTAGTGTTTGTTTTTTTTAACTTTTACGCTGGTAACCAGGGTAAACATCGGGTTACTAAGCACGGCCCTGCGCTTAGTAACCCGATGTTTACCCTGGTTACCAGTGAAAACATTGCTGAATCGGCGTCACACACGCCGATTCAGCGATGTCTGCAGGGAGTCCAGAGACGAAATAAAGTGCTGGACTTTCTGCAGCGACCAACGACATCACAGCAGGATCCTGATCGCTGCTGCGCGTCAAACTGAACGATATCACTAGCCAGGACGCTGCAACGTCACAGATCGCTAGCGATATCGTTCAGTGTGACAGTACCTTAGGACGGCAGTCCATTACAACAAGGAGAAGCAGCAGACAATGGGGACAAAAAGCTACACACTGGCAGAGGGCGAAAACGACTCTGCACTGACCGGCATAACAGTCATCTTATTCGAATGTTACTCAGCAACCGCAGGATGACATCAAGTGACCTACAAAAGGAATGGCAAATGGCAGCTGGGGTGAAGTGCAGGGCAAGAACAGTTCGTAACAGGCTCCTAGAGGCAGGACTCAAGTCATGTAAAGCTAGAAAAAAGACTTTCATCAATGAGAAGCAAAGGAGAGCCAGGCTGATGTTTGCCAAAGACCATAAGGATTGGACCATAGAGGACTTGACTAAGGTAATCATCTCTGATGAGTCTAATTTTCAGCTTTGCTCAACACCTGGTCGTCTAATGGTTAGACGGAGACCTGGAGAGGCGTACAAGCCACAGTATCTTGCACCCACTGTGAAATTTGGTGGAGGATCGGTGATGATCTGGGGATGCAAGGCTGGAATTGGGAAGGTTAATCTTTGCAAAGGATGTATGAATCAAACAGCATACAAGGTTATCCTGGAAAAACAGTTAATTCCTTCGGCTCAGGCAATGTTCCCCAACTCAGAGGACTGGTTTTTACAGCAGGACAATGCACCATGCCACACAGTTAGGTCAATCAAGGTGTGGATGAAATCCATGTCATGGCCAGCCCAATCTCCAGACCTGAACCTCATTGAAAACTTCTGCAATGCAATCAAGAGGAAGATGGATAGTCACAAGACATCAAACAAAGAAGAACTGCTTACATTTTTGTACCAGGAGTGGCATAAGGTCACCCAAAAGCAGTATGAAAGACTGGTGGAAAGCATGCCAAGACGCATGAAAGCTGTGATTAAAAATCATAGTTGTTCCACAAAATATTGATTTCTGAAATCTCTTCCAGAGTTAAAACATTAGTATTGTTGTTTCGAAATGATTAAGAACTTGTTTTTTTTTTTGCATTATTTGAGGTCTGCAAGCACTGCATTTTTTTGTTATTTTGACCATTTCTCATTTTGAGAAAATAAATACAAAATTAGACATGTTGTCAGTAGTTGACAGAATAAAATAGGGATATTTGTGTGCTCACCGCAAAATCCTTTTCTCCGAGCCATTCATTGGGGGACGCAGACCGAGGGTGTATGCTGCTGCCACTAGGAGGCTGACACTAAGTGATACAAAGAAAGTTAGCTCCTCCCCTGAGGTATACACCCTCCTGCTGGCTCTCAGCTAACAAGTTTGGTGCAAAAGCAGGACGAGATCAATAGCAATATATGAGCGTATAGCATGTCACATTATAAAACAAGCACAAGCTAATAATAGGGTGGGAGCTGTGTCCCCCAATGAATGGCTCTGAGAAAAGGATTTTACGGTGAGTACACAAAAATACCTATTTCTCCTTCACCTCACTGGGGGACACAGACCGTGGGACGTCCCAAAGCAGTCCCTGGGTGGGGACAATATATCAGGCCTTGTGAAACTGCTACTTACAAGTGCGCCACCACGGCCTGCAGAGTCCACCTGCCCAGACTCACATCTGTGGAAGTCTGGGAATTATAGTGCTTCAAGAATGCATGCGGACTGGATGAACCCGCAAGCTTGCAGGCATGCTTTCCCAATGCCTGGTGCCTAGAACCCAAGAAACCACGATAGACAGGGAGATAGGCTGACATGTAAACACGGAAGGACTCCTGGATGGTGTAACGAATCCACCAGGCTAACATGGCCGATGAAACGGCTAAACCCTTCCAGTAACCGTCAGGAAGCAGTCTTCTTACTGTGAGGTAGCCAAAATAAAGTGTCCAACCTTCGGAAGGACGCCGTCCTCGTTACGTACCTACTAAGAGCACTTACCGTGTCCAGAATATGGGGAACCCATTACATTTTGTGGACTGGTGCCGAAAGAGATGAGGGAAGAACGATGCCCTTATAACTGTGGGAATACAATACCTCCTTGGTAACACGGTACGGGGATGGCCTGAGGACAACCTTGCCTTGATGGTATTAAGGAAAAAAGTCTGAAAGAACAGAGAGGCTAGCTCCGAAGACTCGTCAGAATGAGGGATCGCAGAGAAAAAAGGGCGACCTTCCCTGATAGTAAAGTCTGTCTGAATTAAAAGGAGTCTACTGTAAGACTCTGAGGACCATTAAGGTCCCAAAGATCTAACGGTTTGCGATAGGGAAGAACCATATGTGAAGACTCCCTGCGAGGAAGTCCATATTTGCATTTTTGTTGCAATAAGACAGAAAAATACTAGTTCTGCAAACGAGAAAACCTGACATGGTCAGTGCGGATATCACAGGATCACTGGGGCCCTTCCTGCTTCCAAAAAGATCTCGGAAGTAGTGGAAGAGGGGTTATGGAAACTGGTACCATGGAAGAACCAGAGCTTGCACTAAGATGGCTTTTGGATCTGGAGGCTGAACCATGAACTAGAGTACATTGGCGTTCAGTCTGGACGCCATCCGACCTACATCTGGAGTGTTCCATAAAAGACAGATCAGATGGAAGTCTTCCGGGTGAAGTTCCCACTCACATGTGGTGGGACCCTGACAGCGTCTGCCGCCCAGAGTTCTACTCCTGAGACATGTGTAGTGCCGAGATCACCGAATGATAGATCGTGGCCCAACAGAGAATGTGAGGTACCTCGGCCATGTCGCCTGACCGTGGGTAATAATAATAATAATCTTTATTTATATAGCGCCAACATATTCCGCAGCGCTTTACAGTTTAACAGTTTCAAACACAAACAGTAACAACGTTAACAATACAATAATTAAAGCGAAATAAAACGACCCTGCTCGTGCTAGATGGACGTATGGCACAGACGTGGGATTGTCCGATTGAATCGGATGGGGTGACCCGCCAGAGGGCAGTGGACCTGCTGTAGAACTAGCCGTACCGTTCGGATTCCCAGAACAATGATCAGGAGAAGAGGACTGGCATCGGTAGTCACTAATAACCATTGAACTGGGAGAAAAGATCTCCCCTGGATGAGGAAGGAGCTCAGAGACTACCCTCTGAAAGCCTGTTTGACCTGCAGAAAATGAGAGGAGCGAAGGAAACCGGTTCCATTGTCACCAATTTTCCTCAGAACCCTCCTAGCAAATAGAATGGAATCAGGGGATGCGTGATCAAGTGCGCGAGCTCCCTGTTGAAGGGCCACGGCTTTGTCTCAAGGGAGAATCACCAACCTTCTGGAAGATTTCAGGATCATCCACAAAAAGGATATCTGCTGTGTTGGAAATGAGAAAAAAAACTTGTCTAAGTTTAGCTGCCAGCCCAGGAGAGAGAGGGTATCGCAAGAGATATCGATGACTCAGCGCAGGGCTGGAAGAGCAGCTAGTAAGGGTACCGTCACACAGTGGCATTTTGATCACTACGACGGCACGATCCGTGACGCTCCAGCATCGTAACAATATCGCTCCAGCGTCGTAGACTGCTGTCACACTTTGCAATGTACGACGCTGGAGCGATAATTTTATGACGTATGTGCGCTGTAGAATCTGTTGGTTACTATGCGCACATCGTATACAATATCGTGCACACCTTTGTTACACCATGCGATCATGCCGCCACAGCGGGACACTAGACGACGAAAGAAAGTTTCAAACGATCTGCTACAACGTACGATTCTCAGCGGGGTCCCTGATCGCAGGAGCGTGTCAGACACAGCGAGATCGCTGGAACGTCACGGATATATCGCTGGAACGTCACAAATCGTGCCGTCGTAGCGATCAAAATACCACTGTGTGACGGTACCCTAAGTCGACCAGATAGGGTAGGATGACAACGCCTCTAGGGTGCAAGAGGAACATGACAGCAGCAATAACCCTTGCGAACACTGGGTGCAGTAGCAAGGCCGAAGGACAAGGTCGTGATTTGAAAATGCTGTTCGCGAAATTGAAAGTGAAAGAATTTTTGAAAAGGGGAAAACAGGAATGTGAAGGTAAGCATCCCGAATGTTGGATGCCAGAAACTCCACCTTTTTCCGTTGAAGTGATGGCTGAGCGGAGGAACTCCTTCCGAAGAAGGGGGACCTTGTCAAGCTTGGTAGAAGTTTGAGGTTCAGGGTCGGTCTTACTTTTCGGTCCCCTTTTTGGAACAAAGATCCCTTAGATCTAGACCGTCCTGGACATCTGATCCACTGCTGGTTGGGTCTATAGGAAACATGCGATCCTTTGTTCCTGCGTGGGGAACACTCCCAACTTCTCACCAAATAACTGATCACTCTGGTAAGGGAGTGATGTCAGAGGCCTTTTGAATGCAGAGTATGCTTCTATTCTCTGAGCTATAATGTCTTTCTGAGTGTAATGGCATTTGCTGCTGACAGCGCCTCGCAAGTAGAGGCATCCGAGAGGCGTGAAGCAGCTAGTCTCCTCACTCAAGAAATTTGATTGACCAGTTGTGCCGTCTTCGGGAAAAGGTTACTGTTGGAGATCAAAGTAGGTAAGGTCTCTGACCAGGAGACCATTGCTCTAGCAACACATGCGGCGGCAAAGGAAGAGTAGAGCGCTGAACCGGTGGCCGCAAGATGGAGTGACCCAGATTTGCTATCTGACAGTCCGTTATATTTTTAATTGATGACCCATTGGGCAGGGATACTGGTAGGTATACAACAGAAGATTCTACCCGGTTAATATGCCAAGTGGCAGAATGCACGGCTGCATGCAGAAGGTCAGTAAAAGCAGTCTTTTGCTATCGCCGCTCTCTTGACGGTGCAAAGTTAAAATGATGAACCCTCGATCCACCATCCTCTTAACAGGTTAGTGGAGAGGGATCGTCCGCCTTCTTGCATCATCTGCTAAATAGTGGAGATGCAGAGGGGGGTGTTTGGATGCCAAAAAGGGAGCCTCTGTACATCCACAGAGTTAAGGTCCCTGGATGGACAGGGCTGGTTGTCCGGCGTTAGGCCTGGCTGTAGAAGAGTATACATGAAAGCGACACTCCATGTGCTCATCTACTGATGGTGTAGGGAGATTGGTTCCCTTTAAAAGGACCCGTCGCCCCTAAGAATCAAACCAGGCAT
This sequence comes from Ranitomeya imitator, assembly GCF_032444005.1. NCBI lineage: Eukaryota > Metazoa > Chordata > Amphibia > Anura > Dendrobatidae > Ranitomeya > Ranitomeya imitator. The sequence goes on from NC_091282.1 coordinate 128,502,955, forward strand.
GGCATCTCACGTCTTAGGTGGGTATACGTGGAGCGGACACCCCACGTGTATGCGTGATCTAGAACCGAATTTCTCGTCAATCTACAGAGATTGGTTTATGATATAAATAGGCAAATTCATCCTTTTCTGAAGTTCTGGTGAGTCCAGAACCAAGGCAATAACTGATCCATATTCAGAGACTTGTTCTCAGCAAATCATTGGTGAGAGAAGAGGAAATTAAACTTCCGTTTTCTAGCCGCGTGTACATTTCTAGACGCCAGTACGTTTCTAGAAAACTTGCGGCTCCTGCTAGCGGATGGCTCCCATGAAGGAAAGGCACCATCTATATTGGTCCTGCGAGCACTCCGAGCCAGAGAGTTCACGGAGGGATTCAATCTCTTGGTCAGAGAACCCATGGGTTGCAGCAGTGACGAAGTCCACTCAGGGAACTAGGTACTCTGAGATAAGCTGGGATTGGGGGAGGCGGGCTCCTGAGCTCATTTAGGGTGACCGGCTTCGGACTGGTCATGTGCCTTTAAGACAAGGGAATATTGGTCATGAGCCTTTAAGACCAGGGGATACTGGTTCTGTGCCCATAAGACCAGGGAATGCTGGTCATGTGCCTTTAAGACTAGGAAATACTGGTCATGTGCCTTTAAGACCAGGCAGGAGATACTGGTCATGTGCCTTTAAGCCCAGGGGGAAGATGCCGGGGAAGAGAGCAGCACTTCCTTACCCGGTTGCAAAGTCGTTGTGCCCCTTTAATGCAAAACCATAGCCCCTGTCTGTGTGTAAGTCGGCAGGGTGGACCAAGATGGCCATCGGGAGTTCAAGAGGTGGTAAAGTCTCCCAGAGAGCGAGAGGCGGCAATTCGGGGGGCGGAGCCACAGAGGTGATGTGGGCGAAACCTAGTGACTTCCATTAATAGGCCCAAGCCGGGGCCTACATTTCTGCAACTGGCGTGAGCAATACCAGGGGTAGAATAGAGGGGCATTGCCCAGGGAAGCGATCGCTCCCGTGCCAGGGAAGAATCGCCAGAAAAGGTGGTCGGAGCCGCCTTAGTGCACCATAGTGCGGGCGCTGCTTCCGGGATGCGGCCTACACATCGGCCGAAGCAGGGGGCTAAATTTTTGCAGCTGGCCGGTGTGCTACCTCAGGGAGGTGAGCCACAGAGAAGCCATGGCTGAGGCTGCCTGTCAGCATGTGAATATCCCACTGCAGAGGCCCATCGCTGACTGGATCCACTCACCATCGGTGCGCGTCCCGGCATGGAGCCACCGCGGATAACTGGGTTTCAGTACCGAGAAAAGCTATTGTTCTGCTGCAGGTCAGGTATTGCAACGGGAACGGTGCAGGTATAAACCTCAATCCACCATCTCTTTATTAGGGACGTAGAGAGGAGCCTTCCGCCTCCTTGTGCCATCCGCTTTAACAGAGGTGGGACAGTGGGGGCTGCTCGGACGCCATAGAGAGGGGCCTGTGTACATCCACGGAGTTCAGCCCCCGGGTGGACAGGGCCAGTTGTCCGGCAATATGCCTATCTGGGGAAGAGGATACGTGGAGGCGACACTCCATGTGCTCGTCCGTTCAGGGTGTGGGGCGATCAGTGCCTTTGAAGGGACCCGTCGCCCCTAAGAATCAGCTCAGGCGTGGCACGTCACAGGAGAGGATACGGAGAGGCGACACTCTCCGTGCTTGCCTGTTGATGGTTCGGGGAGATCGGAGCCTTCAAAGGATCTGTCACCCCTTCGTTGTAGAAAGTAAAATCAAAAATGTAAAAAGTAAAAATAAAATAAAGAGTTTTGGGTCTGAATAGCAAACCCGTCCGTGTGCCTCGTACGGACACTAAGCAAGAACTGGTTAGCTGAGAGCCAGCAGGAGGGTGTATACTGCAGGGGAGGAGCTAACTTTCTTTGTGTCACTTAGTGTCAGCCTCTTAGTGGCAGCAGCATAAACCCACGGTCTGTGCCCCCCAATGAGGCGAAGGAGAAAGAACAATTTACATTTTACTCAAAAATATACCTATAAAGAGAAAAATCAGACAAACTGAAAATTTAGCATTGGCCTCTTAAATTTTGCCAGTGTGTAATAAATAAAGATATTATATACAGTACAGACCAAAAGTTTGGACACCTTCTCATTTAAAGATTTTTCTGTATTTTCAGGACTATAAAAATTGTAAATTCACACTGAAGGCATCAAAACTATGAATTAACACGTGTGGAATTACATACTTAACAAAAAAGTGTGAAACAACTGAAAATACGTCTTATATTCTAGGTTCTTCAAAGTTACCACCTTTTGCTTTGATGACTGCTTTGCACACTCTTGGCATTCTCTTGATGAGCTTCAAGAGGTAGTCACCGGAAATGGTTTTCACTTCACAGGTGTGCCCTGTCAGGTTTAATAAGTGGGATTTCTTGCCTTATAAATGGGGTTGGGACCATCAGTTGTGTTGAGCAGAAGTCTGATGGATACACAGCTGATAGTCCTACTGAACAGACTGTTAGAATTTGTATTATGGCAAGAAAAAAGCAGCTAAGTAAAGAAAAACGAGTGGCTGTCATTACTTTAAGAAATGAAGGTCAGTCAGTCCGAAAAATTGGGAAAACTTTGAAAGTGTCCCCAGGTGCAGTTGCAAAAACAGTCAAGCACTACAAAGAAACTGGCTCACATGAGGACCGCCCCAGGAAAGGAAGACCAAGAGTCACCTCTGCTTCTGAGGAGAAGTTTATCCGAGTCACCAGCCTTAGAAATCGCAGGTGAACAGCAGCTCAGATTAGCGACAGAGGTCAATGCCACACGGAGCAGACACATCTCTACAACAATTGTTAAGAGAAGACTTTGTGCAGCAGGCCTTCATGGTAAAATAATTTCTAGGAAACCACTGCTAGGGACAGGCAAAAAGCAGAAGAGACTTGTTTGGGCTAAAGAACACAAGGAATGGACATTAGACCAGTGGAAATCTGTGCTGTGGTCTGATGAGTCCAAATTTGAGATCTTTCGTTCCAACCACTGTGTCGTTGTGCGACGCAGAAAAGGTGAACGGATGGACTCTACATGCCTGGTTCCCACCGTGAAGCATGGAGGAGGAGGTGTGATGGTGTGGGGGTGCTTTGCTGGGGACACTGCTGGGGATTTATTCAAAATTGAAGGCATACTGAACCAGCATGGCTACCACAGCATCTTGCAGCGACATGCTATTTTATCCGGTTTGCGTTTAGCTGGACCATCATTTATGTTTCAACAGGACAATGACCCCAAACACACCTCCAGGCTGTGTAAGGGCTATTTGACCAAGAAGGTGAGTGATGGGGTGCTACGCCAGATGACCTGGCTTCCACAGTCACCAGACCTGAACCCAATCAAGATGGCTTGGGGTTAGCTGGACCGCAGAGTGAAGGCAAAAGGGCCAACAAGTGCTAAGTACCTCTGGGAACTCCTTCAAGATTGTTGGAACACCATTCCCGGTGACTACCTCTTGAAGCTCATCAAGAGAATAATAATAATAATAATAATAATCTTTATTTTTATATAGCGCTAACATATTCCGCAGCGCTTTACAGTTTGGCACATATTATCAAGAATGCCAAGTGTGTGCAAAGCAGTCATCAAAGCAAAAGGTGGCTACTTTGAAGAACCTAGAATATAAGACATAATTTCAGTTGTTTCACACTTTTTTGTTAAGTATATAATTCCACACGTGTTAATTCATAATTTTGATGTCTTCAGTGTGAATGTACAATTTCCCTAGTCATGAAAACAAAGAAAAATCTTTAACCCCTTTCTGACATCGGACGTACTATCCCATCCATGTGGGGTGGGCCCCTATGACCATGGACGGGATAGTACGTCCAGCGCGATCGGCGGCGCTCACGGGGTGAGCGCCGCCGATCGCGGTCGGGTGTCAGCTGCCTATCGCAGCTGACATCCGGCACTATGTGCCAGGAGCGGTCACGGACCGCCCCCGACACATTAACCCCTGGCACACCGCGATCAAACATGATCGCGATGTGCCGGCGGTGCAGGGAAGCACCGCGCAGGGAGGGGGCTCCCTGCGGGCTTCCCTGAGCCCCCCGCGGGCTTCCCTGAGCCCCCCGCAGCAACGCGATGTGATCGCGTTGCTGCGAGGGTCTTACCTCCCTCCCTCCCTGCTCGAGCCCCGGATCCAAGATGGCCGCGGATCCGGGTCCTGCAGGGAGGGAGGTGGCTTCACAGAGCCTGCTCAGAGCAGGCACTGTGAAGGCTGCAGCGCTGCATGTCAGATCAGTGATCTGACAGAGTGCTGTGCAAACTGTCAGATCACTGATCTGTGATGTCCCCCCCTGGGACAAAGTAAAAAAAAAAATTTTCAAATGTGTAAAAAAAAATTAAAAAAAATATTCAAAAATAATGAAAAAAAAAAAAAATATTATTCCCATAAATACATTTCTTTATCTAAATAAAAAAAAAAAACAATAAAAGTACACATATTTAGTATCGCCGCGTCCGTAACGGCCCGACCTATAAAACTGGCCCACTAGTTAACCCCTTCAGTAAACACCGTAAGAAAAAAAAAAAAACACGAGGCAACAAACAACGCTTTATTATCATACCGCCGAACAAAAAGTGGAATAACACGCGATCAAAAAGACAGATATAAATAACCATGGTACCGCTGAAAACGTCATTTTGTCCCGCAAAAAACGAGCTGCCATACAGCATCATCAGCAAAAAAATAAAAAAGTTATAGTCCTGAGAATAAAGCGATGCCAAAATAATTATTTTTTCTATAAAATAGTTTTTATCGTATAAAAGCGCCAAAACATAAAAAAATGATATAAATGAGGTGTCGCTGTAATCGTACTGACCCGAAGAATAAAACTGCTTTATCAATTTTACCAAACGCCGAACGGTATAAACGCCTCCCCCAAAAGAAATTCATGAATAGCTGGTTTTTGGTCATTCTGCCTCACAAAAATCGGAATAAAAAGCGATCAAAAAATGTCACGTGCCCGAAAATGTTACCAATAAAAACGTCAACTCGTCCCGCAAAAAACAAGACCTCACATGACACTGTGGACCAAAATATAGAAAAATTATAGCTCTCAAAATGTGGTAACGCAAAAAATATTTTTTGCAATAAAAAGCGTTTTTCAGTGTGTGACGGCTGCCAATCATAAAAATCCGCTAAAAAACCCGCTATAAAAGTAAATCAAACCCCCCTTCATCACCCCCTTAGTTAGGGAAAAATTAAAAAAATGTATTTATTTCCATTTTCCCATTAGGGCTAGGGTTACAGTTAGGGCTAGGGTTAGGGCTAGGGTTAGGGCTAGGGCTAGGGCTACAGTTTGGGTTGGGGCTAAAGTTACAGTTAGGGTTTAGATTACATTTACGGTTGGGAATAGGGTTGGGATTAGGGTTAGGGGTGTGTCTGGGTTAGAGGTGTGGTTAGGGTTACTGTTGGGATTAGGGTTAGGGGTGTGTTTGGATTAGGGTTTCAGTTATAATTGGGGGGGTTTCCACTGTTTAGGCACATCAGGGGCTCTCCAAACGCGACATGGCGTCCGATCTCAATTCCAGCCAATTCTGCGTTGAAAAAGTAAAACAGTGCTTCTTCCCTTCCGAGCTCTCCCGTGTGCCCAAACAGGGGTTTACCCCAACATATGGGGTATCAGCGTACTCAGGACAAAAAGGACAACAACTTTTGGGGTCCAATTTCTCCTGTTACCCTTGGGAAAATACAAAACTCGGGGCTAAAACATTTTTTGTGGGAAAAAAAAGATTTTTTATTTTCACGGCTCTGCGTTATAAACTGTAGTGAAACACTTGGGGGTTCAAAGTTCTCACAACACATCTAGATTAGTTCCCTGGGGGGTCTAGTTTCCAATATGGGGTCACTTGTGGGGGGTTTCTACTGTTTAGGTACATTAGGGGTTCTGCAAACGCAATGTGACGTCTGGAGACCATTCCATCTAAGTCTGCATTCCAAATGGCGCTCCTTCCCTTCCGAGCTCTGCCATGCGCTCAAACGGTGGTTTCCCCCAACATACGGGGTATCAGCGTACTCAGGACAAATTGGACAACAACTTTTGGGGTCGAATTTCTCCTCTTACCCTCGGGAAAATACAAAACTGGGGGCTAAAAAATAATTTTTGTGGGAAAAAATTTTTGTTTTATTTTTACGGCTCTCCATTATGAACTTCTGTGAAGCCCTTGGTGGGTCAAAGCGCTCAGCACACATCTAGATAAGTTCCTAAGGGGGTCTACTTTCCAAAATGGTGTCACTTGTGGGGGGTTTCTACTGTTTAGGTACATTAGTGGCTCTGCAAACGCAATGTGACACCTGCAGACCATTCCATCTAAGTCTGCATTCAAATGGCACTCCTTCCCTTCTGAGCCCTCCCATGTGCCCAAACAGTGGTTCCCCCCACATATGGTGTATCATCGCACTCAGGACAAATTGGGCAACAAATTTTGGGGTCCAATTTCTCCTGTTACCCTCAGGAAAATACAAAACTGGGGGCTAAAAAAATAATTTTTGTGGGAAAAAAAATTTTGTTTTATTTTTACGGCTCTGCATTATAAACTTCTGTGAAGCACTTGGTGGGTCAAAGTGCTCACCACACCTCTAGATAAGTTCCTTAGGGGGTCTACTTTCCAAAATGGTGTCACTTGTGGGGGGTTTTCAATGTTTAGGCACATCAGTGGCTCTTCAAACGTAACATGGCGTCCCATCTCAATTCCTGTCAATTTTGCATTGAAAAGTCAAACGGCGCTCCTTCCCTTCCGAGCTCTCCCATCCGCCCAAACAGTGGTTTACCCCCACATATGGGGTATCAGCGTACTCAGGACAAATTGTACAACAACTTTTGGGGTCCAATTTCTTCTCTTACCCTTGGGAAAATAAAAAATTGGGGGCGGAAAGTTAATTTTTGTGAAAAAATATGATTTTTTATTTTTACGGTTCTACATTATAAACTTCTGTGAAGCACTTGGTGGGTCAAAGTGCTCACCACACCTCTAGATAAGTTCCTTAGGGGGTCTACTTTCCAAAATGGTGTCACTTGTGGGGGGTTTCAATGTTTAGCCACATCAGGGGCTCTCCAAACAAAACATGGCGTCCCATCTCAATTCCAGTCAATTTTGCATTGAAAAGTCAAATGGCACTCCTTCGCTTCCGAGCTCTGCCATGCGCCCAAACAGTGGTTTACCCCCACATGTGGGGTATTGGCATACTCAGGACAAATTGTACAACAATGTTTGGGGTCCATTTTCTCCTGTTACCCTTGGTAAAATAAAACAAATTGGAGCTGAATCAAATTTTTTGTGAAAAAAAGTTAAATGTTCATTTTTATTTAAACATTCAAAAAATTCCTGTGAAGCACCAAAAGGGTTAATAAACTTCTTGAATATGGTTTTGAGCACCTTGAGGGGTGTAGTTTTTAGAATGGTGTCACACTTGGGTATTTTCTATCATATAGACCCCTCAAAATAACTTCAAATGAGATGTGGTCCCTAAAATAAAATGGTGTTGTAGAAATGAGAAATTGCTGGTCAACTTTTAACCCTTATAACTCCCTAACAAAAAAAAATTTTTGTTCCAAAATTGTGCTGATGTAAAGTAGACATGTGGGAAATGTTACTTATTAAGTATTTTGTGTGACATCTCTGTGATTTAATTGCATAAAAATTCAAAGTTGGAAAATTGCGAAATTATCATAATTTTCGCCAAATTTCCGTTTTTTTCACAAATAAACGCAGGTACTATCAAAGAATTTTTACCATTGTCATGAAGTACAATATGTCACGAGAAAACAATGTCAGAATCACCAGGATCCATTGAAGCGTTCCAGAGTTATAACCTCATAAAGGGACAGTGGTCAGAATTGTAAAAATTGGCCCGGTCATTAACGTGCAAACCACCCTTGGGGGTAAAGGGGTTAAATGAGGTGTGTCCAGAATTTTGGTCTGTACATTATATATATATATATATATATATATATATATATATATATATATATATATATATATATATATATATATATATATATATATATATATATATATATATATATATATATATATATATATATACGAATACACATATATACACACTCACCGTGAGATCAGAAAGCATGATCACTGCGGTTTCCAATACGATATGAATGGAGAAGAACAAGGCAGTACGTGCTTACACTGGAGATATCCCTGTATCACTGTAGACATACTCTGTACAGGTCCTTCTCAAAAAATTAGCATATAGTGTTAAATTTCATTATTTACCATAATGTAATGATTACAATTAAACTTTCATATATTATAGATTCATTATCCACCAACTGAAATTTGTCAGGTCTTTTATTGTTTTAATACTGATGATTTTGGCATACAACTCCTGATAACCCAAAAAACCTGTCTCAATAAATTAGCATATCAAGAAAAGGTTCTCTAAACGACCTATTACCCTAATCTTCTGAATCAACTAATTAACTCTAAACACATGCAAACGATACCTGAGGCTTTTATAAACTCCCTGCCTGGTTCATTACTCAAAACCCCCATCATGGGTAAGACTAGCGACCTGACAGATGTCAAGAAGGCCATCATTGACACCCTCAAGCAAGAGGGTAAGACCCAGAAAGAAATTTCTCAACAAATAGGCTGTTCCCAGAGTGCTGTATCAAGGCACCTCAATGGTAAGTCTGTTGGAAGGAAACAATGTGGCAGAAAACGCTGTACAACGAGAAGAGGAGACCGGACCCTGAGGAAGATTGTGGAGAAGGACCGATTCCAGACCTTGGGGAACCTGAGGAAGCGGTGGACTGAGTCTGGTGTGGAAACATCCAGAGCCACCGTGCACAGGCGTGTGCAGGAAATGGGCTACAGGTGCCGCATTCCCCAGGTAAAGCCACTTTTGAACCATAAACAGCGGCAGAGGCGCCTGACCTGGGCTACAGAGAAGCAGCACTGGACTGTTGCTAAGTGGTCCAAAGTACTTTTTTCTGATGAAAGCAAATTTTGCATGTCATTCGGAAATCAAGGTGCCAGAGTCTGGAGGAAGACTGGGGAGAAGGAAATGCCAAAATGCCTGAAGTCCAGTGTCAAGTACCCACAGTCAGTGATGGTGTGGGGTGCCATGTCAGCTGCTGGTGTTGGTCCACTGTGTTTCATCAAGGGCAGGGTCAATGCAGCTAGCTATCAGGAGATTTTGGAGCACTTCATGCTTCCATCGGCTGAAATGCTTTATGGAGATGAAGATTTCATTTTTCAGCACGACCTGGCACCTGCTCACAGTGCCAAAACCACTGGTAAATGGTTTACTGACCATGGTATTACTGTGCTCAATTGGCCTGCCAACTCTCCTGACCTGAACCCCATAGAGAATCTGTGGGATATTGTGAAGAGAAAGTTGAGAGACGCAAGACCCAACACTCTGGATGAGCTTAAGGCCGCTATTGAAGCATCCTGGGCCTCCATAACATCTCAGCAGTGTCACAGGCTGATTGCCTCCATGCCACGCCGCATTGAAGCAGTCATTTCTGCCAAAGGATTCCCGACCAAGTATTGAGTGCATAACTGAACATTATTATTTGATGGTTTTTTTGTTTGTTATTAAAAAACACTTTTATTTGATTGGATGGGTGAAATATGCTAATTTATTGAGACAGGTTTTTTGGGTTATCAGGAGTTGTATGCCAAAATCATCAGTATTAAAACAATAAAAGACCTGACAAATTTCAGTTGGTGGATAATGACTCTATAATATATGAAAGTTTAATTGTAATCATTACATTATGGTAAATAATGAAATTTAACACTATATGCTAATTTTTTGAGAAGGACCTGTATAACACAGGATCGTCGAGTGGCACACGCACCTTTTCAATGTGGTTTTAGAAGTCGTTATTGGATTTGCAAATGCTAAAGGCAAATTTCTGTCTAATGGATCAGTATTCGACATTCCAGGCATCTCCACAGGAACAATACCCGTAGTCCTCGCTACTGGCCAGTTAGATGGTCCTGCTATTACAGCAGCAACGCCGACTGGAGAAACGTCTGGCATAGGCTCAGTATCTGAAACCTCAGGCGCAACTTTTCCATCACCATCCCCTTCCACAGCTGAAAAATATACATGAAAGCGATATCAGGAGCTGACAAAATAATTGAATTTACTGACAAATAATCATCGGATCAGTAAAAGATGAGCTAAAAAAAAAACTAATTGGGGAATTAAACATAAGGAAGTTAGTGTTTTAATAATTTTTTGTGGCTGATACTAGCCCAATGAATGGACACCCTCAGAACAGATTAGAATACCATAGCTGCTTTCCCAAAATTAACTGTTGTCCTTCTTGTATTGTGGCCTGGTAAAAGGGGCAGAGCACTAAAAAGACTTGAGAGTGCTGTTTCAAGAACAAAACAGCCATGTTTTTTATTGATCTCATACAAACCATTCAGAGAAATACATTAAATGAGATCTACCAATTCAGACATTTTTGGCATGTAGCAAAAAGTGAGAAGTAGACGAAATGTCAGCTAATATAGCTCTCACTGCAATTCTTTTATGCAATCTGTCAGTAAGATCAACCATCCTAAGCAGTCTATATGTATGGGCATGTCTGTCACAGGAAGCTGAATAAAATGATATCCTCATATCTGCAATCTGATAGTCTATTCCAGAGTATTCCATTTTTTATGTAAATGAGCTGTTCAGGACTATGGCTGGACATAGATCTCTTTGATAATCTGCCTCCAGAGATCATATTTCATAAAAGGATGGGTTAGCAGTAAGACACTTAAGGTACTGTCACACTAGACGATATCGCTAGCGATCCGTGACGTTGCAGCGTCCTCGCTAGCGATATCGTCCAGTGTGACAGGCAGCAGCGATCAGGCCCCTGCTGGGAGATCGCTGGTCGGGGAAGAAAGTCCAGAACTTTATTTCGGCGCTGGACTCCCCGTTGACATCGCTGAATCGGCGTGTGTGACACCGATTCAGCGATGTCTTTGCTGGTAACCAGGGTAAACATCGGGTAACTAAGCGCAGGGCCGCGCTTAGTAACCCGATGTTTACCCTGGTTACCATCCTAAAAGTAAAAAAACAAACACTACATACTTACCTTCTGCTGTCTGTCCTCGGCGCTCTGCTTCTCTGGTCTGGCTGTGAGCGTCGGTCAGCCGGAAAGCAGAGTGGTGACGTCACCGCTCTGCTTTCTGGCTGCCCGGCGCTCACAGCCAGACCAGAGAAGCAGAGCGCCGAGGACAGACAGCGGAAGGTAAGTATGTAGCGTTTGTTTTTTTACTTTTTAGGATGGTAACCAGGGTAAACATCGGGTTACTAAGCGCGGCCCTGCGCTTAGTTACCCGATGTTTACCCTGGTTACCGGGGACCTCGGGATCGTTGGTCGCTGGAGAGCTGTCTGTGTGACAGCTCTCCAGCGACCAAACAGCGACGCTGCAGCGATCCGGATCGTTGTCGGTATCGCTGCAGCGTCGCTATGTGTGACGGTACCTTTAAGTAACAGAATGGTCTCCTTACAAATACGTTCTTAATATTTAATTAGCTTTTAAAGATCTATGGAAGGGATTTTTTTTTTTTTACAGCCTTTAGCTTAATCATGAGCCATAGCAACTTAATGGATGAACAATCTGTGGGAATATCGATCTTGTGCAGAGAAAGGACCACCAAGGTCTTCCCCAACGTTATCTTGATTGTACCAAGCCATTGAGTTGCTGGTCTTCCTCTTCTACCTTCTATTCTTTTGACCATGATGTCCTTCTCCAGTGATTGCTCTCTTTGTATGATGTGTCCAAAGTAGGCAAGTCATAGCTTGGTCATCCTTGCTTCGAGTGAAATGTCTGGCGTGATTTCTTCCTAAATTGATTTGTTTGTCCTTCTTACTATCCATGGTATTGATGGCATCCATCTCCAGCACCACATTTTGGAGGTGTTGATGATTCTTCTTCTGTCTGGTTTCTTTATCGTCCAGGTTTGGCTGCAGCAATGCTGAGGTGGGGTCGCTGCTGCTGTCAAATAAAGAGACCAGGGCAGCACATACACACTGCGCCGAACCCTGGGAACTTTTCCTGTGCATATCAGGAAACGTTTTCCGATACGGATAGTTTTCCTTGCCTCAGCTGCATGATTTATGGCTGCTAGCCAGCCTGAGTACATGTGGAGGTTGCCTGGTTGCTAGGGAATCCCCACATGTAATCAAGCTGTCATAGCTGCAAATCATGCAGCTGCGGCAAACAAAACTAAATCTCCGAGCACTCACAAATACTCAGAGACCACCCGAGCGTGCTCGGGAAAACCCAATCAACGAGTATAACTCGCTCATCACTAGAGAGAACCCCTTTAACTTTATGAGCAGCTTCTCACATTGCAAGTTTGTTAAAGAAAACTACATTTGTGTTATTGGAGTATATTTTAGAATTTCATTTTTATTTACTCCAGACTATCCCTGCAGGTTCTTTTTACATCTTTGTTATGGTTTCTGTTCTTCCAGGAAGTCATAATATACAATTTACTGCATCTATAACAAAAAGTACACCGGTGGTGCGCAGCGGCCCCACTGACTTATGAGGCTTTTTGGGTTACTTCTACTTGTCTATTATTCAACGAAGGAAAACAGTGAAGGTTGCAGCGCTATTTTCCCTGTTAAATAGAACAGCCTGCGAACTACATGGCAAAGGAAATGGAAGCTCACAGTAAGCAAATAAAGACAAACATGAAAGAATAAGTTAGTTATACTAAATAGTTACCTGCTCCTTTGATTTTTGGATCAGTTTTTTGCTACAAAGAATAGTAAAAAGAATAAGTTAAGAAACTTATCTAAAAAAACAGCAAATGTAATAATAAACAAGAAATATTGATGCACAACATGGGTAGATTTGGAAGGGCAATGGGGGGCTATTTCCCCTAAATCCAAGCAAATGCAGTTTTCATTAATTTGATGTAATCTTTGAGGACTGGAGGATCCTTTTCAGCTCAGGGCAAAGCAGCTTCTCACCCGGCATCAAGATGTCCTCACTGTCAGCCTTAGACCCTTTGTACAGTGAATCTAAGCTGAAGAGTGATCCAGGAATGAGGAAAGTGAAAAGGTCTGATATGAGGACACAATAGTCTTTACTCTGGGCCTTAGATTAATTCTGGAGTATGAATGTATTTTGTGAATTTAGTCTAGGAATTAATCCATTTGTCTTGCAATAGAGCAGTATTCCTCAACTCCAGTCTTCAAGAGCCACCAACAGCTCATGTTTTCAGGATTTTCTTAGTATTGCCAGGTGATGGAATTCTTGCCTGTCCTGATGATGCACCTGGGCAATACTAAGGGAATCCAGAAAACATGAGCTGTTGGTGGCTCTTGAGGACTGGAGTTGGGGAACACTGCTATAGAGGATAAGTATGGTCTGCAGAAGTGAGGGGCCAAACTCTGCAGCCGTCAGAAGTCATGATGGCAGTTAGAACTAATTGCATACTGTTTTATTAGTAAGTCACAGTAGAAACAGAATGAATCCGAAGCCCTGAATACAACAGGAAACTAATCAACACACAGATGTATGTCAAGCACAATGGGAGTTATTCACAACTATGTTTTTGGAAGATGTAATCTGTGCCACAAAAGAAGAAAATTGGTATTCAAGAAATAGAACTAGACCCAAACACAATGTAATGTTACCTCTGAAACACTGGGTTTCTTTGGTAGTGCAGGAAGGTCTATATCATCCATGCACTGCGCACTTCTCTTTCTTGAAGTCTGGCCTAACCCCGGATCTGGGTCTTCCTGGCCGACGGTAAGAAGCTCATGTGATACAGTCTCCACACTATGTAAAGGAGATAAAGAACAATGTGTCAGCCTCAAGAGGAGAGCTTTTACTCAATAGACTAATGTCAGCTGAAATTGCCATTAATGGTGGGCCTGGACGACAGTCTAATCTGTTTGAAGACCTCTTGACTATTTCCTCGGGGAATTATAGGACCTGGTATGTATGAGTTTGGTCTGCCGATCCTTTTGTTCTTGAAGAGATAAGTCTCCGTGTGCTAGAAGAGTCTGGCAGGGTCTGTCTCAGAGAACAATGGTGAACTCCTGTGTATGGGAGAGCTGGGAAATATAGCTGCCGGCTAAATGACCTGACACTTGTCTTATGTATGGGGGCTTTAGCCTGGTTATACATCACCATTATCTCACCTTGAATTAAGATTCTCTGTTCGCGCTTGAGTGGAGCCTGAACTGATCATTACAGGTGCCGGGAGACTTTCTGCCACGTTGGAATCACAAGAATAGACATAGTCATCTTCAATGGGAATTTCCACCAGTGTCAGAATAAATGTGGCTTCCTCTCCAGAGTTTGGTTCTCCAATGAGGCAATCTGTAAAGACAAGCAAACAAGTTAAACTTTTAGATAATAGAGTAACAATCGGAATATGATTCAACTGAAAAAATGGAGATGCTCAGACAGGGCTTTTAAAAAAAAAAAAAAAAAAAAAAAACAGGGATTTTTGTGTACTCACCTATTCTCCGAGCCATTCGTTGGGGGACACAGACCATGGGTGTATGCTGCTGCCACTAGGAGGCTGACACTAAGTGATAAAAACAGGATTTTTGGTTGCTTACCGTAAAATCTGTTTCTTGGAGCCTCCATTGGGGGACACAGGAACCATGGGTGTATGCTGCTGCCACTAGGAGGCTGACACTATGCAAATAAAAAAGTTAGCTCCTCCTCTGCAGTGTACACCCCACCGACTGGCATTATACTCTTCAGTTAGTGAGAAAGCAGTAGGAGATAAGAACAAGGTTGAAAAACCATAACCATAAACATGAGAACTGTAAACGTGAGAACAGTCAGAGAACATATAACAAAAACATTGGGAGGGAGCTGTCCCCCCCAATGGAGGCTCCAAGAAACAGATTTTACGGTAAGCAACCAAAAATCCTGTTTTCTTTATCGCCTCTCATTGGGGGACACAGGAACCATGGGACGTCCCAAAGCAGTCCCACGGGCGGGAAAAACAGACTTCCATCAGGTCAGAGGACTCACCACTGCCGCCTGCAAGATCCTTCTGCCTAGGCAGGCGTCCGCCGAAGTGTAGGTATGGACCTTGTAAAACTTGGCGAACGTGTGGATGGAAGACCAAGTTGCCGCTTTGCAAAGCTGTAGGGCGGAAGCCCTGTGGTGCACCGCCCAGGAGGCGCCGACTGCCCGGGTAGAGTGAGCCTTGATCCCAGGAGGGGGCACTCTGTTCTAGACCCGGTAAGCCTCCAAAATAGCCATTCTGATCCAGCGAGCAATAGTCGCCTTAGAAGCCGGTTGGCCTCTGCGCGTGCCATCAGGGATGACGAAAAAGGAATCAGTCTTCCGGAAAGTGAACGTTCTATCCAGGTAGATCCTCGCTGCCCTGACGAGGTCCAGCTTGTTAACGATCGCTCCAGAGGATGAGTCGGAGCTGGACAAAAGGTAGGAAGAACGATGTCCTCCTTGAGGTGGAAGGTGGAAACCACCTTAGGAAGGAAGGCAGGAAGGAAGGTGGAGGCCTGAAGACCACCTTGTCCTGGTGAATGACCAAAAACGGAACAAGAGCGGGATCTCTTGGAGGACGGGATTGGAAGAAACGATCCTGGGGTCGGGAAGCGAACTCTATCTTGTATCCGGAGGATACAACTTCCCTGACCCATGCGTCCTCTACTGCGGAAATCCAGACGTCCCTGAAAAGGCGAAGACGGCCGCCAAACCTGGGAGTTGGGCTGGAGTCTTGCCGAGAGTCATGCCGAGGTGGATCTTCCAGTCCTGGGCCTGGAGGATCTACCCTAGGATTAGCGAGGACGCCAGGATGGAGTGGGCCTGAAGGACACCGCCTTCTTCTCCTGACGTGCCTGTGGCCTCTGTTGCTGCTGGGAAAAGGAGTTAGACGCAGCGAAGCGACGAAAAGGCCGAAAGGAGCGAAACTGCCGTCTAGGAGGAGGGCGACGAGGCTTAGCCTGGGGGAGAAGAGAACTTGTACCCCCGGTGGCGTCCTTAATGATTTGGTCCAGCTGGGAACCAAAGAGACGAGAGCCCTGGAAGGGCAGACTAGTGAGGGACTTTTTGGAAGATAAGTCCGCCTGCCAGGCCTTGAGCCAAACGGTCCGGCGGATGGCAACGGCATTGCTGGAAGCCTGAGCCGCACATGACGCGACATCCAGGGAGGCAGAGACCAGGTATTCCCCAGCGTGGGAAATCTGGTTGGCAAGCTCCGCTAGTTGCGCGGGAGGCGCCCCGTCCAGGATACCTCGACGTAGATCCCTGGCCCATTTAGAGATGGATTTTGAGACCCAAGTGGAAGCAAAGGCTGGACATTGAAGCGGCTTCAGCGGCTCTAAGGTTGACTTCGCAAAGGATTCCATAACCCTATCGTTAGAATCCTTCAGAGATGCTCCGCCGGACAGTGGAAGCACTGTGTTGGTGGACAAGCTGGAAACGGGGGAGTCCACCGAGGGAGAGGCCGTCCAATTGGCGGTAAGTTCTGGAGGAAAAGGATATAACACACCCAGGCGTTTTCCCCTCTGAAAACGCCTAGTGGGGTTCTCTCTCTCTCTGGACATGATTTCCTCAAATTCAGGATGAGGAGCAAAATATTTAGAAGGTGGTTTGGCCCGTCTAAACTAAACCGCCTGATCTGCGGGTTCCGTAGAGGGATCCTTGATGCCACAGGCTTGGTTTATTGCCCCAATGAGATTCTGGACCATATCCCTCATGGTGGCGATTTGGCTAGGATCCAGCTCCGAAATATCCTCCGAGGGCGCATCAGAGAATGCCTCGCCTGACTCAGGGGAGGAGGGTCGAGGGGACGCCGACCGCAGGGGAGGGCCATGTGGCGAGATGGAGCGCGAAGAGGACTCAGACCGACGTTCCTGTCTGGACCTTTTGTGGCTTATCAAGGAGGGTTCGGGCGGCGGTTCCTGCGACCCGCTGGCCACGGCAGGGGTCTGCAGGGGTAACCGATCCAGCGCGGACACCAGGGTTTGAGACACCCGTGTTAAATCGGCCACCGATTGTGACAGAGAGGAGGCCCAGCCTGGGATGGGGGTATCACTCTCTGGCGGAACAGCCGGGGGATCCTGGGCGGTGGGAACAATCGGGTTGCTGCAGGACTGACACAGCGGAGAGGACTGACCTGAGGGAAGTTTACTGTTACAGGACGAACATGCAAAGTACGTGACTAAGGCAGAAGATGAAGAAGTAGGGGGGTGAGAGCGGCTCCCTTTAGAGGTAGACATTTTGAAAGGTCCCTGAAGAAAATGCCAGTGGGTTACGGGACAGTGGGGCAGAGGGGGGGTGTCAGTCTGCAGTGCAGCTACTCACAGACCAGGTCCTGGAAGATGACCCACAGCGATGGAGAACTCCCTGTAGTCTGCGCAGATTGTGAGCTGTGCCACCGAAGAGTGCGGTGGCGAAGATGCGGGCGCGTTGCGATAGCTCCTGCAGCTGAGGAGCGGTGAGCCTACAGACACTGTCCCATGGAGGAAGGGGCGGAGCCAGGCACAGAGGCGCCGGTGAGTAGGGCACAGAATGTCGGGCGGGAGAAAAGCCCGCCCGCGAAAAAGGAAGTGGGCGGAGCGCGGCACCGGAAGTAGGCCCCGGGGGAAGCCGGGGCCTAAATTAGCAGCCGGTGACCGCTGAAATGGGTGCGGGCGCCGAGAAATAGGTGCAGGCGTCCTATCTGACAGGCGCGGCAGCCGCCGCATGAACAGAGGAGCGCCGGTGTCGGAAGTAGGCCCCGGGAAGAGCCGGGGCCTACATTAAAAGCCGGCCGCCGCAGGGGACGACCGTGGCCGCTGTAAAGGAGGGACCACGGCAAACTTAAAAAGGCACCGCCGTGGAGATAAAACAGAGCGGCTGCCTGTAGTGGGGCCGCGCCGCAGAGGAAAGGGTCTGCGGCACCGATTAGAGCTGCAGAGCCACCGTGGGAAGGCAGCGCGGCCGGCCATAAGAGCCGCCGCGCAAAAGATGGGCCCCGGTAATTGTCCCTAATTGCCAGTACGAACGCCTCCGTGAGGAAAACAGCGCGGCCGGACACCAGAGCCGCCGCGCAAAAGGTGGTGTCCCTAATTGTCCCCAGAGCAGAAAAGATGCGGCCGCAGAAATAGCAGTGCGGCCACAAAAATAGCAGTGCGGCCACAGAAATAGCAGTGCGGCTGCCTGTAAGGCGCCTCGCCGCAAAAAAATAGCAGGAAGAAGGGAATCCAGAGGCCCCCCAAATACTCACTTAATATCCCACGCCGTCTACTAACCTTACAAATATGGAAGATATTAGACGTCCTTGGAGCTGGTGGACGTCCTCGTCTCCTCCGACCGACAGGCTCTGGAAGGCGAGTGGGTGGGGGACGGAGCCAGGACCGGACTTCTGAGCAGGCTTGTGTGCTAGGATCTTGGTCCTGGAGAGGGATCTATGAGGATACGGGGTGGCAGTACACGCCGTACTCATAGTCCGCTTTGTGGGACTACAGGTGTGACTGTTCACCCTGTATCCCCTCCGAAAACCTGAAAAAGAAACGACGCACATTGAGGTAGATAAGGGTCTAATGAAAGACCCGTGTCCACCTCCTACTGACACTGAGGGTACCGTCACACTATACGATTTACCTACGATCACGACCAGCGATATGACCTGGCCGTGATCGTAGGTAAATCGTAGTGTGGTCGCTGGGGAGCTGTCACACAGACCGCTCTCCAGCGACCAAGATGCCGAGGTCCCTGGGTAACCAGGGTAAACATCGGGTAACTAAGCGCAGGACCGCGCTTAGTTACCCGATGTTTACCCTGGTTACAAGCGTTAAACTAAAAAAAAACAAACAGCACATACTTACATTCTGGTGTCCGTCAGGTCCCTTGCAGTCTCTGCTTCCCGTACTCACTGACTGCCGGCCGTAAAGTGAAAGTGAAAGCACAGCCGCTGTGCTCTGCTTTCACTTTATGGCCGGCAGTCACAGTGCGGGAAGCAGACTGCAAGGGACCTGACGGACACCAGAATGTAAGTATGTGCTGTTTGTTTTTTTTTAGTTTAACGCTTGTAACCAGGGTAAACATCGGGTAACTAAGCGCGGTCCTGCGCTTAGTTACCCGATGTTTACCCTGGTTACAAGCGAACGCATCGCTAGATCGCATCGCTAGATCGCTAGATCGGTGTCACACACACCGATCTAGCGATGACAGCGGGAGATCCAGCGATGAAAGAAAGTTCTAAAAGATCTGCTACGACGTACGATTCTCAGCAGGATCCCTGATCGCTGCTGCGTGTCAGACACAGCGATATCGTAACGATATCGCTGGAACGTCACGAATCGTACCGTCGTAGCGATCGAAATGTTTTAGTGTGACGGTACCCTAAGCTAAAACTGAAGAGTATAATGCCAGTCGGTGGGGTGTACACTGCAGAGGAGGAGCTAACTTTTTTATTTGCATAGTGTCAGCCTCCTAGTGGCAGCAGCATACACCCATGGTTCCTGTGTCCCCCAATGAGAGGCGATAAAGAAAAGAAAGTTAGCTCCTCCCCTGCAGTATACACCCTCCTGCTGGCTCTCAGCTAACCAGTTCAGTGTAAAAGCAGTAAGAGATCAATAAAATATGAGCGTATAGCATGTCATATTATATATGAGGGTATAGCCTAACAGATTATAAAACAAGCATAAGCTAATACCAGGGTGGGAGCTGTGTCCCCCAATGAATGGCTCGGAGAAAAGGATTTTACGGTGAGTTCACAAAAATCCCTCTTTCTCCTTCGCCTCATTGGGGGACACAGACTGTGGGACGTCCCAAAGCAGTCCCTGGGTGGGGACAACGTCAGATCAGGCCCTGTGTAACCGCTACTTACAAGTGCGCCACCGCGGCCTGCAGAGTCCGCCTACCCAGACTCCCATCTGTGTTAGTGTGGGAATTATAGTGTTTCAAGAATGCATGTGGACTGGACGAATCCGCAAGCTTACAGGCGTATCTTGTCGACGCCTGGTGCCTAGAACACACGATAGACAGGGAGATAGGCTGACATCTAACATGGAAGGACTCCTGGATGGTGGAAGGAATCCACCAGGCTAACATGGCCGATGAAACGGCTAAACCCTTCCTGTAAACATCAGGAAGCCTTCCTCTTACCGTCAGGAAGCCCAAGATACAGTGTCCAACCTTCGGAAGGACGCCGTCTTCGTGACGTACCTACTCAGAGCACTCACCTCGTCCGGAATAAGGGGAACTCATTCCATTTGGTGGACTGGTGCCGAAAGAGATGAGGGAAGAACTATGCCCTCATAACAGTGGTAATACAATACCACCTTGGTAACATGGGAAGGGGATGGCCTGAGGACAACCTTGCCTTGAAGGAAATAAGGGAAAAAAGTCTGAAAGGACCGAGCAGTTAGCACCGAAGACTCGTCAGGATGAGGATATCGCAGAGAAAAAAGGATGACCTTCCCTGATAGTAAGGTCTGTCCGGATCAAAAAAGAGTCTACTGTAAGACTCCTAGGACCATCAAGGTCCCAATGATCTAACGGTATGCGATAGGGAAGAAATACGTGTGAAAACTCCCTGCGAGAAAGTCCCTACTTGCAGTTTTGTTGCAGAAAGGCGGAAAGCTACCAGCTCCGCAAGCCAAAAAAACTGACGTGGTCCGTGCAGATTTCCGAGGATCACTGGGGGCCCTTTCTGCTTCTGAAAAGCTTTCGGAAGTAGTGGAAGGGGAGTTATGAAAACTGGTACCACGGAGGAACCAGAGCATGCAGTGCGATGGCTCTTGGATATCAAGGCCGAATCAGGAACTTGAGTGCATAGGCGATCAGTCTGGACGCCATCCGAACTACAACTGGAGAGCTCCAGTGAAGGCAGGTCTTATACTCCTGGGATATGTACTGCTGATATCACCGAATGATAGATCTCGGCCCATCAGAGAACGTGAGATACCTCGGCCATGGCGCCTGAACGTGGGTACCTGCTAGATGATTGACGTATGGCACAGCCGTGGCATTGTCCAAATGAATTCAGATGGGTTGACCCGCCAGAAGGCAGTGGACCTACTGTAGGACTACCGTTCGGTTCTCCAGAGCAATGATCGGGAGAAGAGGACTGGTATTGGTAGCTACTAGTAACCATTGAACCGGGAGAAAGGCCCTGGATGAAGAAGATGCTCAGAGACTATCGTCTGAAAGTCTGTTTGACTTGCTGAAAACGAGCGGAGCAAAGGAAACTGCTTCCATTGTCGTCACCATTTTTCCACAGAACCCTCCCAGCAAGTCGAATGAAATGAGGGGATGAGTGATCAAGTGCGCGAGCTCCCTGTTGAAGGGCCATGACCTTGTCTGGAGGGAGAATTACCATCCTTCTGGAAGTGTACCGGATCATCCCCAAAAAGGATATCTGCTGGGCTGGAAATGAGGAGAACTTGTCTAAGTCTAGCCGCCAGCCCAGGTGAGAGGGTATCGCAAGTGATATAGACTACTTAACGTAGTCCTGGAAGTGCAGCTAGACAGTCGGCCAAACAGTGCAAGACGACCACACCTCTAGGGTGCAAGAGGAACATGACAGCCACCCTGAGCCTTGCGAACACTCTGGGTGTGGTAGCAAGGCCGAAGACAAGGGCGTGACTTGAAAATGCTGCTCACCAATGGAAAAGCGAAGGAATTTTTGAAGAGGGTAAGCATCCAGAATGTCGATGGATGCCAGAAGAGCCTTGTGAAAGGTTGTCAGAAGTTTGAGGTCCAGGATCAGTCCTGCTTCTCTTTCCCCTTTTTGGAACCGAGATCCCTTAGATCTAGACTGTCCTGGACAACCCTTCCACTGCTGGTCCGGGCTGTAGGAATGTACGATCCTTTGTTAGTATCCCGCTCAAAAGATTTGATTGACCAGTCGTACTGTCTTCAGGAAAGGGTTACTGGTGTGAATCAAAGTAGTTAAGGTCTCCAGCCAGGAGACCATTGCTCTAGCAATCCATGCGGCGGCTAGGGAGGGTAGAGCGCTGGACCCGAAGCCGCAAAACAGAACAAACCAGATTTGCTATCTGACAGACCGTGGCATTTTCAATTGATGACACATCGGGCAGGGATACTGGTAGGTATACCACAGGAGATTCTACACGGTTAATCTGCCAAGTAGCAGAATGCGCGGCTGCATCCAGCTTGTCATGGTCACTTACCATCGCCCCTCTCTTTTGACGGTGCAGAGTTAAAAATTAGGAACCCTCGATCCACCATCCTCAGGGAAGTGGAGAGGGATCATCTGCCATTTTACATCTTTTTTTAAATAGTGGTGATGCAGAGGGAGGTGCTCAGACGCCCGAAAAGGGTGCCTCTGTACATCCATTCCAAAGACATACTGATAGGGATTCTAGATTGTGAGCCCCATCGGGGACAGTGATGATAATGTGTGCAAAACTGTAAAGCGCTGCGGAATATGTTAGCGCTATATAAAAATAAAGATTATTATTATTATTATTATCCACAGAGTTCAGGTCTCCGGGTGGACAGGACAGGTTGTCTGGCGTTAGGCCTGGATGCAGAAGAAGAGACATGGAGGCGACACTCCGTGTGCCCGTCTGTTGATGATGTGGGGAGATCGGTGCCCTTTAAATAGTCCGTCACCCTTAAATATCAGACCAGGCATGGCATCCCACGTAGAGGCTTCTGTCCAGTGAATCGCTAATCCGGCAAACTGTATGGCAAATGCTCTACGAGGGAGTTTAGTCTCCTTATGAGGGACACTGCGTAGTCTAGAGCAGGACCGGAGTCCTCGTCAATGTACAGAGATTAGTTGATGATATAAATAGGCGAGTTCATCCTTTACTGAAGCTCCGGCAAGTCCAGGTCCAAGGCAATATCCGATCCGTGTTCAGAGTCTTGTTCTCAGCAAATCCTTGGAGAGAGATCATGAAATGAAAACTTCCGTTTTCTAGATGCCTGTACGTTTCTAGACGTCTGCACGTTTCTAGAATACTCGTGGCCCCTGCTAGCCGACGGATCCCATGTAGGAGAGGGACCATATATATCGGTCCTGCAAGCACTCTGAGCCACGGAGGGATTCAATCTCTTGGTCATGGAAACCATGGGTTGCGGCAGTGACAAAGTCCACTGAGGGAACTAGTTACACTGGGATAAACTGGGATCAGCGGCGGAGGGCTCCTTATTTATGACCAGCTTCGGATTGGCCATGTGCCTTTAAGACCAGGGAATGCTGGTCGTGTGCCTTTAAGACCAGAGAATACTGGTCATGTGCCTTTAAGACCAGGAATACTGGTCATGTGCCTTTAGATAAAATCTCGCAGAGAGCGAGAAGCGACAATTCAGGGGGCGGAGCCACAGGCACGACGTGGGCAGAGCCTCGATACTTCCATGAATAGGTCCCAACCCGGGTCCTAAATTTCTGCAGCCGGCGCCAGCGTAGAAGTGAGGGGCGTTGCAGTGGCCGAGAAAATTGAGCGCTTCCGTGCCAGGCGAAAGGCGCCAGAAAAGCGGACAGAGCCGCCTTAGGGCGCCATAGTGCGCTTCCGGGGTGCGGCCTACACATCAGCTGAAGCCGGGGCTAAATTTTTGCAGCCGGCCGGAGCGTTACCTCAGGGAGGTGGACCATAATAATAATAATAATAATAATAATAATAATATATATATTTTTTTTATATAGCGCTAACATATTCCGCAGCGCTTTACAGTTTGCACACAGGAAAGCCTGAGACTGCCTGAGAATATCCCGCTGCAGGGGCCTATCGCTGGCAGGATCCACTCACCATCGGTGCGCGTCCCGGCATGGAGCCGACGTGGACGTCGGGTATTGCAGCGTGTACGGTGCAGGGATAGAGGGCTAAACCTCAATCCATCATCCCTTTGTTCGGGAGGTGGAGAGGAACCGTCCGCCTCCTTGTGCCATCCGCTTTCACAGTGGTGGGACAGTGGGGGCTGCTCGGATGCCATAGAGAGGGGCCTCTGTACATCCACGGAGTTCAGGGAGATCGGGACCGTGAAGGACCTATCACCCCTGAAGTGAGCTGGGCGGGGCTCCGGTGGTTGGCGGGGATTTCAACTGTGGCCTAGTCCGACTGAAAAAGCCGGGGACTAAATTTATGGAGCCTGCAGGTGGAGCACGTCAGCGGGCCGCGACGAACCGCCGAATGATTGCCCCTCTCCCCAGGGACCAGGACCACACCTTCCCAAGCAGGCAGCGTGAGGAAGGAAACTACTCACCGCCACCATGCAGAGATGCATCCACCATTGCGAGGGAATAAGCTCAATCGATCCTCCCTTTGCCAGGGGATGGAGAGCCTGTGTCCATCGGCGGATACGCCTGCCGCATGGGGACTTGGCGGATACGCCTGCCGCAGGGGACTTGGCGGATACGCCTGCCGCAGGGGACTTGGCGGATACGCCTGCCGCAGGGGACTTGGCGGATACGCCTGCCGCAGGGGACTTGGCGGATACGCCTGCCGCAGGGGACTTACGGCTACTGTGGGGACTACAAGACGCCAAGGTGAGGGCTTGAATGCAGAGGAGCCCGGGAGATGCACATAAGAGGTATACTCTATATGCTTGCCATCTTAAAGGGGAAAGGTCGAGACCATATAGGAACAGTCGCCCTAGCGTATATTAGGCGTGCCCCAGTTGTCGCAGGAAAGGTACGGGGAGGTATACTCGCCGTGCTTGCCTGTTGATGGTTCGGGGGAGAGCGAACCCTAGAAAGGAATCCGTCGCCCCCTTCACTCCGTTAATTAAAAAATAAAAATTTACAGAAAATTAAAATAAAATAAAAAATGTTGGGGTCTGAAAACAGACCCAAGTGCCTCCTACGGACACTAAGCAAGAACTGGTTAGCTGAGAGCCAGCAGGAGGGTGCACACTGCAGAGGAGGAGCGAACTTTCTTTGTATCACTTAGTGTCAGCCTCCTAGTGGCAGCAGCATACACCCACGGTCTGTGTCCCCCAATGAGGCGAAGGAGAAAGAGGTGTGATTATGGTTGAGGTATGTGTAAGCCATAAGTGTGAAATGCTGGTTCCACTTCCTGGATCTCCTGAGCCTCCACATCCAGTGAAGTCTCTACAATAGTGTGAGATGGTCGGTTCCCAGATCGGCAGTATGGCTCAGAACGAGCAGTGATCACATCGTAGTGTCACAGTTTACCGCTGCACAGTGGGCATTGTGTGCGCTTTCCACCATCATGGCCACATTGGTGCACAAAGAGGGAACTCAGGTCATTTTTTTACGTCCACTTATTCCCTCTTTGCCATCGGCAGAATACATATGGATGAAGATGCCATGGCGTGTATGTAGCGCTACAAGACTGAACAGAGCATCAACCTACCCGATACACTGACATGTTGAGAACTAAAATCTTGCAGCAGAACATCAGCATCCCCTTCCATGACGGAGTAACTCATCTATATATGTAAAAAACAAAGCATGAGTAAAACAAAAAAGCTAAATGCTTACACTTAGTTAACAATACAGATCCTTGAGGATCCACCAGCATTGGAAAAGATTCCTTTTGTATTAAATCAACATTTATAGCAAAAAAGTCTGCCATTTGTTTCAGCACTACAATACGAGCCATCCCGTTACCTGCTCTACTGGCAATGCCAAGCTGTCATGTATTGGATGGTTCTCAGGATTGGGGGAACAGTGAGGAGCTCCCATAATTCTACACAAGGAAGTAAAAATAAAAACATTATGATATTGTAGCCATCTAATGTGGTTAAGATAAAAAAGCAAAATTACAAGTTTCCAACCTTGGATCTACTGTAACGCTGTTCTCCACCGCACATATATCATCATGAGGGCTGGACGGAGGGGATGGCAGTTCTGGACTTGTGACCGGTCCTTGGTTAGATTGTTGTGTGTTCCTGGATGGGTCATTTTCTGTGCATTGATCAGGAATCAGAAATTCCTCTAGAAAGAAATAAGGTTTGCAGTGGGTGAAAAAAAGACATGAAAACTGTCTTGAACTTGCATAAGTAAACCATTTATTATTCTGCCGTCATTTGTGGTTGTCTTGAGGCATTCAAAGGCCTTGCTCGTCTTAGTATGATAGGGAAAACGGCATTAAAGGTACTAGGTATGTAATAATATTGTGTCTCTTGCTCATATATACAGTATATGTTCAGCACTTTCCTGCTGTTTTTTTTGTGCAGAACTTTCCAAACAAAGTGGATGAGATTTCATGAAAACTTCTGTCCATTGAGCGTTGACAGACATTGATAAACTGTGTGTTTCTTTCCCTATACAATAGACTTGGATCTTAAGGTACCTTCACACTAAACGACGCTGCAGCGATCCAGACAACGATCCGGATCGCTGCAGCGTCGCTGTTTGGTCGCTGGAGAGCTGTCACACAGACAGCTCTCCAGCGACCAATGATGCCGGTAACCAGGGTAAACATCGGGTTACTAAGCGCAGGGCCGCGCTTAGTAACCCGATGTTTACCCTGGTTACCATCCTAAAAGTAAAAAAAACAAACACTTCATACTTACCTTCGCTGTCTGTCCTCGGCGCTGTGCTTCTCTGTACTGGCTGTGAGCACAGCGGCCGGAAAGCAGAGCGGTGACGTCACCGCTCTGCTTTCCGGCTGCTGTGCTCACAGTGAGTACAGGAAAGCACAGCGCCGGAGGACAGACAGCGAAGGTAAGTATGAAGCGTTTGTTTTTTTTTACTTTTAGGATGGTAACCAGGGTAAACATCGGGTTACTAAGCGCGGCCCTGCGCTTAGTAACCCAATGTTTACCCTGGTTACCAGTGAAGACATCGCTGAATCGGTGTCACACACGCCGATTCAGCGATGTCAGCGGGAGAGCCAGCGACCAAATAAAGTTCTGGCCTTCTAGCCCCGACCAACGATGTCACAGCAGGATTCTGATCGCTGCTGCGTGTCAAACTGAACGATATCGCTAGCCAGGACGCTGCAACGTCACGGATCGCTAGCGATATCGTTTAGTGTGAAGGTACCTTAAGGGGTACGAGAGCAGGTGATATTTATCTATCCTGACTCCACTTTGGTTATTCTACATCTAGCTCCTTGCTTTCCAAAATGGAGTCTGTTTTGAGATAAGGAATCTCAGGAATTTCTTTGTCTAAAGGGACTTGGAGATGACGTATAAGGCTACTTTCACACTAGCGTCGGCCCGTCGCAGTGCATCGGGCCGACGTACTGACGCATCCTGTGACAACGCAGCACAACGGGGGCAGCGGATGCATTATTACAACGCATCCGCTGCCACATTGTGAGTTGCGTGGAGGAGGGGGCGGAGTTCCTCCGCGCATGCGTGGTCGGAAATGGCGGACACGACGCACAAAAAAAGTTACATGTAACATTTTTGTGTTCCGACGGTCCGCCACAACACGACGCACGACGGTTGCGACGTGTGGCAATGCGTCGCTAATGTTAGTCTATGGGGAAAAAACGACGCATTGCGACGTGCGTCGTACGACGCTAGTGTGAAAGTAGCCCAAGTGAAAGTACAGACGTTAGCCACACAGACCGTGAAGGTAGGTGTAGATATTGACTTTAGCCAATTAAATGTATGTATGCGAATGCCAGCATATATGTAGAGATAAGCTAAGCCAATAATATCACTACAATGTATGTCTAGTGAAAACCTATACAAACACTAACGGTGTAAGAAGAGCCACAAAAGTGTGTCTGCGTGACTCTCCTGTAGGTACTTGCATTTTACAATTTAATTTGGAACAGGCAGAACATCTCAGAATGTAGCACATTACATGGTGACAGGGGTTTCTCCATGTGGAGAGTGACAAACCAAACCTGGTACATCAGAGTGAGGAGACTTATAAGCCATGCATGCTCCTCTGGGAAATTAAATATGCAAATTGTCTCTTCAGAGAGAAGTGGACTAGAACTCTAGCGCCATTTATTGGAAGAAGTGAGGAGCAATAAAAGATACGTGAATGATTAATAATAATTGAGTTTTTAATTATCGATTGTAATTTTGTGAGGAATCTAAAGGTCTGTAATAATAAACAAAACGAAAAAAAAAGTCCTACAGCAAATTTGTCATTTAAAGACCTGAGGCAGACAGGGAGGCCAGGGAATCAAAAGCAGGGAGTAGAAGACCCAGTGCACAGTCCGGCCCCTGTGCACCAAAATCTCCAACAGAAAACTTCAAATGGCGATTGAAGAACAATAAAAGCGGATTTCTTCACCAACGGCAACCATGTCATCCGTATTTCAGCCATGTCTTTACTAGAAAATGAAACTTTTGATGCTGAATGGACATAAAATAATTTCTAAATGAGAGACAGACACTCCTTGACCCTTTGTTCAGACCACAACCAGCACCGCCACGACCAGCACATCCACTACGATCATACATATAAGGTCTGTAAAGTCTTGCACGATTGATGTAACTTATAAATCGCACACTATGCCAGCAACACACGTACCTATGTTAGGCCTGTAGACAGAACTGCCCATTGATATCAGGGTCATTGCTGCTTCTGCGCTTCCATCACACTGACCTGTAAAACCATTTATAAACACAGAACATCAATGTGAATGAAAGTGTCAAGTCACAAGTCTGCGTTCTCGACTCCAGACATGTTTCTATTCTAAAAACTATAAATAAGCATAAAAAAATAGAAGCCATTCATCATTACAAGTTATTAACAGGTGAACATTTACCTTTCTTATCTGCAGGTACTTGAGGATCCACAACCTAGATGTGATGAAACAACGTGAGATGGTTAAAAAGTGACTTATTTTTAATTTGACAACCCCAGTCTATAAGCCCTAGAAGAGGCTTCACCTTGGAGTACGCCTCCCGTTCAGACAGGCTCGAGCCCATTACCTTAGGAGTATGGCCAGTTTACA
The DNA here is from genome assembly GCF_032444005.1 of Ranitomeya imitator. NCBI lineage: Eukaryota > Metazoa > Chordata > Amphibia > Anura > Dendrobatidae > Ranitomeya > Ranitomeya imitator. Next base: position 128,531,745 of record NC_091282.1, read on the forward strand.
AACAGGCCACTCTACAATCACCAGCACCATTGTCCTCATCGGGGACACAAATTACTTAGTGAGTACACCAGCCCCTAAAGGTCTCACATGTATTTTGCTATATGTGAAGTTTGCATTTGCGAAATCTGGTGACAAATCTGTTTTAAAGGTTTCTTATACGAGTGTAAATTAGTACAACGGTTGTTTTGCATCGTTCTTTAAGGCCATGCCATGGATACTTACATGCTGAAAGAGAGAGGTTTCCAAATGCTGGCTCGTGCCATTATCCAAATCCACTGGTATTTCAAGCTGTTTTAGATTGAAAATGAGAAATAAAAAAAACTACAAATCAGGGCATACAATAGAACACTGGAGATCCAGAAATTGGAAGATATATGAGCAATGGGCTACTTCTGCATTGGGAGGGAAGTACTGCTGATGACATCCCACCCACAGATACCTGTCAGGATGCGGCACCTGCCCTACTCATCAGAACAGGTCATCTACTCATCCCGCAGATGTGAGGTCAATAGGGTCACTCGGCTCCCTCAATCCCCATTTTAAGGGTTTTCCCAAGTGCAACACACTTCCACAATGGGAAAGGACAATTTTTCTTCCTCGTAGAAATCCCATAAAAACAGGATTTTTGGTTGCTTACCGTAAAATCTGTTTCTTGAAGCCTCCATTGGGGGACACAGGAACCATGGGTGTATGCTGCTGCCACTAGGAGGCTGACACTATGCAAATAAAAAAGTTAGCTCCTCCTCTGCAGTGTACACCCCACCGACTGGCATTATACTCTTCAGTTAGTGAGAAAGCAGTAGGAGATAATGAACAAGGTTGAAGAACCATAACCACAAACTTGAGAACTGTAAACTGAGAACAGTCAGAGAACATATAACAGAAACATTGGGAGGGAGCTGTGTCCCCCAATGGAGGCTTCAAGAAACAGATTTTACGGTAAGCAACCAAAAATCCTGTTTTCTTTATCGCCTCTCATTGGGGGACACAGGAACCATGGGACGTCCCAAAGCAGTCCCAAGGGCGGGAAAAACGGACTTCCATCAGGTCAGAGGACTCACCACTGCCGCCTGCAAGATCCTTCTGCCTAGGCTGGCGTCCGCCGAAGCGTAGGTATGGACCTTGTAAAATTTGGCGAACGTGTGGATGGAAGACCAAGTTGCCGCTTTGCAAAGCTGTAGGGCGGAAGCCCTGTGGTGCACCGCCCAGGAGGCGCCGACTGCCCGGGTAGAGTGAGCCTTAATCCCAGAAGGGGGCACTCTGTTCTTGACCCGGTAAGCCTCCAAAATTGCCATTCTGATCCATCGAGCAATGGTCGCTTTGGAAGCCGGCTGGCCTCTGCGCGTGCCATCAGGAATGACGAAAAAAGAATCCGTCTTCCGGAAGGAGGATGTTCTATCCAGATAGATCCTCACTGCCCTGACAAGGTCTAGCTTGTTCAACGATCGCTCCAGAGGATGGGTCGGAGCTGGACAAAAGGAAGGAAGAACGATGTCCTCGTTGAGGTGGAAAGTGGAAACCACCTTAGGAAGGAAGGAAGGTGGAGGCCTGAAGACCACCTTGTCCTGGTGAATGACCAAAAACGGAGGACGGCAAGACAAGGCTGCCAACTCGGAAACGCGGCGAATAGACGTGATGGCCACAAGAAGGGTCACCTTCCAAGAAAGAACCGATAGAGGAATCTCCCTAAGAGGCTCAAAGGGAGAAACCCTCAGAATGTCCAGTACCAGGTTTAAGTCCCATGCGTCCACAGGGGCCCTGTACGGCGGGACAGCGTGGGCTACTCCTTGAAAGAAGGTCTTAACCTGAGGCCGAGAGGCCAAGGACTTCTGAAAGAGGATGGAAAGCGCAGAGACCTGACCCTTCAGGGAGCTAAGAGCCAGGCCCGAATCCAGTCCTGCCTGAAGAAAGGCCAAAAGCGAAGGCAGGGAAAAAACCATAGGCGGAACGCGGTTGGACTCGCACCAACGGAAGTAAGCCTTCCAGGTGCGGTAGTAGATCCTGGAAGACGAAGGCTTCCGAGCTTGAATCATGGTGTGAATCACCCGGTTCGAAAGGCCGGACGCTCTTAGAACCGCGGTCTCAACAGCCACGCCGTTAAACTGAGCGACCGAGAACTCGGGTGGCAGATCGGACCCTGGGACAGCAGATCGGGCCTGTCTGGAAGGCGCCAGGGAGCGTCCGCGAGAAGGTTGACGAGCTCCGCGAACCAAGCTCTCCTGGGCCAATCCGGGGCGATCAGGATGACCGGCACCCCTTCCGCTTTGATCTTCTTCAAAAGCTTGGGAAGTAATGGAAGGGGTGGGAACAGGTAGGGCAGCTCGAACTGTGACCAAGGAATGGCCAGAGCATCGACGCCCACTGCGAGGGGATCGCGAGACCTGGAGACGAACTGCGGAACCTTCCTGTTCATTCGGGATGCCGTGAGATCCACGTCCGGAGTCCCCCATCGAAGACAAATCCGATGGAAGACCTCCGGATGCAAGGACCATTCCCCTGCCGCGAGACCCTCGCGGCTGAGGAAGTCGGCGGCCCAGTTGTCCACGCCAGGGATATGCACCGCGGATATCACTGGAACCGTCGCCTCTGCCCAAAGGAGGATCTTTGATACCTCGGCAAGAGCTAAGGAGCTCCGGGTCCCCCCCTGATGGTTGACATATGCCACAGCCGTGGCGTTGTCCGTCTGGATCCGGACTGGAAGGCCCCTGAGGATCCTTTCCCAGTGGCGGAGGGACAGAAAGATGGCCCAAATTTCGAGGACGTTGATCGGCAGAGAAGACTCCTGCGGCGACCAACGGCCCTGAACAGTCAGGTGGCGAAAAACCGCACCCCAGCCGATCAGGCTGGCGTCCGTAGTCACCACCTGCCAGTGGACTGGAAGGAAGGACCTGCCCTGGGAGATGAGAGGTGACGTCAGCCACCAGTTGAGCGAGTGTCGAAAAGCATGCCCAAAAAGATGATGCGCTGAGAAGGAATAAGGCAGGACTTCTTCCGGTTGACCAGCCACCCGAAACGGGCTAAGGAGTCGAGAACAATGGACAGGCTTTCGTGGGCCTGAGCGAAGGACGGAGCCTTGATGAGGATGTCGTCGAGGTATGGAAACAGGACCAAACCTCTGACTCTCAAGATGGCCATCAGCGCTGCCATGATCTTCGTGAACACCCTTGGCGCGGTTGCGAGACCGAACGGCAGGGCGACGAACTGAAAATGATCTCGTTGCACTGCGAATCGCAGGAAACGGAGATGTCCGGGAAATATCGGAACGTGTAGGTAGGCGTCCTGGATATCTATAGAGCATAGAAATTCCTGAGCCTCCATGGAAGCAATTACTGAATGAAGGGATTCTATCCTGAAGTGTCTCAGGCGAACCCTCCTGTTCAGCAATTTGAGGTCCAGAATGGGACGAACCTTGCCGTCTTTTTTCGGTACCACAAAAAGGTTCGAGTAGAAACCCGTGTACCGTTCCTTTTCTGGGACGGGGACGATTACCCCGGATTCGAGCAGAGAAGCGATGGCTGCGAAGAAGCCCGGCACTAGAGCGGGATCTCTTGGAGGACGGGATTGGAAGAAACGATCCCTGGGTCGGGAGGCGAACTCTATCTTGTATCCCGAGGATACAACTTCCCTGACCCATTCATCCTCTACTGCGGAGATCCAGACGTCCCTGAAACGGAGAAGACGGCCGCCCAACCTGGGAGTTGGGCTGGAGTCCTGCCAAGAGTCATGCGGAGGTGGATCTTCCAGTCCTGGGCCTGGATGATCTACCCTGGGAAAAACGAGGACGCCAGGACGGAGTGGGCCTGAAGGACACCGCCTTCTTCTCTTGACGTGCCTGTGGCCTCTGTTGCTGCTGGGAAAAGGAGTTTGATGCAGCGAAGCGACGAAAAGGCCGAAAAGAACGAAACTGCCGTCTAGGAGGAGGGCGACGAGGCTTAGCCTGGGGGAGAAGAGAACTTGTACCCCCGGTGGCGTCCTTAATGATTTGGTCCAGTTGGGAACCAAAGAGACGAGAGCCCTGGAAGGGCAGACTAGTGAGGGACTTTTTGGAGGACAAGTCCGCCTGCCAGGCCTTGAGCCAAACGGTCCGGCGGATGGCAACGGCATTGCTGGAAGCCTGAGCCGCACAAGACGCGACATCCAGGGAGGCGGAAACCAGGTATTCACCAGCGTGGGAAATCTGGTTGGCAAGTTCCGCTAATTGCGCGGGAGGCGCCCCGTCCAGGATACCTCGCCGTAGATCCTTGGCCCATTTTGAGATGGATTTTGAAGCCCAAGTGGAAGCAAAAGCTGGACATAGAGCTGCTGAAGCCGCTTCAAAAGCAGATTTCGCGAAGGATTCCATAACCCTATCGTTAGAATCCTTCAGAGATGCTCCGCCGGACAGTGGAAGCACCGTGTTGGTGGACAGCCTGGAAACAGGGGGATCCACCGAGGGAGAGACCGTCCAATTGGCGGTAAGTTCTGGTGAAAAAGGATACAACACCCCCAGGCATTTTCCCCTCTGAAAACGTCTGGTCGGATTCTCTCTCTCTCTGAACAAGATTTCCTCGAATTCAGGATGAGGAGCGAAAAATTTTGAAGGTGGTTTGGCCCGTCTAAACGAAACCGCCTGATCTGCGGGTTCCGTAGAGGGATCCTTGATGCCACAGGTCTGGTTTATAGCCCCAATGAGGTTCTGGACCGTCTCACTCATGGTGGCGATTTGGTTAGGATCCAGCTCCGAAATATCCTCTGAGGGCGCATCAGATAATGCCTCGCCTGACTCAGGGGAGGAGGATCGGTGGGACACCAACCGCGGGGGAGGGCCGTGCGGCGAGATGGAACGAGAAGAGGACTCAGACCGACGTTCCTGTCTGGACCTTTTGTGGCTTATCAAGGAGGGCTCGGGCGGCGGTTCCTGCGACCCGCTGGCCACTGCAGGGGTCTGCAGAGGTAACCGATCCAGGACGGACACCAGGGTTTGAGACACCCGTGTCAAATCGGCCACCGATTGTGACAGAGAGGCGGCCCAGCCTGGGATGGGGGGATCACTCTCGGGTGGATCCTGGGCGGTGGGAACAATCGGGTTGCTGCAGGACTGACACAGCGGGGAGGACTGACCTGAGGGAAGTTTGCTGTTACAGGATGAACATGCAAAGTACGTGACTAAGGCAGAAGATGAAGAGGTAGGGGGGCGAGAACGGCCCCCTTTAGAAGACATTTTGAGAGACCCCTGAAGATGCCAGTGGGTTAGGGGACAGTGGGGCAGAGAAGGGTGTCAGTCTGCAGTGCAGCTACTTACGGACCCGGTCCTGGAATGTCCCACTTGTCCTCTGGTGGAGAACTTCCCTGAGTTGCGATGCTGAGCCCACAGAAGAAGCGTGGCGCGCTGCGTGAGGCACTGCGAGGGCTGCTGCAGCTGTGTGAAGCGGCACACACCGGCTGAGAGTCCCACGAGGAAGGGGGGGGCGGAGCCAGACGCAGAGGCGCCGGTGGGCAGGGCGCAGTATGTCGGGCGGGAAAAAGCCCGCCCGCAGGAGCGGAAATGAAGAGGCCGAAAACCGGAAGTAGGCCCCGGCCGAAGCCGGGGCCTAAATTTGGAACCGGCGGCCGAGAAAAAGAGCCGCGGCGCCGAAATAAAGCGCCGGAACAACGCGGCGTGAGGAAGGCTGGCGCCGCAGCCTGCTTAGGCTGCGCCGCTGAAGGGCGCCGCAGAAAAAACACCCACCTGCGGCGCCAGCAATGTGCCGCAGGGAGACGCGGCGCGACAGCCTGCAGGGCTGCGACGCTGAAGGGCGCCGCAGAACACCACCTCCTGCGGCGCCAGAGCAATGCGCCGCAGGGAGACGCAGCGCGACAGCCTGCAGGGCTGCGACGCTGAAGGGCGCCGCAGAACACCACCTCCTGCGGCGCCAGAGCAATGCGCCGCAGGGAGACGCGGCGCGACAGCCTGCAGGGCTGCGACGCTGAAGGGCGCCGCAGAACACCACCTCCTGCGGCGCCAGAGCAATGCGCCGCAGGGAGATGCGGCACGACAGCCCGCAGGGCTGCCGCGCTGAGGAAGCTGAGCTGCGGCGCCAGAAGATGTGCCCAGAGTAAGAACCGCAGCGCTGGTAATGCGCCGCGGAAAGTGCTGGGGGGATAGAGCGCGGTGGCCTAAAAAGGGGGCCCCTCGCTGAAGACAGAAGGCCCTTGGTAAAAGGGAAGAAGAAAGGCGACAGGGAGCCCCTAACAAGAACCCCCCCTAACAAAGATCCGAGATGGGAAGGGGGAAAATACTCACCCAAACATCCCACGCCGGTACTAACCTTGAAAGGGTTTGAGACGTCCAGGGAGCTGATGGACGTCCTCGTCTCCTCCGACCGACAGGCTCTGGTAGGCGAGTGGGTGGGGGACGGAGCCAGGACCGGACTTCTGAGCACGCTTGTGTGCTAGGATCTTGGTCTGGTGAAGGATCTATGAGGATACGGGGTGGCAGTACACGCCGTACTCATAGTCCGCTTTGTGGGACTACAGGTGTGACTGTTCACCCTGTATCCCATCCGGAAAAAACCTGTAAAGGAAACGACGCACATTGAGGTAGATAAGGGTCTAATGAAAGACCCGTGTCCACCTCCTACTGACACTAAGCTAAACTGAAGAGTATAATGCCAGTCGGTGGGGTGTACACTGCAGAGGAGGAGCTAACTTTTTTATTTGCATAGTGTCAGCCTCCTAGTGGCAGCAGCATACACCCATGGTTCCTGTGTCCCCCAATGAGAGGCGATAAAGAAAAGAACATGCCAATTATTTTTCAGCTTCATCCTGAAATGGTTAATAAGTAAAAGGTGTGTACCTCTTCCACGGTCTCTTCTACCTCAGCTGGAACTGGCTTAGGTGACCTTAAATGGAAGGGAATAAATACTGGAGCCTGGTTCTGCATATCCGGTGAAAGATCATAATTCTCATCCTCAAACCCCAGGTCTGCATCTTCTTCATCATCATCTTCCTGCCGCGTAGCCCTGATCTTCACAAGAGTGGTCTTCCCTTTGCTCTTGGTGGTCAAAGACTTTGACACTTTGGTTGTGCTTGGTTTAACATTGCGCACAGCTTTTTCTTTTGCTGGATGATCTGATGCACTTTCAGATTTGGGTGACGACAGTGGCGGAGTGGGCAATTTCCTCAAAGGCCTTCCAAATCTTTTACGACAAAAATATAAAAAATATTTCAATTAGTTTTTACACATGAATGAAATACCGAGCGGCACACAATTCATGATCACTTCATTAAATCTACAAGATTAAATCAGCTCTGGAATAATGTGCGCTTCATGGTCTCCTGAAACGGAGGGTGGGCAAGTTCTCTTCTTCTGCTAAAGCATGTATAAAAAGGACAAAATGGACTTTAGGAGAGCCTAGCCCACCAGTCACTCTCGCCATATCAGAGTGGGTTAATATTAGGCTTCTGCTTTACATTCATGACTATTGGAGTGGTCTCTGGATTTCAGACATTATAAATTACAAGGCAAATGGTGTTCAATGTCTGTAACTTTTGACTATTTGGCCCCATTCCAACGTTGCCTGGATTTTTAGCCAGATACCGAAGCGATAAATAAGGACACCTGTTTAAAGGCTGTGTTTGACAACACCGCTTAGCTCCATTGTAGTGAATGGATAAAAGATTAACCCTTTAATCATTGAAAAGAAAAGCATAAAACAAAAATCATAACTTAGTAAACCAGGGGCACCTATACGAAAGGAGGTTTTTCTGGTACATTACAAAAAAAAATAAATCATGATCTAGTTTTTCCTGTAATGAGATATTCCTTTTTACCTTTATTTCATTTTTTTTGTAGCTCTCTTTCAGCCCCATGCAGTCATCCTAATTATTATGGTCTACATCCTCTGAACAATATTACTCCAAGAGGCAGAGCTGTATCTGTCCTATAGAGCACACACTCATCCTCAGTAGCTGCTTACAAAGCACTATGTAGAGATGGTGGTAGTACTCTATCCAAAAAGCACCATCTAGAGACTCCTATACAGTCTCAAGATAGATAAATTGCTGCACACAGACAGTTTTTCTTCCCTATCATTCCTCCCACTTCACCTACTATATCGTAATAATCTCCTGCAGTCAGTAACATTACATGGGCGGACATTGGCCGACTCAGATATATCATGTAATGTACTGTAGTCATTTATTGTAATGTAACCTAGCACTAAGACCGGCACTATCCCCTCTAGCTAAGGTCACAAACTGATATAATTACTTGCACTGTGCGGATCTTGATTTATCTGTGCTCCCTCTACTTCCTGCTGAAAATCACAGGCCACACTCCCATGCCATCACTGGCCACACACACCCCATGGCATCACTGGCCACACACACCCCATGGCATCACTGGCCACACCACCCCCATGGCATCACTGGCCACACCCCCATGCATCACTGGCCACACACCCCATGGCATCACTGGCCACACACCCCCATGGCATCACTGGCCACACCCCCCATGGCATCACTGGCCACACACCCCATGGCATCACTGGCCACACGCCCCCCATGGCATCACTGGCCACACGCTCCCCACTGGCCACACGCTCCCCATGGCATCACTGGCCACACGCCCCCCATGGCATCACTGGCCACACCCCCCCCATGGCATCACTGCCCCCCCCCCATGGCATCACTGCCCCCCCCCCCCCATTGGCATCACCGGCCACACCCCCATGACTTCACCTGTCACACCCCCATGACATCACCGTTCAGAGCTCACTGCTCAGCTGCTGGCTGAGTCAGTCAAAGCACAGACAGGTCTCTATTCTGTGCTTTGAATGGACTGTAGCAGTAAGTACAGAGCTACCGAATATTACAGCTCAGGAACAAAGCAGAATCTTAAACAGCAAGTAAATTATGGATATTCTTAATTTTTCATAAGTTTTGCAATTAATTCTTTTGCCTGGAAACCTCCTTATCACACTGCTGCAATGCAGGTGGAAGCAAGCTCCACTAGATGGCGATAGAGTGGAAGGGGGTCTGCACACAGGCTGAGCAGACCTGCAGTGCAGCAGCAAGGCTACCACCAAGTGGCAGCAGAATAGTCAAACAAGCTGGGTCAAATCCTAGACTGTAGCGCAGTACCAAAAGAATAAGAAAACTCAGGGTCAGGGACAAGCCAAAGGATCAGTAACGGTCAGGAGAGGATATGCCAAAGACAAGAGACAAAAAGCAGGTCAGGGTCTAAGTCGAGTTAAAATACCAGGAAGTCCAAACACAAAGTCCATACACTTACTTAGAACGCTGCAGAGAGGCGAGGTCTTGCACACTACTAGTCTGGCTGCTGCTCTGAGGGTCATCAGTCAATGAAGGCTGGTCCACTTCAGAGTCCGACAAACATTTGGGCTTCTGGGTTGTGCCTGAGGGGCAAAGTCTCTTAGGTGACAAGTCAGCATTCCAATCTGGTGCTTTTCTTTTCTTCGTTGGTGAAGATGTTGCCACTACATGATCTTTATCCTACCATGCAAAAAAAAAAAATGTAATTACTTATTCCATATCCATGATATCATGTAAAATTCTACATTAACAAAAAGCAAAGTTTATTCTTCTTAACATTGAGGCTGTGTGCACACGATGCAGATTTGGTGCAGAAAAATCTGCTGCAGTTCTGCACTAAATCTGCATCTCCTGGCAGAATCTGCAGGTGCGTTTTTTATGCGTTTTTGATGCGTTTTTTGAGCACAAATCTGCACAAAAAACGCATCAAAAACGCATCAAAAACGCACCTGCAGATTTCTATTATGGAGGGGTGCAGAAACGCTGCAGAACTGCACAAAAGAAGTGACAGGCACTTCTTTGAAATCTGCAGCGTTTCTGCGCAGATTTTTCTGCACCATGTGCACAGCTTTTTTTTTTTCACATTGATTTACATTCTACTGTGATCACAGTGCAGTTCTGCAGCGTTTCTGCTGCAGAAAAATCTGCTGCAGTTCTGCAGTAAATCTGCATCGTGTGCACATACCCATATAGTATTAGGCCAGAGTCACAATAGCATGGAATAAGGACGAGAGCTATGCGAGAAAACATCGTATTGCAAAGACCTACTGATAGGGAATTTAGATTGTGAGCCCCATCAGGGACAGTGGTGATAATGTGTGCAAAACTGTAAAGCGCTGCGGAATATGTTGGCGCTATATAAATAAAAAGGTTATTATTATAGCACTCTGACCACTGTTAATCTATGGGGCAACTCCCATCACAATTTTCTTTTTCCTCGGGTATATTCAGCGTGCGAGTGAGATTGCAGCATGCTCCGAATGTATGTGTATATCGCCCGAGTCTCGCCAATGCAAGTCTATGGGTGCGAGAAAAAAATCAAATAAAAAAATCGGACCCCAACATGGAACATCCGTGTGACTTGCGAGAAATACGCACACATTTTACTCATTTCAGCCCATTGAGCCATTAAATTCAATGGGGAAAGTCAGTGAGAAATGTCATGCCATATGCATGTCATACAGATACATAGATGCGATAAAATCTTATCGCATTGCAAGCGCATTACACACGGATGACCATAAGGAGAACACTTGTGTGACTCTGGGCAGGGAGACTCGGACTGATTTTCCATATGTTTAGTGTGACCCTGGCCTTAGTATTTCTGCACCAAGAACCTGTAGTATAAAGGTACCTTCACACATAACGATATTGTTAACGATATCGTTGCTTTTTGTGACGTAGCAACGATATCGTTAATGAAATCGTTATGTGTGACAGCGACCAACGATCAGGCCCCTGCTGGGAGATCGTTGGTCGCTGAGGAAAGTCCAGAACTTTATTTCGTCGCTGGACTCCTGCTGACATCGCTGGATCGGCGTGTGTGACGCTGATCCAGCGATGTCTTCACTGGTAACCAGGGTAAACATCGGGTAACTAAGCGCAGGGCCGCGCTTAGTAACCCGATGTTTACCCTGGTTACCATCCTAAAAGTAAAAAAAAAGCGGTAGGTAAGTATGTAGTGTTTGTTTTTTTTTACTTTTAGGATGGTAACCAGGGTAAACATCGGGTTACTAAGCGCGGCCCTGCGCTTAGTTACCCGATGTTTACCCTGGTTACCGGCATCGTTGGTCGCTGGAGAGCGGTCTGTGTGACAGCTTTCCAGCGACCAAACAGCGACGCTGCAGCGATCCGGATCGTTGTCGGTATCGCTGCAGCGTCGCTTAATGTGAAGGGGCCTTAAGGCAATAATCTACATGTGGCTGCATGTAAACAATGAAGTTAGGCTCCAATGTGTGCACCAGGGAGAGCATACAGAAGCTAAGCCGCAGTACACCTGACAGGCACAGGTTATAAAACCACCTAAAATATCGAATTATCTCAATTTCAAGACTCGAAAACTAAATCAGTGACCTTCATAGGGATATGTTAAAGGGGAGTGCACAAAATTGGATGACAAAAAAAAACAAAAAAAAAAACATTTAAAAACTATAAACATATTAAAACAAAAAGTACCTAATTCCTTAACTACCAACAAATAGCCTCCAGTTTTCATGACCATTACTAAACATTAAAATTAGGAGAGAAAAAAAAAATCTTAACGATCATGCATTTGGATGCGACTTGACTACTATTCACTCAGATTCAGAAGTTACATGTTCAGCAGAAGAAACACTGTTACACATAAAAAAACAAGAAAAGAAAAATGTACGCAAGAACAAAGTATAAAAAATACAAATTTTATTAAAGAAAAACATAAAAGACAACAAAATACTAAACCTGGTAGGTATCAAAGAGTGGGAAACCAAAAAACGGCGCAGGAACCCACCATACTGAATAAAGAGGCACTACACAAAAATCTAAATAGACCAATATGGTGCACATGGTAGGTCTATAAGTATGGTACAGAAAGAATCGCTAAACATAGAAGACCTCCAAGAGCAGTTACCCATGTCAATATGCAAGTAGATACCTCTGGTGGGTGCCGACGCCTGCCCCTACGCACGTTTCGGCAATCAGTCTTCTTCTGACCCCCAGAAGAAGGCCGATTGCCGAAACGTGCGTAGGGGCAGGCGTCGGCACCCACCAGAGGTATCTACTTGCATAATGACATAGGTAACTGCTCTTGGAGGTCTTCTATGTTTAGCGATTCTTTCTGTACCATACTTATAAACCTACCATGTGCACCATATTGGTCTATTTAGATTTTTGTGTAGTGCCTCTTTATTCAGTATGGTGGGTTCCTGCGCCGTTTTTTGTTTCCCACTCTTTGATACCTACCAGGTTTAGTATTTTGTCTTTTATGTTATTGTTTTTTGTGCTTTTTCTTTAATAAAATTTGTATTTTTTATACTTTGTTCTTGCGTACATTTTTCTTATCGGATTTTCATGTTTTTCTGTACTGAACAGTTATTGTGTCCATCTAATGGGTAAAATAGGTTTAGAATTTGGTCATTACCTTGGTATAATTAGATCTTTATCTGGTATGTGTATACCCCTATTTCTATTGACCCGACTCTTTCTGTTTACATAAAAAAACAAGTAGGCAAATCGTATTTGCATGGGACAGGCAGATTCATAATTTGACATCCTTCTGCCACCAGTTTTAACGGTGCAGGTGGTGCATCTTACATCTTTTGGGAGATGTGATTTTTCTATATCCTCTTTGGGATGAAATCTTTTCAGAAGGACTTGCAGGCTAGAGGAGATTCCTCAGTCTGCAATTTTCATTCTTTCATTTCCAAACTCCATGATATGCAGCTTGATGCCTGATCCTAAGTTTACATTTTTTACTTTTGGAAGAGGTAGAACTGCTTCACATCTATGTTGCATAGAGTAAACCAACGGCTGGCCCCTGTCAATCTTTATTCCAGCCCAGGATTCTCAGACTACATCCCACAATTTTTGGGGCATTTGTTGGCTTTGCCTCAGAAACGGCATTTGTAAGGTCACCCCACAAATGTTCTATCGGATTAAGATGCAGGGATTGGGCTGGGCACTCAACCTCAATTTTGTTGGACTGGAACCAAGAATTCGCTCATTTACTGGTGTGTTTAGGGTCATCGTCTTGTTGAAACGCCCAATTCAAAGGCATATACAGTACTCTTCAGTGTAAGCAACATCCTGGAGCAGATTATTGGCTGAGCCTTTGTGATTCTGGATGTTCTTCCATCCATTTGAATATCGTAGTTACTTACCGATAACGGTATTTCTCTGATCCCATGACGGCACTAACGAGAGAGAGGGATACGCCCTCAGGGACAGGAAACCCACAGGTTAAAAAGGCGGGACCTCTCCTCCACCTCAGTTGGTTTACAGAGCCTTGCAGGGAATTTCTGCTGTAACTTAATTGGTTATTTTTACACAACAAATCATAACTATATAACTTATATAAGCTCATATATATATATATATATATATATATATATATATATATATATATATATATATATATATATATATATATATATATATATTTTTTTTTTTTTTGCACACCTCGTGACTTAAATTATTAGTAGTGTGGACACCCATACGTGAAGGGAGGGAATATACAGGTGCCGTCATGGGATCAGAGAAATACCGTTATCGGTAAGTAACTACGATATTCTCTTACCCCATGACGGCACTAACGAGAGAATTTCAAAGAATGAAAGTTTTAGGGTGGGACTACTGCCTCAAGAACTCTCCTACCAAAAGTTAAGTCTGAGGGAGAAGATAGATTAAGCTGATAGTGCTTGAAGAATGTAGAGGGGGAAGACCAAGTGGCTGCTCTACATATTTGATCTATTGATGCTCCACCACGTTCAGCCCAAGAGGTTGCCACCGACCTGGTTGAATGGGCCTTAATTGTGTCCGGAGCTTGTTCTCCGGAAGAGGTATATGACATCTTGATGGCATCTCTTACCCACCTTGCCAACGTGGCTTTCGATGCCTTGTGACCCTTATTTGGTCCCTGAAAGCAGACAAACAGAGCCCTCCCTTTCCTACACTCCCTTGTGGCTGACAGATAGTGTGTTAGACATCTCTTTACGTCTAGTGTGTGTAGAGCCTCCTCTTTTTTGTTTTTTGGATTGGGGCAAAAAGATGGTAACGCTATCTCTTGAGATCTGTGGAATTTTGACGCCACTTTGGGAAGGTAAGAAGGGTCAGTTTTAAGGATTACTCTGTCATCTAATATTTGGGTTAGAGGTGGGTAAGCTGATAAGGCCTGCAGATCACTAATCCTGCGAGCTGAGGTTAGGGCCACCAATAAACAGGTTTTCCAAGATATTATTTTCAGTGAAGCCTGAGATAAAGGTTCGAACGGTGCCTTAGTTAGTGCTGAAAGGACTAAGTTCAGATCCCAGGGAGGAGCGGTGAGATGTATAACTGGTCTGGACCTAGTAGATGCTCTAATAAATCTTTTTACCCAGTGATTCCCCGCCAAATCCTGGTTGTAAAGGGCACCCAATGCTGCAATCTGAACTTTCAGAGTGTTTGTTGCTAGGCCTTTCTCTAATCCTTTTTGAAGAAATTCTAAAATTTCCTGAATGGGCATCTGATTTGATAGGATCACCCCTGACGTGGAGAGGAACTTTTTCCAGACTTTGCCATAGGCTCTGGTAGTTATAGGTTTTCTACTGGCCAGCAGGGTAGAAATTAAATTTGAAGAAAAACCCTTTTTTGTTAACAGTTCCCTTTCAAAAGCCAGGCCGTCATGTGCAAACTTTTTATTTGTGGGTGATTCACTGGCCCTTGATGCAGAAGGTCTGGGATATCTGGGAGTACCCATGGATCCGCTATGGACATTAGGCGTAGCCATGGGAACCATACTCTTTTCGGCCAGAACGGAGCTATCAATATCACTTTGGCTCTGTCTTCCCTGATTTTCTTCAAGACTAAGGGAATTAGAGCTATCGGAGGAAACACATAAGCTAGATGGAAATTCCATGGAATTAACAACGCGTCTATAGCCACTGGACTCCCCCGAGCAGAAGGCCTCCGTTTTCCGATTTTGATTGTTTGCAAATAGATCTATATCCGGGGGCCCCCAAAGATCCACTATGCGTTTGAATATTTTTGTATTTAACTCCCATTCCCCGTTTTAATTGGGTCCTGCTTAGAAAATCTGCAGTTTGATTTTCTGACCCTTTTATGTGAAGGGCTGTCAGGGAGGACAAGTTGGCTTCTGCTTGCGACATGATGAAATTTGTCACTTTCATTAGGGATTGAGACCTCGTCCCTCCCTGATGATTTAAATATGCTACTACCACCCTGTTGTCCGTCAGTACTCTCACGTGGTGGGAACGGAGGGATGTTAAAAAATGATTGATGGCGTACTGAACTGCTAAAAGCTCTTTCATGTTCGAAGTAAGGTCTTTTTCTTCCCCTGACCAAGGACCTTGGGCAATTTGCCTGTTTAGGTGGGCCCCCCACCCCCAAGGACTTGCGTCTGTGGTCAGGATTATCGAGACCGGCCATACCCATGGAACCCCTCTCCTGAGGTTGGATGGATTTGTCCACCAGCTTAAGGAAGTTTTTGTCCGAGAGGATATTTTTAATTGCGTCTCTAAATTTCCTCCTGCGTGGGATACTGCTTCTAGTATTTCCCACTGGAGATCTCTCGAGTGGCTCTGAGCCCACTGGACCGCTGGGATACAAGATGTCATTGATCCCAGTATGGACATGGATTTCCTTAGAGTGATCAGAGGAGAAACACTTAACTGATTCACTAGATGTATTATATTGGATACTTTCTCTTCTGGTAGACGACACTCTTGCTTTGTCGAGTCTATTACTATCCCTAAGTACAGCTGCACTTGAGACGGGATAAGCCTGGACTTTTCCAGGTTCAGAAACCATCCTAGATTTGATAGGGCTACCATCACTCTGTCTAGTTGCTGGCTGCAATGAAGAGAGGAACTGCCCATCACTAGTAGGTCGTCCAAATAAGGCACAATCAATATGTTTTGTTCCCTTATATGGGCCATTACTTCCGCCATTAATTTTGTAAATACCCTTGGGGCAATGGCTAGACCAAACGGAAGAGCTCTGTATTGGTAATGTTTTAATCTCCCTTGTATCATCACTGCCACTCTGAGGTACTTTCGGAACTCCGGATGTATTGGCACGTGATAATACGCGTCTTTTAGGTCTATTACAGTCATGAAACAAGACGGGATAAGGGATCTGACACATGATTTTATTGTTTCCATTTTGAATTTCTCTATCACCAGGTATTTGTTTAGTTGTTTCAAATTTATTATCACCCTGAAAGTCCCGTCCGGCTTCGTTCGAAGAAAAAGTGGGGAATAAAATCCCCTCGTCTCTTCCTGTTGTGGAACTTCCTGTAAGACTTTCTTTTCCAGAAGACTGAGAACTTCCCTCTGGATACTCAGTTGCTCGATCTCCGACTTTCTTTGTGGTGTAACCACAAACTGACTGTGTGGCATTGTGTGAAAGGCTGGTTTTAGGCCCGTCTTTATGATGTTTAAAGTCCAGGCACTTCCAGAAATTTTTTCCCAGGTTTGAAGAAAGTGAGTCAGTCTCCCTCCTACCTGGGGCGCACCCTCATTGTGGCTGTTTTTTATAGTCCGGTTTGTTAAACATAAACCCTCCTTTTTTGAATTTTCTGTCTTCCCACCCCTCCTTTTAGTTTTTTGGGGGGCGTCTTTGTGTGAACCTTCTCCCTCGAAAGGGCCGCCTGTAAGACTGATTTGGGAATCCTGGAAAGGCTTTCTTTTTATCCACCGCTTTTTCGAGGACATCGTCTAGGGTGGGACCGAACAAATATTCCCCTTCACACGGTATGGAACACAGCTTGGCTTTAGTTTGCAGATCCCCCGGCCAGCACTTCAGCCATAATGCTCTCCTAGCCGCATTTGAGAAAGAAGCTGATCTTGCCGTCAGCCTAACTGAGTCTATTGAGGCATCTGCTAGATACGCAGCGGCACCTCTCATTGCTGACACTGAGTCCAGTATAGACTCTCTCGGGGTTTTATTTTTTAATTGAGTCTCTAAATGATCTAGCCAGACCATCAGAGCTCTCGCTGTACAAGTAGCAGCTATACCGGGTTTTAGCCCCCCGCTGGCGGCCTCCCAGGACCCCTTTAGAAAGACATCGGCCTTTTTATCCATAGGATCCTTGAGGGTTCCCATGTCCTCAAAAGGCAGAGCGAATTTTTTGGAGGCTTTCGCAATGGCGACGTCTAATTTTGGCGCCTTTCCCCATGATGCGCAGGCTGGGTCGTCAAATGGGTATTTCCATTTGGGTGTCAACAGTACTTTTTTGTCTGGTCTTTTCCACTCCTTTTTTATTAGGGTTTGTATTTTTTCGTTTAATGGGAATACTCTGTACTTCTTTTGTTCCAGGCCACTAAACATTAGATCTTGTACGGATTTTTAGGAACGAGTGTCCGCCAGGCCCATTGTCGCCCTAACCATTTTTACCAGTGCATCCGTTTCATCTATTGGGAAACAGTTGCGGCCGCTTTCTGAAGATGCGGAGGAGGATGCTGAAGCTGTAGAGCTATCTGAATCCTCACTCGTGCTATCTCCCTCGCTGGAGCTGTAATCTGGAGTTTTTTCTTTACGTTTTCTTTTACGGTTTTTTACGCTTTTTAGTGCGTCTGCCACCTGGGTTTTAATTAAGTCTTTTAATTCAGATGTGAAACTCGGCGTCTCCTCATTAATGGTGTTCCTAATACATGACGCACAGAGTTTTTTAACCCACGAATCTGGCAAATCTGCTGAACAAAGTGGGCACACTTTATGTTTACTTTTCCCTTGGCATTTCTTTCCCTAGGAAACAATAAACCCCTATTAGAATATACACTTTCACGGAGGTCACTTACCCTCCTAATGTGAGGAAGATACCGGTTGTGGCTTTGAGGATGCCTCCTCCACTTGAACCACCGTCTCCCTCCTGGATCCACCAGAGCCTCTGCTGCGCTGGGATCCTGAGCTGCTGCGCTGCGTAGGTTTACGTGACGAATGGCGCTCCTTCGGATTCTTTGTCACAGGGGCCTGTGAAATTTCTTCCACCGACTGCTCTATTCCACTCATGGTGGTAATTACTGAGCAGCGGTATGCCCCTTTTTTTCCGGTTTTTATGCTGACAGAGCGGCGCCAGGTAACTTCCGGTTTACCCAGAGGTACCTTGCGCCGACCCCGGAAGTGACCCCCGCGCCTGCGCAGTAAGTTGCCGGACCTCGCGCGCGCTCACTACTTGCCGGCTCACAGGAGGGACGGAGCTTCTGCAGCCGCCGCTGCACCCTGCGGCCTGCCGCTTGTCGGTGACCGGCGTCACCACCCCCTGTGCGCCTCATGGACCGGCGGAGGAAACCTCCAGGTAGCCGCCGCTACCTATTACCGACCACTCCATTGAAAAGAGAAGAGGCAGGCTCGGTAACCTCTTCACTGCCTCCCCTCCGCGCATATCCACGAGGCCCGCCGACCCCGGAACGCGCCTTCAGGGAGGAATCCACCTGAGACCGTGGCAGGGCCCCCCGCTGCCTGAACTCGGCCCGATGGTCCCTGGACTCCTGAATGGTGAGCTGTGGGATCCCCGTCGGGGACAGGAAACCGAACTGAGGTGGAGGAGAGGTCCCGCCTTTTTAACCTGTGGGTTTCCTGTCCCTGAGGGCGGATCCCTCTCTCTCGTTAGTGCCGTCATGGGGTAAGAGAAATGTAGTCTTCAGTTTTCTTCCACGTCTCTCTGGTTAGGCTTTACATTTTAAAGCATTGGAGATCATTTTAGCGCAACAGCCTATCACTGTCTGCACTTCATAAGTTTTACCCTCTCCAATCAACTTTTAAATGAAAGTGCGCTGTTGTTCTGAGCAATGTCTCAAACGACCCATATTTCTCAGGCTTTCAAGGAGAAATGCATGTACAGTACAGACCAAAAGTTTGGACACCTCATTTAAATATTTTTCTGTATTTTCATGACTATGAAAATTGTACATTCACACTGAAGACATCAAAACTATGAATTAACACATGTGGAATTATATACTTAACAAAAAAGTGTGAAAAAACTGAAAATATGTCTTATATTCTAGGTTCTTAAAAGTAGCCACCTTTTGCTTTGATGACTGCTTTGCACACTCTTGGCATTCTCTTGATGAGCTTCAAGAGGTAGTCACCGGGAATGGTTTTCACTTCATAGGTGTGCCCTGTCAGGTTTAATAAGTGGGATTTCTTGCCTTATAAATGGTGTTGGGACCATCAGTTGTGTTGTGCAGAAGTCTGATGGATACACAGCTAATAGTCCTACCGAATAGACTGTTAGAATTTGTATTATGTATGTGAATTCTGTATGTGAATTAGACATACCGTATATACTCGAGTATAAGCCGAGATCTTCAGCCCATTTTTTTGGGCTGAAAATGCCCCTCTCGGCTTATACTCGAGTCATGGTCAGCGGGTGAGGGGGAGCGACGACTGTCAAATACTCACCTGCTCCTGGCGCGGTTCCTGCATGTCCCATGGTCTCCGGCACCTTCTTCCTCTGTTCAGCGGTCACTGGTACCGCTCATTAAATTAATGAATATGGACTCCACTTCCTTAGGGGTGGAGCCGCATATTCATTACTGTAATGAGCGGTACCAGTGACCGCTGAACAGAGGAAGAGCTGCGGGCGCCCGGAGACCATCTGTCTGGGAGAAGCTGCCAGAGACCACGCCGGGAGCAGGTGAGTATTTCATATTCACCTTTCCCCATTCCACCGCTGCTCTGTCTTCCGCGTCCTCTGCAGTGACTGTTCAGGTCAGAGGGCTCGATGACGTATTAGTGTGCGCGCCGCCGTCTGCCTTAACAGTCACTGCGGAGAGACGGGACGCTGAGGAGCAGTGGGCAACAACGAGAGGTGAGTGTCATTTTTTTTTTATTGCAGCAACATTACATGTGGCATGTTCTTATATGGAGCATCTTATGGGGCCATAATGAGCTGTATGGAGCATTATATGTGGCACATTGTTATACGAAGCATCTTATGGGGCCATAATGAACTGTATGGAGCATTATATGTGACACATTGTTATATGGAGCATCTTATGGGGCCATAATGAGCTGTATGGAGCATTATATGTGGCACATTGTTATATGGAGCATTGTATGGGGCCATAATGAGCTGTATGGAGCATTATATGTGGCACATTGTTATATGGAGCATCTTATGGGGCCATAATGAACTGTATGGAGCATTACACGTGGCACATTTTTATAACCAGCTTCTCCACCATGACAGAAGATCAGCTCTCCACCCTCCTGTCAAGATCACACCTCACCACCTGCACGCTTGACCCGCTCCCGTCCCACCTCATCCCTAACCTTTCCACGGTCTTTATCCCAACCCTACCGCACCTCTTCAACCTCTCACTCACAACAGGTGTCTTCCCCTCATCCTTCAAGCATGTCAAGATCACACCCATCTTCAAAAAGCCCTCCCTCGACCCATCCTCTGTGTCTAACTATCGCCCGATATCTCTTCTCCCTTATGCCTCCAAATTGCTGGAGCAACACGTCCATCTTGAACTGTCCTCCCACCTCCCTGTACTCTTGAACTGTCCTCCTCCTGCCTTCCGTTCCCATCACTCAACTGAAATTGCCTTAACTAAAGTCAGCAATGACCTACTAACTGCCAGGAGCAAGCGACACTACTCTGTCCTCCTTCTCCTGGACTTGTCTTCTGCCTTTGACACTGTGGACCACTCCCTTTTGCTACAAATCCTCTCATCTCTTGGCATCACAGACTTGGCCCTTTCCTGGATCTCGTCATATCTGACAGACCGAACATTCAGTGTCTCCCTCCCCCACACCACCTCCTCACTTCGCCCCTTGTCAGTCGGTGTTCCTCAAGGCTCTGTTCTAGGACCCCTACTCTTCTCCATCTACACTTTCGGCCTGGGACAGCTCATAAAATCCCACGGTATGCAGTACCATCTCTATGCTGATGACACGCAGATCTACCTATCCGGAGCTGACCTCACCTCCTTACTTACCAAAATCCTGCACTGTGTCTGCTGTTTCAGCCTTCTTTTCTGCTTGCTTTCTACAACTGAACATGGACACAACAGAATTCATCATCTTTCCCCCATCTCACTCTACCCCTCCACCAGACCTATCCATCAATATCAATGGCTGCTCACTTCCCCAGTCCACACGCCCGATGCCTCGGGGTGATCCTCGACTCTGCCCTCTCTTTCAAGCCACATATCCAAGCCCTTGCCTCCTCCTGCTGTCTCAAACTCAAAAATATTTCCCGGATCCACGCATTCCTTGACCGCAACACCGCTAGTGCATGCCCTTATCTCCCGCCTCGACTACTGCAACCTCCTACTCTCTGGACTCCCCTCTAGCACTCTGGCACCACTCCAATCCATCCTACACTCTGCTGCCCAACTAATCTACCTGTCTCCCCGCTATTCCCCAGCCTCTCCCCTATGTCAAGCCCTTCAGTGGCTTCCTATCGCCCAGAGACTCCAGTTCAAAACCCACAAAATGACATACAAAGCCACAACCTGTCTCCTCCATACATCTGTGACATGGTCTCCCGGTACCTACCTACACACGCAACCTCCGATCCCCTCAAGACCTCCTTCTCTACTCCCCTCTCATCTCTTCTTCCCACAAACACATCCAAGACTTCTCCCGTGCTTCCCCCATACTCTGGAACTTTCTACCCCAACACATCAGTATTGGGGTCAGTATTGGGACCTGTTCTCTTCAACATATTCATTAATGATCTGGTAGAAGGTTTACACAGTAAAATATCGATATTTGCAGATGATACAAAACTATGTAAAGCAGTTAATACAAGAGAAGATAGTATTCTGCTACAGATGGATCTGGATAAGTTGGAAACTTGGGCTGAAAGGTGGCAGATGAGGTTTAACAATGATAAATGTAAGGTTATACACATGGGAAGAGGGAATCAATATCACCATTACACACTGAACGGGAAACCACTGGGTAAATCTGACAGGGAGAAGGACTTGGGGATCCTAGTTAATGATAAACTTACCTGGAGCAGCCAGTGCCAGGCAGCAGCTGCCAAGGCAAACAGGATCATGGGGTGCATTAAAAGAGGTCTGGATACACATGATGAGAGCATTATACTGCCTCTGTACAAATCCCTAGTTAGACCGCACATGGAGTACTGTGTCCAGTTTTGGGCACCGGTGCTCAGGAAGGATATAATGGAACTAGAGAGAGTACAAAGGAGGGCAACAAAATTAATAAAGGGGATGGGAGAACTACAATACCCAGATAGATTAGCGAAATTAGGATTATTTAGTCTAGAAAAAAGACGACTGAGGGGCGATCTAATAACCATGTATAAGTATATAAGGGGACAATACAAATATCTCGCTGAGGATCTGTTTATACCAAGGAAGGTGACGGGCACAAGGGGGCATTCTTTGCGTCTGGAGGAGAGAAGGTTTTTCCACCAACATAGAAGAGGATTCTTTACTGTTAGGGCAGTGAGAATCTGGAATTGCTTGCCTGAGGAGGTGGTGATGGCGAACTCAGTCGAGGGGTTCAAGAGAGGCCTGGATGTCTTCCTGGAGCAGAACAATATTGTATCATACAATTATTAGGTTCTGTAGAAGGACGTAGATCTGGGTATTTATTATGATGGAATATAGGCTGAACTGGATGGACAAATGTCTTTTTTCGGCCTTACTAACTATGTTACTATGTTACTATGTTACATCAGACTCTCGCCTACCATAGAAACCTTCAAAAAAGAACCTGAAGACTCACCTCTTCCGACAAGCCTACAGCCTGCAGTGATCCTGAAGTTACTGAACCGCCGCGCAAGCTGCCCTACCCTCTCCTAGTGTTTCATCACCCATCCCCTGCAGACTGTGAGCCCTCACGGGCAGGGTCCTCCCTCCTTATGTACCCGTGTGCCTTGTTATCTACTCAGGTTTAATGTATTTGTCCATATTTGCCTCGTATTCACATGTAAAGTGCCATGGAATAAATGGTGCTATAAAAATAAATAATAATAATAATATGGAGCATCTTATGGGGCCATAATGAACTGTATGGAGCATGAAATGTGGTACATTGTTATATGGAGTATCTTATGGGGCCATAGTGAACTGTATAGAGCATCATATGTGTCACATTTTAACACAACCTACTGATGTCTCAATCAATTTTACTTTTATTGGTATCTATTTTTACTTTTGACATTTACCAGTAGCTGCTGCATTTCCCACCCTAGGCTTATACTCGAGTCATTAAGTTTTCCCAGATTTTTGTGGCAAAATTACGGCTTATACTCGAGTATATATGGCAGTGTTCCCCAACTCCGATCCTCAAGAGCCACCAACAGGTCTTGTTTTCATTATTTCCTTAGTATTGCACAGGTATTGCACCTGGACAGGCAAGCATTTAATCACCTGTGCAATACTAAGGAAATCCTAAAAGCATGACCTGTTGGTGGCTCTTGAGGACAGGATTTGGGGAACACTGATACGGTATCTCCCCTATATATGCGCTACCAGCTCCTCATTGTCCATAACAACCAATTACAGTGCAGCTTTTATCCACCAATGCTGTTTAAAGAAATGAAAGCTGAGCTGTGATTGGTTTGTGTGGGAACAAAGACGGTTTCTCTTTTACACAGTGCAGACAGGGGGCCGGGTTGCATTTGTAGGTTCGAAGTGTCCATTATTACAAATATGGACAGAAAGATTTACGCTATTAATTAGAAAAACTAATAGTAGTTTTGTGGCCGATATGTCTGTGCTTACTTTGCTGTGCCTATCACATGGCCGACCAGCAGTCGGAGAGGAGGATCGCTGGTCCACCTTTGCCAGCAGCAGGTGCACTAAGCACATGTTCACCCTGTGCAGTGAGGACGGCACAACCGTACACGCACTGTCTCACTGCACAATGAGACTGTTAGAAGAATAGGAGGTGTTTATGGAGCACGTGCGACCTGTCATTAAAATAATACAGGATGTATCCGTGGGCAACCAAGGTAAGAAAAGCCTCTGACATGCACATTTCCCAGAGGAAAAATCCAGAGCAGCAAGCACTTTTTTAAAAAATTGATTGCATTTGACAAATTTATTTATTTTAGGATTTAAAGCCACTGAGCAATGATTCATATTGAGGGAATAGCCCCATAAAAATCTCATATAACCAGGAGCTGAGCTAAATATTATGCTGCGTTCAAGCCACAGATGCCATGAAAATGTTACATTAAATCTTAAACACTTAACGACCAGAGGTATTTTTGGGTTTGCATTGTCATTTTTTGCTCTCCTTCTTGCCAGAACCATAGCTTTTTTTGGGGGGTCAAAATGGTCATGTGGGGGCTTGTTTTTTGAGGGACAAGGTGTACTTTGGAACGACACAACTGGTGTGCTCCTCTGGGAAATATGCAAACTGTCCCTTCAGAGAGGAAGAGGACTAGAACTCTAGTGCCACCTATAGGAAGTAGCAATCCAAAAAGTCAATATCGGCCCTTTAATGAGCCTTGTCACCTGACTTCTAAAGTAATTTCACTTGATAACGTAACCTCAAAAATATTGCAAAAAACTGACAATTCGTTAGCAAAATAAATAAAAATACTAATTCAAGTCATCAGTATAACCAAAACCAAAGAAATAAGCAGGAGCATAAATTAGTATAAATGCAACGTGTAGGAGCATCTTCACACTGTGGCCACGTAAAAATACAAATCCCAAGATAAAAACAAAATTAGCACATACCCTGAAGTAAGTAAATAGTAATAGTGCATGCAAATAACACAGAGCACTTCGTAAACACTGTTCTTGATCAAAAAAGCGTAAAAGCCATTGCACCCCTACAAGGTGTCCCCATCGGGACGGTCGTGTCCTCCAATATTAAAACCCCACCTAGTGTCAGACGACCTCAGTGTAGATGGTGGCAGATCAGGACCGGACCCTGTTTGCCAAGTACCAGATGTTATTCATATGCACTATTACTATTTACTTACTGCAGGGTATTTGCTCATCTTCTTTCTAATCAGTATAACCAATTACATAGCAAAATAACAATCAGAAAAAAAATGTCTAAAAGTAAAATTACTTTGTCAGCAGCTGCTGTGTTTAAGTCTTCATTTTTCTTGCTATTTAATGGACTCAAGGTCTTGGGAGATGGTTTTACCAGGTTTGGCACGGGCCTAATAAGTCGGCCACGTCGTAGCTGAGCTGGCTTGATGGAGGCAGATTTTTCTACAGTGGTACTGGGGGTAGACAAAATGGGGAACAGAAGTCAGAAGTGTGAATAATAATCTGAAAATTTAATGACTTTAGGAATTAAGTCTTTTCAAACACGGCGGTTTAGACATCCCTCCTGTGGATGTGCCATAAAGGAATGAGAAAGGACAAGCTCTTTATAAAGCTAAACATGGCAGAGATTTTCTTTCCTACTTACTGTCCAGCTTCTTTACAGACATCACCAGCGGTGGACGTATCAGGCAAGTCCTGAGTTTTAGAGAGCTCCGTAGTGGAGGTCTCTTTTCTCACAGCTTGGCCAAGGTTTGGACTAGGTTTTGGAAATCTTCTGCAGATGGGTTTTAAAGAAGCTACTTTGCCTTTTTCTGGATCATTTACGAATTCTTTAGGCCTTTAAAAAAAAAAAAAAAAAAACAGATTCACTGGCTTGATATTTACAGATTGAAAGGAGGGATTTTTGGTACTTGCCGTAAAATCTCTTTCTTTGAGCCTTCATTGGAGGACACAAGTTACCATGGGTGTATGCCGCTGTCGCTAGGAGGCTGACACTATGCAAATAAGGAAAAATAGCTCCTCCTCGGCAGTATACACCTACCGACAGGCACAAGTCAACTCAGTTGGTGAAAAGCAGTAGTAGGAGCAAATACAAAAACTCAACCTAAGTACCAACCCAAAACAACGGCACATTGGCCAACGCGGTACAACATTAAGGGAGGGTTCTGTGTCCCCCAATGAAGGCTCCAAGAAATAGATTTTACGGTAAGTACCAAAAATCCTTCTTTCTTTCTCTCCTCATTAAGAAACACAGGTTACCATGGGATGTCCAAAAGCAGTCCCAAGGATGGGAAAAGTATGCAAAGAGAAGAAAACTTAGGTCGGCCGGTGGGAAACCGCCGCCTGCAGTATTTTCCTACCCAGGCCTGCATCAGCAGAGGCATGAGTATTCACCATGTAAAACCTCACGAAAGTGTGAGGGGACGACCAGGTTGCGGCCTTGCAAACTTGCAAAGTCGAAGCCTGATGACATATGGCACATGAAGATCCCACAGCCCGGGTAGAGTGAGCCCTCACCCCCGGAGGAGGAGGCTGTTTGTCCTGAACACGGTATGCCTCCAGAACCGCTGAACGAATGCAACGAGCGATAGTGGATTTAGAAGCTGGGAACCCCTTTCGACGACCTTCAGAGACGACAAACCTGGAATCGGACTGACGAAAAGAAGCAGTCCTAGAAAGGTAGGCTCGAATAGCCCTGACCAAATCCAGCATGTGGAGAGATCTTTCCAAGGGCACAGAGAAGGAAGGACGATGTCCTCGTTTATGTGAAAGGCAGAAACTACCTTTGGCAGAAAGGAAGGAACATGTCAGAGGACCACCTTACCCTGCTGCAGAATCAGGAAAGGAGAACGGCAGGACAATGCTGCCAACTCGGAGACTCTCCTAATAGGAGGTGATGGCGACCAGGAAGG
Organism: Ranitomeya imitator; assembly: GCF_032444005.1. Taxonomy (NCBI): domain Eukaryota; kingdom Metazoa; phylum Chordata; class Amphibia; order Anura; family Dendrobatidae; genus Ranitomeya; species Ranitomeya imitator. The sequence continues at coordinate 128,558,368 of NC_091282.1, forward strand.
TCACTTTCCATGAAAGGAGGGAGAAGGAAATGTCCTTAATTGGCTCAAAAGGCGGACGCTGGAGGGCGCCCAGGACAAGGTTGAGATCCCATAGATCAACCGGAGAATGATAAGGGGGCGATATGTGCGCGACGCCCTGAAGGAAGGTCTTCACCTGTGGAAGGGAAGCCAGATCCCTTTGGAAGAGAACGGACAAAGCAGATACCGGACTCTTTAAGGTTCTTAGGGAAAGGCCCGAGTCGAGACCCGTTTGTAGAAAATCAAGGACAGAGGAAAGAGAAAATGTCATAGGAAACAAACTTTTGTCTTCACACCACCGGAAGAAGGCTTTCCAACACCTATAATAGATGCGTGAAGATGCTGGCTTTCTTGCCCTGATCATGGTCTGTATGACCCTGTGAGGAAAACCTGCGTCCCTTAGGACCGCGGCCTCAAGGCCATGCCATTACATTCAGAGACCGAGAATTTGGGTGAAAGAGGGGCCCTTGTGATGGAAGATCTGGACGGTCTGGAAGCCTCCAGGGGAAGTCCGAGAGCATGTTCACTGGCTCCACATACCAGGCTCTCCGTGGCCAATCTGGAGCTACTAACAGAACGGGGACCCCCTCTACCTTTATCTTTTTCACGACTCTTGGGATCAAGGGAAGAGGTGGAAACAGATAAGGAATCTGAAACTGGGACCACGGGATCACAAGTGCATCGCAACCGACGGCCATTGGGTCCCGGGACCTGGCTACCCTACTGGGGAACCTTGTTGTTCGTTTGAGAAGCCATTAGGTCGAAATCTGGAACGCCCAACCTCTGACAAATTTGATTGAAGACGGTGGGGTTGAGAAACCATTCGCCTGACAAGCCCCTGACGACTCAGAAAATCAGCTTCCCAGTTGTCCACCCCTGGAATGTGGATGGCTGATATAGCGGGCACATGGATTTCCACCCAACGCAGAATCTTTGCCACCTCTACCATGACCTACTTGCTGTGAGTCCCGCCTTGGTGGTTTATGTAAGCCACGGCTGTGGCGTTGTCCGACTGAATGCGGACCGGCTTGCCCGCGAGGAGGGACTGCAAGTGGAGGGTGGCAAGGAGGATTGCCATGATCTCCAAGAGTGATTGGCAGGAGGGCTTCCTGAACATTCCAGCGAACGTGCGCTGTGAGATGGAGGAAGACCGCTCCCCAATCCTGAAGACTGGCGTCGGTGGTGATGACCTGCCATCGGAGAGGGAGAAAGGACGTCCCACGCAGGACAGAGGCGGATAGCGTCCACCAAGTGCGAGACTGCCTCACATTGAGAGGTAGGCGAACTGGATGATCCAGGGAAAGTGTGCTACTGTCCCAGGTAGACAGGAGGGCCAACTGGAGTGGGCGTGTGTGGAACTGGGCATTAGTTACTGCTTCCATGGAGGCGATCATCTTTCCCAGTACTCTCATGCAGAGCCAAAAGGGAAAGAGGGACTGGGCGCTTTAGGGCTTTGATTCCCTGCCGAAGAGATAAGAACTTCTCCTTTTGAAGGAAGACTTGAGCTTGGAAGGTGTCGAATTCCATGCCCAGGAACACGAGACGATGAGTTGGGATCAGGGTCGACTTCTCTGTTGATTATCCAACCGAGACGTACCAGCGTGTCCATAGTGATCTGGAGACTCTGGTCGCAGTCTCAGCGAGAAGGGCCCTTGACCAGGAGATAGTCGAGATAAGGGATTATGAGAATCACTTTTGAACGAAGGATAGCCATGACCGCAGTCACGGCCTTCGTGAAGACCCTGGGGGCAGACGCCACACCGAATGGGAGTGCTGTGAACGGGTAATGGTGCTCCTGGATCGCGAATCGTAGGAACCTCTGAAGCTGTACACAAACAGGAATGTGTACGCATACTGAATGTCCACAGAGCAAAGATATTCCCCCGACTCCATGGAGGCGATCACCGAGCACAAGGACTCCATTCTGAAGTGGCGAATCCGAAGGTGGCGATTCAACTGCTTGAGGTCCAAGATTGGCCGGAGCGAACCGTCTTTTTTCGGGACTACGAACAGGATCGAGTAAAACCCTGAAAACCGTTCGTGGTAAGGAACTGGTACAATTACCCCTGAGCTGAGGAGAGAAGAGTCTGCTTGGAGAAGCCCTGGGACATGAGAAGGCTGTTTTGGTGGACGAGAGAGGAAGAAAACTCTTCCTGGGAGTGAAGGAAATTCTATCTTGCAGCCGGATGTAACCATCTCCCTGACCCAGGCATCGTCGACCACCGATAACCAAGTCTCCCTGACAAGAAGAAGCCTGCCTCCCTCCCTGGAAAGATTTCCAGGTGAGGGTGACCCGTCATTTAGAGGAGAATCTGTGACTGTGTGTGGGATCTGGAGGGCTTAGAGGGGCGTCTCTTGGGCCTCCAGTGAGGGGTAGGCTTGAAGGAAGGTTTCCTTCTTTACCCTTGAGCGGAAGAACGGTCCTGCAGGGAGGAACCGCCTGAGGAAGAGAAAGGCCAACAGGGCCGAAAAGGCTGGGGTCCCTTTCTATTGAAGGGACGTCTTGGTCTGGATTGGGGCAGAGAGGTGCTTTTACCACCGGTGACATCCGAGATGGTCTGGTCCAGATTGGTCCCAAAGAGCCTGGAACAGTAGGCCAGTGAGATGTTTTAGATGCCGGGTCTGCGTTCCACGCCTTTAACCAAAGGGCGAGGCGAATTGCAATAATGTTGCTATTTGCTCTTGTGGAGCATGCAGCCGCTTCCAAGGAGGCATTCAAGAGGTATTTACCCACGTGGGCAACCTTATCTGCTAAATCTGCTAGCTCCTCTGTATGAGCTGCTGCCACGATGCCCGGAGAAGTATCTTGGCCCAGGCAGATACGGCTTTCGCCACCCAAGTGGAGGCAAAATTAGGACGGAGAGAAAAGCTAGACGCCTCAAAGGCCCGATTTGGTTAAAGCCTCAATTTGTCTGTCCGTAGCGTCCTTGAGAGACACCGCATTAAGAATGGACAGAACTGTTTGCGAGGATAAGCGTGATACCGGGGGCTCCACCTTAGGGGATTCGGACCATTTGCTGACCAGGTCTGAACTAAATGGGTATAGAATGTCCAATCGTTTTCTTCCCAGGAAACATTTTCCGGGATGTTCTAGAGGTAGTATTTTCAAACTCTTTGTGATTGTGAAAAACTCTGGAGGGACGTTTCACCCGTTTGAATGAAACGGAGTCGACCCGAGTAGCCGCATCTTCCTCTTTTATTGCGAGGGTTTGAACAATAGCCAAAATAAGGCTACCTACCATGTCCTGCGTCCCAGAAGTCTGATCCGCATCCGAATCAGGCTCTGACTGAGAAGCTACATCCAAACCTGACGTCCACCTCCGAGGAGGGGGAACGGGTAGAGAGGGGTATTCTGGACGCCGCAGATTCCTAGATCTTTTTCGTCCTGATCTGTCTCTGTGAAGGTCGTGGTCAGGTGTGTGCGAATCACCATGGGAAGCGTTCTTAGCACTGGTGGCAGAGTGATGCGGCATACGTTCCAGGACTTGTACCAGGGACTGTGATATTTTAGTCAGGTCTGAGACTGACAGACATGGCAACGGCCCACTCCGGAGGGAATGTGTGCTCTCATCCCGGGAGTTAGAGTTCTCCTGAGGAGCAGACATGGTGGAAGGATTGCAGGACGGACAGAAGGGTGACGGCTGGCCTGAAGCCCACTTTCTTTTACAGCGGGAACAATCGTAGTGAGTCACTGTATGATTGTAGCCGGAGACCCCTGCGAGGTTGGGTATAGGTAGAGCCTGTGTGACAACTGCAGCAGGACGTTATAGCAGGACGTTATGAAGATGATACTGCTGAGGGGAGTTAAGCCAAAGTAAAGTGGCCAAGGATGGAAGTGTGCAGAGGCTACCAGACACCCAGCGATTATGCAACGGCAGCGCAGGTAGCCGTGTCCCCCGCCGGGTCACTGGATGCTGCAGGAGCGCAGGAAGCTGTGTCTGCCAAGATGTACACTGTGCTCCCTGTGGCCATGCGACGTGCTGAAGCGAGCGGTGGACAGGGTTATTGTCCTGGGGAGACAGAGATGACAAAGCCTCCCTTTAAATGGCCTGTCAGTCCGGGGAGCCATACTACCTGCTTGTGAATCCGGCTCCACTTCATAGAGGAGGATCGTGTCAGGAGCCCTCGGGAGAGAGAGGATCCTGGGAGAGAAGATCCTTCTTCCCGCGGCATCTCCTGACAGCGCAGAAGACGGCGTCAACCCCTTACGAGAAGGGGGGAGGTCAACAACGGTGACCTCAGTCTTCCTCTCAGCCCTCTCCGAGGGGTGAGGACAGGAAAATGCGAGGACTGGCCACCAAGAGTCATCATGAAACACCCATAAGAGTGACGGGGACATAGTCCTGCTGGCGGGTCTGAGAGTGGGCGATGTGGGTAATACCACACTGCTCTCTCGGTCGCGTAAACGTAGGAAAAACAGGGTGAGAAGCTGCACCCTGTTACCTGAAGAAATGAATCTGAAAGAGAAAAGGAAAATGATTAATAAGCACACAAAAAACCCTGTAAAAGATAATAGTGCGGATCTGTTGGTTAGATCCAGGTCCGCCTCCTACAGACACTAAGCAAAAACTGAGTTGACTTGTGCCTGTCGGTAGGTGTATACTGCCGAGGAGGAGATATTTTTTCCTTATTTGCATAGTGTCAGCCTCCTAGCGACAGCAGCATACACCCATGGTAACCTGTGAAAGAAATCCATATAATGACATACAAACGAAGCAGAGGAAATTATTCTAGGAAAGGAGCCTGTTTCAAATTAGTTTAAACCAAGCGCGGCACATTGTGCGGATTTTAAGATGAAAGCAATGATTTGTCACATGGGCCTGCAGAACACATGTTGTTCTGGCAGCCAGTATCAGACAGATAGTCTCAATTCTTATACATGTACAATGCCGAAATGAATATCACTTACTGGGCAAGTTCTGTAACAACTCCGTCACATGTATCCTTTATCACAGACGATTTATTCTCTGGATCTGTTAACATTTCCGCATCCACTGAAATATTGGAACCATCCTAAAATTACAGGAACATATCAAAATTATTGTTTTAATCTTATACCAATGGTGTAGTTATTATAAATGCCATAGAGCATATACAGGGGTTGGACAAAATAATGGAAACACCTGGAAACATCAACAAAAGTAAGTTTAATATGGTGTAGGTCCACCTTTTGCGGCGACTACAGCCTCAATTCTCCGAGGTATGGATTTATACAAGGTGTGAATTGTTTCCAAAGGAATTTTAGCCTATTCTGCAGTTAAAACACCCTCCAGCTCTTTGAACGACGATGGCGGCGGAAATCGACATCTAACTTGAAACTCTAAAATCGACCATAAATGCTCAATAATGTTGAGGTCTGGGGGATTGTGGGGTCCAGATGAGATGCTCAACTTCATTAGAATGTTCCTCGTGCCATGCTTTAACGATTCTAGCTGTATGAATTGGTGCATTATCATCCTGAAAGATGGCGTTCCCCTCCAGGAACAGTGCTTGAACCATTGGATGCACTTGGTCGCTCAAAATGCCTAAATAATCTCGGCTGTTAATTCTTCCATGAAGGGATATCATTGGCCCGGCGGATCTCCACAAAACAGCACCCCAGATCATCACAGAACCTCCACCATGTTTTAAGGTTGGGAGAAGGCAGTCTGGATGAAATGCTTCTTTCGGCTGTCTCCAAACGTACACTCGGCCGGAGGTTGGAAAGAGGGTAAATGATGATTCGTCTGAGAATATCACATATTTCCACTGCTCGAGGGACCAATTCTGGAGGTTTCTACACCACTCTAAACACTTGGAAACATTTGTCATTGAGAGCAGCGGTTTTCTAATTGCAGCTCTTCCGTGAAATCCAGATTTGTGCAGCTTCCGACGAACAGTTTTCGTGGAAACTGGGTTCTGTAGGTGTTCATTGAGCTCAGCAGTGATTTGCGGAGCCGTGGTCTTGCGATCCTCTCTCACAATTCTTTGAATTTCGTCTGGACCTGTGCTTTGCCGCGGACATTTTTCCTTCTCTTTCAAATGTAGTCATTACTTTGGAGACAGTACCTCTTGACACGCCAAGCATTCGGGCACTTTCTGTTACATTAGCGCCTGCCATACGAGCACCAACAATTTGGCCTCTTTGAAAATCCGAGAGGTCTGTCATTGGTATCCGGTTCTCATCAATGTTCTTATAATTATGCAAAACAAACAGTTAATTTACATACACATATCACATAACACAAATAATCAACTACAAAACATTACCGTATGTCACAGTTTGCATACTTATCACAGGTTCGAAGATTATGATGCCAAAACGTTAGGCGTTTCCATTATTTTGTCCAACCCCTATATTTACCGCTGAACACCACTAATACAGTTTCTATAAATCGGAGTTAAGGGAACAATATATAGCTTGCTCTGCTACGCCATTCGCTTTATTGGTGTTGGACTTACAGAAACCGTGTCAGCTCAGTTGCTCTCGGATGTCTCTGTAGTCTCAGGCTAGGTTCACATCACGTTAGGGCATTCCGTTTAACGGATCCGTTTCTAAGCGGCACTAACGTTATGTAAAGGATCCGTTAACGAGCCCAAAGACTTCAATTACGCATCCTAACACATGTCAAAATTGGCATGCGTTAGCGATGGTCCGTTACTTTGTGACGCACCTTCGAACACGGACTACTGCGTTTTCGGGTACGTTACGGCAAATGAACAGCGAACGGAAGCGTTCGCTGTGCATTGAACTCTATTGCCAACGCATGCTGACGCAATGCAACCATGCGTTAGCGCAATCGCAAAAAATAAGAATTTGGGACACATCGTTCGCGCATCCGTTTAACGGATCCGTTAAACGGAATGCCCTAACGCGATGTGAACCTAGCCTCACAGGGTTGTCACTGGGGAAGAGTTTCAGCCATGAAAAGCCAAGGATGAAATAACCCTTTTGGGCGGCCATACAGCTTCAATAGTAACCAGTCGTACACACATTTGGCTGAATGCCGTCCTTCTCCTACACATGTGGTGCTGCTTGACCGATCACCTGATCTCAATGGGGAGAGGGGAATACAATCACTGCCAGAGTCACATTATTATTCAACATTTCTTACACTGTCTCCCTGCACAGCAGACACGGGTGGAGCAGTCACTGCTGATCTTGAAACAGATTTGCTTAAATTTGGCTTCGGTCTTTGTAGTCTACCCCTTGTCACAATTTGTTTCAACGTCTTTCTTTCTTCATCAGATGCATTTTTTTCTCTCTCAGTTCTGTAAAACAGATCAATGATTTTAGCTGGCTTGTAATTTGGGTTCAAATAATGCATTAAATACATAACTCTATAAAAAGTGTCCAAACACCCTGTTCCTGCTCCTAGATCTGTGAATAGAAATCTTACATCCTACAGAAACGGGGAGAAAAAAAGATAAGGGGAAGGGGGGAGAAGAGGAGGGGAAAAAAAGAGAAAGAGGAAAGAAGAGGAGGGGAAAAAGTTGAGAAGGGGAGGGGTAAAGATGAGAAGGGGAGGGGTAAAGATGAGAAAGGGAGAAGTAAAGATGAGAAGGGGAGGAGTAAAGATGAGAAGGGGAGGGGTAAAGTTGAGAAGGGGAGGGGTAAAGTTGAGAAGGGGAGGGGTAAAGTTGAGAAGGGGAGGGGCAAAGTTGAGAAGGGGAGGGGCAAAGTTGAGAAGGGGAGGGGCAAAGTTGAGAAGGGGAGGGGTAAAGATGAGAAGGGGAGGGGCAAAGATGAGAAGGGGAGGGGCAAAGATGAGAAGGGGAGGGGCAAAGATGAGAAGGGGAGGGGCAAAGATGAGAAGGGGAGGGGCAAAGATGAGAAGGGGAGGGGGCAAAGATGAGAAGGGGAGGGGAAAGATGAGAACGGGAGGGGGAAAGATGAGAAGGGGAGGGGGAAAGATGAGAAGGGGAGAGGGAGGGGGAATGAGAAGGGAGGGGAAGAGTCTCAAGAACCAGAACTCCAACAATCATAGGCAATTCAAGTGCCATGATAAGTAGGCAAAATCAAGATGGAAGTTGCTCTTCAAGTTTAATGTCTCCCTCCTAATAAGTGCGGCATTTTAAACAAATATTTCTATGCATCATGTTGGTGATATTATCACATAAAAAGTTTCTAATGTGATGGGATAAATTAAATGGCTATCATAAAACAGAATCCAACAGACGATTGGTCACAAATTCTATTGCATGAAGGACCATAAATCTAGGTCTATTGTCAGAAGTGATCTTCAATCATACTAGAATAAAGCACTTTAAAACTCAAGGAAACTCGGAGTGACAATGAAATGTGAATGAGATGGATACACAAAAACATACATGGCAGGTGTAGACTCCACAGACGTCCCGGGAGATGCGCCATCATCAGATTTTTTCATGGTAAGAGAATCCTCTCCAGTAACAGAACTTTCTTCATGATGTTTTGCCAGCAAGGAGGTTGCTCCTGCTTCATTCCCAGGAACCTGCCAACAGAGAAAGGAAGAAAGAGCAGACAATATGTCAAGTTTATTTTTCCCATAATGCTTGAGCCCTGTCAGAATTTCAGCACCAAGAATTATCCACAGAGCTGGGACTAAATTAAAACCGTTACCAAAGTGCTTCTTACATTTACTGAGTTTGCAAAAAGGTCTCCAGACAGGCCTGTCCTTTAGCCACTTTCTTTGGCTCATCTCTTGGTGGCTGTCGTCACGTGCCATACACTGCTGGCCCCACTGCTCAGCGCGGAGCTAGATTGGCAGTATTATGGCACGCGAATGCCACAGATTGGCTGCAGTGGTCGATTGCCTGCATTTTGAAAACAAAGACCACTGGAGCATTCATAATGTGCTGGATGGGTAAGGGCTAAAAAAAAAAATGAGAAATGGGGAACCATTCCTTCTTTAGGAAACTTGTTACTATGTAAAAGCAATGCAAAAATCTACCTAATAAGCAGGAAAGTCACATCCTAAATATATCTTGGAAGTTACAATTGCTTTATAATAGTGTTCTAACACTTTAATCCCTTCATGTTGTGGCAATTTTCCGTTTCTTTGCTCCCCTTCTTCGAAGAGGCATAACTTTTTTTACCTTTACATCAATATAGCATATGAAGGCTTGTTTTTTGTGGGGCAAGTTGTTATGTGATGCAGGAAAAAAAAAAGGCCAATTTCACAATTTTTTTGGGAATGGTAGGGGGTTACTTACCATATTTACTAAAACTGACCAGGCAATATCATTCGGCAAGTCAGTCAATTTTTTTTTATAATTGGCGAAAAATAAATTTGAAAATGCATAATAACAGGGATTTTTGTGTGCTCATCTTAAAATCCTTTTCTCCGAGCCACTCATTGGGGGGTGTTATGCTGCTGCCACTAGGAGGCTGACACTATGTAAACACAAAGAGATTCGCTCCTCCTCTGCAGTATACACCCACACACAGGCTCCAGCCAAGCCAGTTTAAAGGGAACCTGTCATCCCGTTTTCTCAGATTGAGATAAAAATACTGTTAAATAGGGCCTGCGCCGTGTGTTACAATAGTGTATGTAGTGTACCCTGATTCCCCACCTATGCTGCGAAATACATTACCAAAGTCGCCGTTTTCGCCTGTCAATCAGGCTGGTCAGGTCAGGTGGGCGTGGTGACATCGCTCTTTTCTTCCCCAGCTTTCCGTTGGTGGCGTAGTGGTGTGCGCATGTCCAAGTTACGAATCCACTGCGCGCACGTGAAGAAACAGCCCGCGATCTGCGCTATTACCCCGCGTGCGCAGATGGAGTGCATCTCGGCTTCAGGAAAATGGCCGCCGCGATCTCCATCTGCGCACGCGCAGCATTCCGCGGCCATTTTCCTGTAGCCCCTTGCAGCAGAGCACTCCATCTGCGCACGCGCGGCCCCAGGAAGATGGCCGCCCCCACCGATGACAGGAGTAATAGCGCAGATCGCGCGCTGTTTCTTCACGTGCGCGCAGTGGATTCGTAACTTGGACATGCGCACACCACTACGCCACCAACGGAAAGCTGGGGAAGAAAAGAGCGATGTCACCACGCCCACCTGACCTGACCAGACTGATTGACAGGCGAAAAAAGGCCACTTTGGTAATGTATTTCGCAGTATAGGTGGGGAATCAGGGTACACTACATACACTATTGTAACGCACAGCGCAGGCCCTATTTAACAGTACTTTTATCTCAATCTGAAAAAACGGGGTGACAGGTTCCCTTTAATGACAGAGCAGTAGGAAACCAATAACATTATATAAGAGTGTAAACACGACAAACTAAAGAACATACTCAAGCCATCAGTCCAACAGGGTGGGTGCTGTGTCCCCCAATGAGTGGCTCGGAGAAAAGGATTTTACGGTGAGTACACAAAAATCCCTGTTTCTCCTTTGCCTCATTGGGGGACACAGGACCATGGGATGTCCTAAAGCAGTCCCTGGGTGGGAAACTGACAGAACAGATCAAACCTCAAGCATCAGATGTCTAGAGATGCGCTACTGCCGCCTGCAAGATCCGTCCCAGGCCCGCATCTGCGGAAGCCTGAGTGTGAATGTTGTAGTGCTTCAAGAAGGTGTGCAGACTGGACCAAGTCGCAGCCTTGCAAGCCTTCCACCAACACCTGGTGCCGAATGGCCCAGGAGGCACTCACTGCACGAGTGGAGTGTGCCTTAATCCCCGCTGGGATAGGCTTGCCTCTGACACAGTAAGACTTCTGAATAGCCGAGAGTATCCACCTGGCTATTGTGGACTTGGAAGCGGCGAGTCCCTTTTTCTGTGACTCTCAGGATTAACAAATAAGGCGTCCGTGTTAAGGAAGGACACAGTCTGTGAGTCATACCTTCTGAGAGCCCTCACCAGGTCCAGAGTGTGAAGGGCCTTCTCAAAACTGTGCATTGGTGTTAGGCAAAACGAGGGCCGTACAATGTCCTCATTAAAGGTGAAAGGAAGAGACCACCTTGGGCACAAAGGACGGGGACAGCCTGAGAAACACCTTGTCCTGGTGAAAAATTAGAAAACGAGCTTGACAGGAAGGATCAGCTAGTTCCAATACCCGCCTGATAGATGTCAACGCAACAAGGAAGGCAACCTTCCATGAAAGGAGAGTCAAAGACATGTCCTGCAGCGGCTCGAAAGAAGCCTCTAGTACTACACCCAGGATCAAGTTAAGGTCCCAGACATCCATCGGCCTTCTATAGGGGGGCACCATGTGGGAGATCCCTGAATGAAGGTCTTCATCTGCATCTTGGAAGCAATCAGATGCTGGAACAAAATTGATAGGGCAGAGATCTGGCCTTTTGAGGGAACTAAGCGCTAGGGCTGCGTCCAGACCAGTCTGAAGGAACCGCAAGATAGTCAGAATGGAGAAGACAAGAGGAGAACGACCGCGTTCCCTGCACCATACGAAAAACGCTTTCCAGGTGCGGTGATAAAAGCGCCCCCAAAAGGTTTACAAGCTCTAGTCATAGTGGAAACCAGCTCTCAGGAGAACCCAGCTTGGGTTAGGACCCAGGATTCAATAGCCAAGCCATTAGAACACAGGGCCCTTGCGTTCTGGTGGCAAAGCAGGCCCTGGGAGATCAAATCTGGTCGATTCGGGAGTCGCCAAGGAAGGTCTACAACGAGCTGCACCATCTTCATGTACCATGCCTGGCGCGGCCAGTCCGGAGTGACTAGGATCGCTGGAACCCCTTCCGCCTTGATCTTCCCGATGACTCTCGGAAGTAAAGCAAGTGGGGGAAACACATACGTAAGACTAAATTGACGCCACAGAAGGACCAGTGCATCCACCCCAATGGCCTCTGGATCCCGGGACAGAGCTAAAAAACATGGGCATCTTGGCGTTTAGTCTTGATGCCATCAGATCCACGTCCGGAGTCCCCCAGCAATAACAAATCTGTTGGAAGACCTCCAGATGAAGTGACTACTCTCACAAGGTGAGACCCTAACGGTTGAGGAAGTCTGCAGCCTAGTTTTCCACACCCTGGATGTGAACCCCTGAGATGACTGAGTGGGTCCATCTCGGCCCAGAGTAGAATGTTTTGCACCTCACGCATTGCCGCCCTGCTGTGGATGCCCCCCAGATAGTTGATATATGCAACAGCCGTGGCATTGTCCAATTGTATTCGGATGGGGCGACCAGCCAGGAGGTGATGGAATTGCCGCAGGGTCAACTGAATCGCCCAGATTTCCGGGACGTTGATCGAAAGAAGCTCTTTCTTCAGGTATCTTTCCCTCCTCATTTAAACATGCCATCATAACCCCTTTACTTAAAAAGCCATCCCTGGACCAGAACTGTACTGCTAACTACAGACCTGTCTCTAACCTTTCCTTCATCTCTAAACTCCTGGAACGCTTGGTCCACTCCCGTCTAATCCGCTATCTCTCGGATAACTCTCTTCTTGACCCCTTACAATCTGGTTTTCGCTCTTTACACTCCACTGAAACTGCCCTCACTAAAGTCTCTAATGATCTAATAACAGCTAAATCAAAAGGTCATTGGTCTCTGCTGATTCTCCTGTATCTCTCTGCCGCATTTGACACTGTGGATCACCAGCTCCTCCTCACTATGCTCCGCTCTATAGGCCTCAAGGACACAGCCCTCTACTGGTTCTCCTCCTGCCTCTGACCGCTCCTTCACTGCATCTTTTGCCGACTCCTCTTCCTCTCCTCGTCCCATTACTATCGGGGTTCCGCAAGGCTCAGTCCTAGGCCCCCTCCTCTTCTCTCTTTACACAGCCCCTATTGGACAATCAGTAGATTTGGGTTCCAGTATCTTCTCTATGCTGATGACACCCAATTATACACTTCTTCCCCTGACATCACCCCTACCCGAATTCAAAATACCAAGGATTGTCTGTCAGCTGTCTCTAACATCATGTCCTCCCTCTACCTGAAAGTAAATCTCTCCAAAACGGAACTTCTTGTGTTTCTCCCTTCTACTAACCTCACTCTACCCGCTGTCTTGGGGTCATATTCGACACTGAACTTTCCTTTACTCCCTATATCCGATCACTCACTCGCTCTTGTCACCTGCATCTTAAAAACATCTCCAGAATCCGACCTTTTCTCACCGTCGAAACTGTCGCTCTTATTCATTCCCGTCTGGACTACTGCAGCTCTCTTCTGATCTGTCTCCCTCTTACCAAACTTTCTCCTCTCCAATCCATCTTGAATGCTGCAGCCTGTCATATTTCTGTCCAGCCGCTTCACCGATGCCTCCATCTTGTGCCAGTCATTACACTGGCTACCCATTCGCTACAGGGTCCAGTATAAACTCATCTCTCTCACCCACAGAGCTCTCCACAGTTCTGCAACGCCTTATATCTCCTGTCTCATCTCCGTCTATCGCCCTACACGTGCCCTCCGTTCTACAAATGACCTAAGACTAACATCCCCCGTAATCAGAACCTCGCACCTCCGTCTCCAAGACTTCTCTCGTGCTGCGCCAGCTCTCTGGAATGCACTTCCCCAGACGATCAGACTGATACTTAGCCCCGACCTATTCAAGCACGCTTTAAAAACCCATCTCTTCAAACAAGCCTACCACATCAACTACTCAGTAAACTAACTTTGCCCTAATCCTTCCTTCCAAATATTATTCTGAATCTGCACCCTACTATTCATCTGTCTCCACACCCTCCATGCACACGATAACTGCACTTGATACCTGACTATTGCACTTAAACACACGGGCTGATGACTGGATCATGCAGCTTCATGTGAAAATCCCTATTTATTATAATTGCCAGACCAGAAATAACAAGCACTTTTCACCTATTGTGTCCCCCCATTTCCTTGTAGATTGTAAGCTTGCGAGCAGGGACCTCACCCCTAATGTCACTGTTAAATTTGTCTTAACTTGGACTGAATTTATTGTCTGTACATGTCCCCGCTTAACTGTAAAGTGCTGCGGAATATGTTGGCGCTATATAAATAAAAATTATTATTATAATTAAAATACTTTAAGGGTGTGAACCCCACTAGTGACCCAGCCTTCACTAACAGGTCATTAGAACACCTGATTGTTTGCTTTGTATATACATTATGTACATATATATTTATGTAGAACTAGATAATACTCAAATAATTACAAGAAAACTATCAGAAATGACATTTTATATTAGGCTTTTGTGTGACTAAAAAAATCTAACATTTGTAATCTTGCGATTTTCACACTGGCCACTGAGGCTGTTTTGCACACGTACTTCCTGTCCTTTCAGAAGAGTTTACTGCTCCTCCTCCCTTCACAATGGCCTGTGCCCAAGTAACTTAACCCCTTAATGACCGCCAATACGTCTTTTAACTGACCTGAGATATAAGAGAATAGCCTCCCCATACAGGTGACAATCCAGCATCTGTCGGCTGTACACTATAGCTGACAACTTGCTGCACCAGCCACGATCAGTATTTGCACTCTAAATCTAAATCTGTTTAACCCCTTAGATGCTGCTGTCAATAGTGACTACATCATTATAAATGGTTAACAGAGCGTGGGGGCTTCTTCTTTGTCCCAATTGATACCCTTATATCATGATTTTGTTGTCCTGATGTTTGCCATGGCAATTCATGGCCAAATAGCGGCCTTAGAGTCTGACGGCTGTAGTAATCTGTTTAGAAGTTAGAGACATTTAGGTGGTAAAAATACACATTTTCATTTCTGTCATACCACTTGCATTAATTCCTGTAAAGCACCTGAAGGGTTAATAAACTACCTGACCGCAGTTTTTGATATGTCAGGGGGTGCTGTTTTTAAAATGGTATCACGTTTGGGGGTTTCCCAATATATGAGACCCCTAAAGTCACTTCAAACATGGATAAGTCCCTAAAAAAATAAATTTTGTTAATTTCTTTGAAAAAATGAAAAATTGCTGCTACATTTTTAAACCTCCTAAAATGCTCACAAAATAAAAGAACATTTTACAAATGGTCCTGATGTAAAGCAGACATGTGGGAAATGTTATTTATTAATGGTTTGCTGTGGTATGACCATCTGGATTAAAGGGATAATCATTCAAATTTAGAAAATTGCTAATTTTTTAACATTTTTCTCAAATTTTTGATATTTTTTATCAATAAACACAAAAAATGTTGAACAAAATTTACCATTATCATAAAGTATAATGTGTCACGAAAAAACAATCTCAAAATCATTGGGATTTGTTGAAGCGTTGCAGAGTTATTACCACATAAAGTGACACTGGTCAGATTTCAAAAATTTGGCTCGGTCACTAAGGGGTTAAGATCCTTCAATACAAAAAATAAGGTCAGGATCTAACCATTATTGGTAATCTACGTGAATTAAAAAAGAAGCACAAGTCTAAAAAAGCACCAGTAGCCAAAAGTGAAAATAGCAGGATTTCTATTTTTTATTGTTATAAAAAATTGCTATTGCTATATTGCTAATATTGTTATATTGCTATAACTATAATAAAACGCCCACCATACAAAATTATAAAACTTCACTTTTATTAGAAACCCTAAAAACATAAAATTGCATTAAATAATGCATAAAAAATATATTATGTATGTGCATTAAAATATGGCTAAAACACACTAATATTTAATATGGCTTAAAAATATACCTGATTAGTGGCGCTCTTATATATGTGTCTGACAGGATATTGTATTTAAAAAACCTCACTACCCTTATGATCATCTGGTGGACCTTGCATTATTTAATGCAATTTTATGTTTTTAGGGTTTCTAATAAAAGTGAAGTTTTATAATTTTATATGGTGGGCGTTTTATTATAGCACATATTGCAGGCACATAAACTAGCATACTTTAGAGGGCTGTATAAGTACCAGAGCGCAATGGGGGGTCAAAATAACCATTAGGAATAAATGAAGAAATATCTTAGAATGCGAGCTGTGGATCAGGCAATCATTCACGGTGTCCCTCTATTAGAGGGTTAAAGTATTAACATCACCCCTGAGTTTGCCATCACAAATAGGGATGTGCGTGTAATTGCATTAAGGGCGGAATGTACGTGGAGCCTTTATATAGGTAGCATTGAACAACGGGCGGTAACCCTGACGAAGGAGTACGTTTCAACTCCGAAACACGTTGGTTAGAACTGGCCCTGCCAAGGCTCCATAGGCCAGTGACGTCACGCGCTGTTTGTCAGCGTCGGCCATTTTTTTCTTTTCTCGTGCATCCAGGAACGCCTCCGGCCGGGACGTCTCTGGCACTGCACGTAGCGCCACTTGTCCCCGCCAAGCACCTGCTACCACGGAAGTCGGGACACGCCCGCTCATCCCGCAAGAGTGTGCTCGTAATCGCAGGGAGCACCGCTACTTGTGAGCATACCATTACGGCTCTCTGCAAAGAGACCAGCCGTCTGTCAACTGCTATGTACCTCCACACAGTGGGCAGGTAAGTGTATTCACTATTAGTAGGTACTATTTAATGTTGTGGAATTAGTTTAGGTCACAGCAGTTATTGCATTAGTAGGTGTATATCCTAGGGAGGCTGGAGTTCTTTTCATCTCCAGCACTATACATAGGGTAAGCAGTCATCGGGCTTACCTAGTCTATATTGTATAAGGAAGTTTTATTGCGGTCCTATTTATATATACTACGGATTTGTTTTAGGTTTGACTTCGGACACTTGTAGCGTGGTATCTCTCACTAACTATATGTGATTATTAGTTTACTTAAAGATTATGTTCCACATTATTAAGCAGGCCACAGGTTTCAACTAATATGGGAACTAAAGGATCTCTCTGCTGCTGAAAAGCATTAAATAGTGCAATGCCTTGGACAAGGTATGAAAACATTAGATATTCCACGAAAACTTAAGAGTGGTCATCATACTGTGAAGAGATTTGTGACTGAAACAGAACACAGAGATCATGCAGATAAAGGCATAATGAGGAAGGTTTCTGCCAGACAAATTCATGGGATTAAGCTGGTAGGACGCTTTAAGGTTCCTGAAGGTGTGAAAATGACCTCTCCAAAGTATAGAGTTTCTGACTGACAACTTTCTTCCATGGTCTAAAAAGCAGAAACGTGCCTTCAGAAGCAAAATCATCTTCATGCATGACAATGCACCACCTCATGCTGCAAAGAATACCTCTGAGTCATTGGCTGCTATGAGCATAAAAAGGATATAAACTCATGGTGTGGCCACCATCTTCACCTGACCTCAACTGTACAGAGAACCTTTGGAGTATCATCAAGCAAAAGATCTATGAGGGTGGGAGGCCATTCACATCAAAACAGCAGCTCTGGGAGGCGATTCTGACTTCATGCAAAGAAATACAAGCAGAAACTCTCCAAAAACTCACAAGTTCAATGGATGCAAGAATTGTGAAGGTGATATCAAAGAAGGGGTCCTACGTTAACATGTAACTTGGTTTGTTAGGAGGTTTTGGAGTTAAATAGCGTTTTTGTTCAGTGAATGTGACCTCCTAATGCTGTAAATTCCACAAATGAGCATTTTCAGTTCTTTAAAACATATCAAATGTATAGAAATTCTACTGTGCCTAATTTGGAACAGTGCATTTTGAGTTTTTATTTATTTTGGAGATTATACTGTTATCATTGGGAGGTTTCTTCAATAAAATTCGATGTATAATCTAACGGGTGATGACTTTTATTAGACTGACATTTGCACCGACCATTTAGGAAAATCCGAGAAAAATATGATTTGCATAATAATTTGGAACACAGTGTAGTGCTATTCTAATCGCCACAGCATTTGAAGCTGTAAGTGCAGAGCAATTAGCCGTGTCCAGGGAAGCGTTTACTAAGTAATCGCCAGCCAAGGAAATTTGAATAGCTAGCTCCGCTATGTCAGAGGGGATATCACTGTTCTGTAAGGCCTTATGCAGAGAGACTGCCCAAAAAGTCACGGCTTTGGCTACCCAAGTAGCGGCAAAAGAGGGAAAGAGTGCCGAGCCTGATGCCTGAAAAACTGAACGGGCGAGGCTGTCAACTAAGCGATCCGTGGGATCTTTGATGGAGGATCCGTCCGGCAAAGATAGAAGAGTTTTGGAGGACAAACGTGAAACAGGGCATCCACAGGAGGGGATTTTGTCCATTGTTTGCAGGGGTCAGGAGAAAAAGGATATTTGGACTCCAGAGATCTCTCGTTTTTCCAGACGCTCCCTATGTCGCTGAACTATGTCCTAGGACTCCGGGTGATTGGCAAACACCCTGTGAGGACGCTTGGTCATTTTGAAGGACACCGAATTATCCGTATGGGAGGTCATAAGCTCCTCATCAACCTGAAGTGACTTGTTGACGGCCTCAATGAGACTATCTATAGTACTCTGATAACCTGGCGACTCTAGATCAAGGGGCCCATCAAACTCAGGTTCAGAGTCCTGGTCACTACAGGTGCCTGGGGAGCGAGATCGGGAAGCAGAGCTAATGGACGCCGAGGCACCAGAAGGCCTGGGGGACGAGCTACGAACCCGCTTCCTAGATGCCCGCTTGTGTCTAAAATGAGAGCGGCCCCTGCAGGCCGAAGATTCCCCTGCTGTAGGGGAATTTTCTTGGGCAGGCGGATTAGTAGTCCTGCTCCTGGATGGATCCTGGAGGGACTCGATCACCTTAGTAAAGGAAGCCATAGATTGCGAGAATGACAAAGCCCACTCAGGGGGACTGGTCACCGTGGGATCGGTCATGGTGGGGGGCCCTTGAGGGCATTTAGGATCACAAGCATAACAGAGCGGAGCAGTATGCCCGCTTGGTAGCGCAGCCTGACAGGAGGAGCAAGAAGTGAAAAACATTGTTTTAGAGGACTTTTTGGAGGTTTTAGGTAGAGACATGTTGAACCTCGTTAACCTCCAAAAGGAGCTGCAGGGATAATGTGGCAGAAAAGATCAGCAGAGCACTTTATGTGTGGCTGAAAATTAACAGAGCACTTTGTGTGCAGCTGTCAGAGTAGGCTATATGAAGGGGGGACCTGCGATAGTGTGGCAGAGCACTTACCCAGGTCCTGTGCCCTTGTGCCCCAGCGGAGTCCATCGTGCTTTACCAGCGTTAGGAGGACAGAAGATGGCCGCCGAGAGTACAAGGGCGCTTCTCGCAGTGTCCGAGAAGCGCCAGACCGGTGGGCGTGGTCTGCGGGCGTGACGCCGTTGTGGGCGGCGTTTTTCTGGACTGCGGCCTAGTCTAAGGGCAAGCCAGGGACTAAATTAGAAGAGTCAGGCCGCCTGGCTGGTGATGCGCTCGGGAGCCCCCACCCCCCGCTGAAAACTCACCGCTGGAGCTGGATGGAGTCCTTCCGCTGGAAGTAGTAAGAGGGGGGACGGTGCAGGAGCCTTTGATCCATCATCCCCTTTGCTGGGGAGGTGGAAAGGGACCATCCAGATCCATGCAGCACCGCTGTTAAAACAGTGGTGGTGAAGAGGGGAGCAGCCGGACGCCATGGCAAGGGGGCCTCTGTGTATCCTAAAGGTTCGATCCCCTAGGATTTCACAGGGCTGTGTCCGGCTGTGGCATCCCACATCGCAGGAGAGGGTACGGGGAGGCGACACTCGCCGTGCTCGCCTGTTGATGTTTGGGGGAGATTGGCCCCTTGAAAGAGTCCGTCGCCCCAGTCTTCCTCTTGCGCAAAAAGTTGTTAAAAAATAAAGAAAATGTGGTCTGAATAACAGACCCCAATGTGCCTCCTACGGACACTAAGCTTAAACTGGTTCTATCAGGAGCCATTGGGCGGTGTATACTGCCGAGGAGTTAACCCTTTTTGTATTTAATTAGTGTCAGCCTCCTTGTGGCAGCAGCATACACCCACGGTCATGTGTCCCCCAATGTGGCGATGGAGAAATGAAGTTACAGGCTGATCCAACTTCAGAGGAAATGCCTCAAGACAATGAAATGATGCTCAGTAGTGTGTGGCCTCTATGTGCCTGTATGATCTTCCAACAATGCCAGGGCATGCTCCTAATGAAGCGGTGGAGGTTATCCTGAGGGATCTCCTCTCAGACCTGGAATGAAGCACCAGTCAACTCCTGGACTGTCTGTGGTGCAACGTGGCATTGATGGATGGAACGAGACATGATGTCCCAGATGTGCTCGATTGGATTCAGGGCTGGTTGACAGGCAGGCCAGTCCTTAGCATCAATGCCTTCATCATGCAGGAACTGCTGACACTTCAGCCACGAGGCCTAGCATTGTCATGCATCAGAAGGAACCCAGGGCCTACTGCACCAGCATATGGTCTAACAAGGGGTCTGAGGATCTCATCTCGGTACCTAATGGAAGTCAGGCTACCACTGGCGAGCACATGGAGGGCTGTGCAGCCCTCCAAAGAAATGCCACCCCAACACCTGACCCACTGCCAAACCAGTCATACTGAAGGATGTTGCAGGCAGCAGATCACTCTCCACGGCGTCTCCAGACTCTGTCACGCCTGTCACATGTGCTCAGTGTGAACCTGCTTTCATCTGTGAAGAGCACAGAGCGCTAGTGGTGAATTTGCCAATCCTGGTGTTCTGTGGCAAATGCCAAGCATCCTGCATGGTGTTGGGCTGTGAGCACAACCCCCATCTGTGGACGTCGGGCACTTAGATCATCCTCATGGAGTCGGTTTCTAACCGTTTGTGCAGACACATGCAGATTTGTGGCCTGCTGGAGGTCATTTTGCGGGGCTCTGGCAGTCGCCCTCCTGTTCCTCCTTGCACAAAGACTAACATAGCGGTCCTGCTGCTGGGTTATTGCCCTCCTACGGTCCCCTCCACGTCTCCTGGTAGCGCCTCCAGCCTCTTGACACTACGCCGACAGACACAGCAAACCTTCTTGCCACAGCTCGCACTAATGGGCCATCCTGGGTGAGCTGCATTACCTGAGCCACTTGTGTGGGTTGTAGAGTCCGTCTCATGCTACCACGAGTGTGAAAACACAACCAACATTCAAAAGTGACCAAAACAACAGCCAGAAAACATTGGTACTGAGATATGGTCCCCACCTGCAGAACAACTCCTTTATTGATTGTGTCTTGATAATTGCCAATAAAATCCATCTGTTGTCTATTCCATTTGCACAACAGCATATGAAACAGTTTGTCACACAGTGTTGCTTCCTAAGTGGACAGTTTGATTTCACAGAAGTTTGATTTACTTGGGAGTTATATTCTGTTGTTTAAGTACTCCCTTTATTTTTTTGAGCAGTGTACATTCCCAAGTCTGGGAAGGGCGATACATAGTCAGAAGCGGTAATTGTGGTGATATCCGTCACTCAAATATTTAAGAAAATAACCTACATTTAAATTCTTTGTGATCCTATCAGGGGTTTCCATGTAATTTAATGCACCTGGCCGATGCAATGAAATGTAGTTGTCCCGTTTATTCACAATTATGCTACTTACATTTTCGGCCCCAGATGAATTGATCTGATCCGTCGCTGGTCTCTTCTCAGCATTACAAACGGATGCCTCAAAGCTTTTACTTTCTTTAACATCAATATCTGCTTTCTGTTCATGTCGTCCTGCAAGATTTGGCTTTGGTGTCTGCACCTGTCCCAGACGCAGGGGTGCAGATTTAATAGCAGATTTAATGTCCTGAGTTTCAGATATTCTTGTACCTTCAGTCCTAAGTAAGTAAAAATAAAGGAAACAAATAATTTTTCAATACTATTTAAAAAAAAAAAAAAAAATTCGAAAATCACAAAAATTGCAAGAATCAGCAATAATACCAAAGCACTTTCAGGGGATCCTGGCTCACTCCGCTGTCTTGGGTCAAGGATGGAGAATAAGAGTTGATTTCAGACATCCAAGAAGCTTGAGAAGATCCAGACTCCGGAATCTTCATATCATTTTCTTCCTATAAAATGAAACACAGATTAAGATATAAACCTGTTTATAAGGAACGACCTTGTGTCCAGTGAAAGCAGCACACTTTGAAGCTTTGCTGGATTCTGTACATGACTTATGTCAAGGGAATTTCATGCATGAATAGCGACTTCAGCACATGGATGCTATCTGTGCAGGTAACTGCAGTCAGGTCCTGCAGCTTAATATTATTCATCTGATATGTAAACGGTCCAGGTAAAATTCATTACTGATAAAAAGAAGACATCTGAAAGTAGCCACATACAACTGCCGCCACTTACTTTTCCAGAATGGCTATCACCAGAAAAGTCTACACCAGTGCCTCCATTAGCATGTCCAGTACTCGGTGCAGAGGATACCTCCTTGTCCTCTGATGCTCCTTTCCTAGAAGTTGCCTTTATCAGATTGGGTTTTAGTCTCTGGAATCGTCCTCGTGCTAAAAGTGCAGGTTTTATGGACGATTTCCCACATTCATCTTGAAAGCCAGATGACGATTCCGTCCTAAGAACAGAAATACTTTCACTTAAATCTAACAACAATGAAAAAAAACGGATTTTGGGCAGTCACCGTAAAATCATTTCCTCGGAGCCTTCATTGGGGGACACAGCACCTGCCCAAGTTGAGCCTATGTTGGGCTTGTTCAAGTTGTTTCTTGTTGCTTCTCCTATTGCTTTCTCACCAAGCTTTGTGCCAATTGGGGGGGGAGAAGAGAAAAGGTGAGGAAGCCCAAATGAGTTTCCCAGGATCACAATAACAATGGCCTGTACTTGAGATTGGCTATTAAAAACTAGTAGGGTCCGACTCTAAACGATCCCCGTAATCAGCCTTGGCCACTTTATGGAGGAGCAATGCAGTGTTATACATTCATATGAAATGAAAAATGAAGCGCTTAGCTCAGCACCATGGCCCTCAAACAGCTGATTGGGAATTGAAGAGTTATATCCAATTGATCTGATATGGATGATCTATGCAAAAAAAAACCCATTAGGCTGTGTGCACGCGTTGCATTTTTTTTGCGGTTTTTCCCGATAAAAACGCTATAAAACCGCAAAAAAACGCATACAATAAGCATCCCATCATTTAGAATGAATTCTGCATGTTTTGTGCACATGATGCGTTTTTTTCCGCGAAAAAAACGCATCGCTGTAAAAACCGCAGCATGTTCATTAATTTTCCTTTTTTTTTGCGGATTTCCCACTCCAAAATGCATTGGGAAGTGTCTGGAAAAAACCACGGCAAAAACGCGTCAAAACCGCGGCAATAACGCGTCAAAACCGCGGCAAAATCGCATGCGGTTTTCTTGCGGATTTCTTGCAGAAAATGTCCGGAATTCTCAGGAATTTTCTGCGAGAAATCCTGAACGTGTGCACATAGCCTTATACTTTAGACAGCTGTCTGATCTCACCTGACTCTCCCATACATAAGAGTGCTTGCTCTGCCGACTCTTGTCTAAATAAAAGGATCCTCAGTCTGAAATCGAACATTAAGTATTCAGAATCTCCTTCGACAGATGATCAGGGACCCTCATACAGAATAGATTGTCGTCCAAACCCACTGGTATCGATAAGATTTGGCTACTACTCGTTTAGCCCGTATGGTGGCCTTAATGGTATGTCCTGGAAACCTCTGTATTAGCGATCAAGCTCCCAAGATAATGCTAATTAAGGATGTAAATTAATTCACCATAAGTCAGGGTCCCAACGAACTAAAAAGAATGAAAGTGACTAGATAGATATGTGCAGTATACCAGACTACATATTTTTCCATTTATACCCAGTTTAGGGGCCATTCATTTGTGGGGTAATTTAGTCATTACACATAAATATACAGTGTTTAGTCAAATACACGTGATTCATTGGTACCTTTCCTTAATTTCACTTTCTTGATAGCCGTCCGACTTGATACCAACAGGTGAAACCTGAGAAAAGTATAGGTCGTAAGACACATACATCCATTGTAGAGCAAATATATAAAGATCTATACTAAACGTGACATTAATATCTCATGTATATACAGTACATGTAGAAATAGTGAACCTAAAACAAATACACTACCATTCAAAAGTTTATGGTCACAGAGATTTCCTTACTTTTGAAACAAAAGCAGTTTTTCCAATGAAGCCAACATTAAATGATTCAGAAATACACTCTATACATTGTTAATGTGGTAAATGACTATTCTAGCTGCAAACGTCTGGTTTATAATGCAATATCTTCATAGGTGTATAAAGGCCTATTTCCAACAACCATCACTCCAGTGTTCTTATGGTACTTTGTGTCTGCTAACTGTGCAAGAAGGCTAATGGATGGTTAGAATACCCTTGAAAACCATTTTGCAAGTATGTTAGCACAGCTGAAAACAGTTTGGCTGATTAGAGAACCTATAAACCTAACCTTCCCTTGAGCTAGATGAGAATCTGGAGCATTACATTTGTTGGTTTCATTAAACTCTCGAAATGGCCAGAAAAAAAGAACATTCATGTGAAACTCGACAGTCTATTCTTGTTCTTAGAAACTAAGGCTATTCCATGCGAGAACTTGCCAAGAAACTGAAGATTTCGTACAACGGTGTGTACTACTCACTTCAGAGGAGAGCATGAAGGGCTCTAACCAGAGTAGAAAGAAGTTTAAGGCCCCGCTGCACAACTGAGCAACAAGAAAAGTGCATTAGAGTCTGTAGTTTGAGAAATCGACGCCTCACAGGTCCTCAACAGGCAGCTTCATTAAATAGTACACACAAAACGCCAGTGTCAACATCTACAGTGAAGAGGCGACTCCGGGATGCTGGCCTTCAGGGCAGAGTGGCAAAGAAAAAGCCATATCTGAGACTGGCTAATTAAAGGGAACCTGTCACCCCGAAAATCGCGGGTGAGGTAAGCCCACCGGCATCAGGGGCTTATCTACAGCATTCTGTAATGCTGTAGATAAGCCCCCGATGTATCCTAAAAGAGGATAAAAAGACGTTATATTATACTCACCCAGGGGCGGTCCCGCTGCTGGTCAGGTCGGATGGGCGTCTCCGGTCCGCTGCGGCGCCTCCCATCTTCATTACAAGACGTCCTCTTCTGATCTTCAGCCACGGCTCTGGCGCAGGCGTACTTTGCTCTGCCCTGTTGAGGGCAGAGGATAGTACTGCAGTGCGCAGGCGCCGGAAAGGTCAGAGGCCCGGCGCCTGCGCACTGCAGTACTTTGTCTGCCCTCAACAGGGCAGAGCAAAGTACGCCTGCGCCGGAGCTGAAGATCAGAAGAGGACGTCTTGTAATGAAGATGGGAGGCGCCGCAGCGGACCGGAGACGCCCGTTTGACCTGACCAGCAGCGGGACCGCCCCTGGGTGAGTATAATATAACGTCTTTTTCTCCTCTTTTAGGTAACATCAGGGGCTTATCTACAGCATTACAGAATGCTGTAGATAAGCCCCTGATGCCGGTGGGCTTACCTCACCCGCGAATTTCGGGGTGACAGGTTCCCTTTAAAAGGAAAAGAGATTTTTGTGTACTCACCGTAAAATCTCTTTCTCTTAGCCTCTAATTTGGGGACACAGGACCATGGGTGTTATGCTGCTGTCCACTAGGAGGCGACACTATGCATAATCTGAAAAAGATTAACCGTGGCTCCTCCTCTGCAGAATACACCCCTGGACGGCGCCAGCCTTCTCCAGTTTTGTGCAAAAGCAGTAGGAGGAACGTGACATGAATAACATAACCATGCCTATAAGAAGGCAACTATGTACGAGCTCAAGCAAACAATATTAGAACTTGACAGTATCAACAGCCCGAAAGGGCAACAGGGTGGGAGCTGGGTCCCCCAATTAGAGGCTAAGAGAAAGATTTCACGGTGAGTACACAAAAATCTCCTTTACTCTGTCGCCTCATTGGGAGACACAGGACCATGGGACGTCCCAAAGCAGTCCCTGAGTGGGAAGCAATGGACGAATATTGTGCAGACAGGCCACTACACTTGGGGCACCTTCGCCTGCAGAACACATCTACCCAGGCTCGCGTCCGCTGAGGACTGGGTATGAACACTGTAGTGTTTAGTAAACGTGTGTAGGCTAGTCCAAGTGGCCTCCTTACACATTTGTTGTTCTGAAGCCTGGTGCCGAATGGCCCATGAGGCCCCTACCTCCCGTGTAGAGTGTGCAGTAATACCGGCTGGAAGAGGAGAATTCTTAAGGCGGTAGGCGTCTTGTAGGGGGATTTGATCCACCTGGCAAGGGTAGCTTTGGAAACAGGCACACCCTTGTGGCCGCCTTCCGGAAGAAGGAAAAGAGAATCAGACCTCCGGAAGGATGCAGTCCTAGACACATATATACGCAATGCCCTGACAAGGTCAAGCGTATGCAGAGCCTTCTCCACTCTGTGAACCAGGACCGGACAAAAGGATGGCAGTGAAATTTCCTCATTGAGGTGGAAGTGGGACACAACCTTCGGAAGGAAGGATGGGGCCGTACGGAGAACTACCTTGTCCTGGTGAAAAACCAGGAAGGGCAGTCTGCAGGAGAGTGCTGTCAGTTCAGACACCCTGCGTAGCAAGGTGATTGCCACCAGGAAAACCACCTTCTGGGATAGAAGGCGGAGCGAGACCTCCTTAAAGGGTTCGAAGGGTGGTTCCTGCAATGCTGTCAGGACTAGGTTGAGGTCCCACATTTCTAGTGGTTGTCTGTAGGGGGGAACCAATCGGGAAACCCCCTGAAGAAAAGTCCTTACTTGCGGCTTGGTAGCAATGTGCCTTTGAAAAAGCACTGAGGGCTGACACCTGGCTCTTAAGCGAGCCCAGGGACAGCCTGGCCTCCAGACCTGATTGGAAAAAACCAAGTACTTTGGGTAAGGAATAAGGGAGTGGAGTCTGGCCACGAGATTCGCACCAGGTAAAGAAAGCTTTCCAGGTACGGTAATAGATCTTGGCAGAGGCTGGCTTCCGTGCCCTGATCATGGTTCCAATGACGTCCTGCGAGAGCCCTGCCTGGGTTAGAACCCAGGTTTCAAGGGCCACGCCATCAAATTGAGAGCCCCTGAGTTCTGGTGGTAGAACGGGCCTTGTGATAGAAGATCAGGGCGGTCGGGGAGACGCCAGGTGGCTTCTACTGTAAGTTGTACGATGTCGGCATACCATGTACATCTGGGCCAGTCCGGTGCGATTAGGATGGTTGGAACTCCCTCTTGCTTGATCTTCCTCACCACCCTGGATATCAGGGGGAGAGATGGAAAAATGTACAGAAGCTGGAACTGGGTCCAGTCCTGAACCAGAGCGTCTGCTCCGAGCGACCGCGGATCGTGTGTTCTGGCCATGAAGTTGGAGACCTTGGCATTGAAGTGGGATGCCATTAGGTCCACATCCGGCGTCCCCCAGCGATGGCAAATCTGGCAAAAAATTTCGGGATGGAAAGACCATTCTCCTGAGTCGATTCCTTGTCGGCTGAGGAAGTCTGCTTCCCAGCTGTCCACACCTGGAATGTGGACCGCCGAGAGAACCGACTCTGTGTCCTCTGCCCAGTGGAGGATATGTGACACTTCTCAAATCACCTGGGTACTGCGGGTCCCCCCTTGGTGATTCACATATGCCAAAGCCGTGGCATTTTCCGACTGTATTCTGATGTGAGAGGCTGCCACTAAGAGATGAAAGGCCCTCAATGCCAGGAGAATGGCACGAATTTCCAGGATGTTGATGGGCATGGTCGCTTCCACTGGGGACCACTTGCCCTGTGGTGTAGGTGCACTGCACCCCAACCAGTCAGGCTCGCATCAGTGGTCAGAACCTTCCATTGACCTGTGAGAAAGGATTTCCCTTTTGCTAGCGAGATTGGCTTGAGCCACCAGTGCAGGGACCTCTTGGTTGACGACGTTAGCCGGAACTCCCTGTCGAAAGAGAAAACAGGATTTTTGGTTGCTTACCGTAAAATCGGTTTCTTGAAGCCTCCATTGGGGGACACAGGAACCATGGGTGTATGCTGCTGCCACTAGGAGGCTGACACTATGCAAATAACAAAATTAGCTCCTCCTCTGCAGTGTACACCCCACCGACTGGCATTAAACTCTTCAGTTAGTGAGAAAGCAGTAGGAGAAAGAACAAGGTTGAAAAACCATAACCACAAACTTGAGAACTGTAAACGTGAGAACAGTCAGAGAACATATAACAAAAACATTGGGAGGGTGCTGTGTCCCCCAATGGAGGCTTCAAGAAACAGATTTTACGGTAAGCAACTAAAAATCCTGTTTTCTTTATCGCCTCTCATTGGGGGACACAGGAACCATGGGACGTCCCAAAGCAGTCCCAAGGGCGGGAAAAACAGACTTCCATCAGGTCAGAGGACTCACCACTGCCGCCTGCAGGATCCTTCTGCCTAGGCTGGCGTCCGCCGATGCGTAGGTATGGACCTTGTAAAATTTGGCGAACGTGTGGATGGAAGACCAAGTTGCCGCTTTGCACAGCTGTAGGGCGGAAGCCCTGTGGTGCACCGCCCAGGAGGCGCCGACTGCCCGGGTAGAGTGAGCCTTAATCCCAGGAGGGGGCACTCTGTTCCCGGTAAGCCTCCAAGATTGCCATTCTGATCCATCGAGCAATAGTCGCTTTAGAAGCCGGCTGGCCTCTGCGCGTGCCATCAGGAATGACGAAAAAGGAATCCGTCTTCCGGAAAGTGGACGTTCTGTCCAGATAGATCCTCACAGCCCTGACAAGATCCAGCTTGCTCAATGATCGCTCCAGAGGATGAGTCAGAGCTGGACAAAAGGAAGGTAGAACGATGTCCTCGTTGAGGTGGAAGGTGGAAACCACCTTAGGAAGAAAAGAAGGAGGGGGCCGGAAGACCACCTTGTCCTGGTGAATGACCAAAAACGGAGGACGGCAAGACAGGGCCGCCAGCTCGGAAACGCGGCGAATGGACGTGATGGCCACAAGAAAGGCTACCTTCCATGATAAAACTGATAGAGGAATCTCCCTAAGAGGTTCAAAGGGAGAAACCTTCAGAACGTCCAGTACCAGGTTTAGGTCCCATGCCTCCACAGGGGCCCTGTACGGCGGGACGGCGTGGGCTACCCCCTGAAAGAAGGTCTTAACCTGTGGCCGAGAGGCCAAGGTCTTCTGAAAGAGGATGGAAAGCGCAGAGACCTGACCCTTCAGAGAACTAAGAGCCAGGCCCGAATCCAGTCCTGCCTGAAGAAAGGCCAAAAGCGAAGGCAGGGAAAAAACCATAGGCGGAAGGCGGTTGGACTCGCACCACCGGAAGTAGGCCTTCCAGGTGCGGTAGTAGATCCTGGAAGACGAAGGCTTCCGAGCCTGAATCATGGTGTGAATCACCCGGTCCGAAAGGCCAGACGCTCTCAGAACCGCGGTCTCAACAGCCACGCCGTTAAACTGAGCGACCGAGAATTCGGGTGGCAGATCGGACCCTGGGACAGCAGATCGGGCCTGTCTGGAAGGCGCCAGGGAGCGTCCGCGAGAAGGTTGACGAGCTCCGCGAACCAAGCTCTCCTGGGCCAATCCGGGGCGATCAGGATGACCGGCACCCCTTCCGCTTTGATCTTCTTCAACAGTTTGGGAAGTAATGGAAGGGGTGGGAACAGGTAGGGCAGCTCGAACTGTGACCAAGGAATGGCCAGAGCATCGACGCCCACTGCGAGAGGATCGCGGGACCTGGAGACGAACTGCGGAACCTTCCTGTTGACTCGGGACGCCGTGAGATCCACATCCGGAGTTCCCCATCGAAGACAAATCTGATGGAAGACCTCCGGATGTAAGGACCATTCCCCTGCCGCGAGGCCCTCGCGGCTGATGAAGTCGGCGGCCCAGTTTTCCACGCCGGGGATATGCACCGCGGATATCACCGGAACCGTTGCCTCTGCCCAAAGGAGGATCTTGGATACCTCGGCAAGGGCCAAGGAGCTCCGAGTCCCCCCCTGATGGTTGACATATGCCACAGCCGTGGCGTTGTCCGTCTGGATCCGGACTGGAAGGCCCTTGAGAATCCTTTCCCAGTGGCGGAGGGACAGGAAGATGGCCCGAATTTCGAGGACGTTGATCGGCAGAGATGACTCCTGCAGCGACCAGCGGCCCTGGACCGTCAGGTGGCGAAAAACCGCACCCCAGCCGAGCAGGCTGGCGTTCGTTGTCACCACCTGCCAGTGAACTGGAAGGAAGGACCTGCCCTGGGAGATGAGAGGTGACGTCAGCCACCAGTTGAGAGACCGCCTGACCCGAAAGGAGAGTTTGATCGGTCGATCCAGGGAGAAGACCGACCTGTCCCACTGAGACAGAATGGCTTGCTGAAGGGGTCGCGAATGGAATTGGGCGAAGGGAATCGCTTCCAATGTAGCTACCATCCTCCCCAGAACCTTCATGGCCGAACGGAGGGAGGGAGGTCGAGGACCCTGGAGCAAGCGTATGTCCCGACAGAGAGTGGATCTCTTGTCTGTGGGAAGGAAGACTCTGCTCTGACGAGTATTGAAAAGCATGCCCAGAAAGATGATGCGCTGAGAAGGAATAAGGCAGGACTTCTTCCGGTTTACCAGCCACCCGAAACGGGCTAAGGTGTCGAGAACAATGGACAGGCTTTCGTGGGCCTGAGCGAAGGACGGAGCCTTGATGAGGATGTCGTCGAGATATGGAAATAGGACCAGGCCTCTGACTCTCAAGATGGCCATCAGCGCCGCCATGATTTTCGTGAACACTCTTGGCGCGGTTGCGAGACCGAACGGCAGGGCGACGAACTGAAAATGATCTCGTTGCACTGCAAAGCGCAGGAAACGGTGATGTCCGGGAAATATCGGGACATGGAGGTAGGCGTCCTGGATATCTATTGAGCATAGAAACTCCTGAGCCTCCATGGAAGCAATTACTGAACAAAGGGATTCCATCCTGAAGTGTCTCAGGCGAACTCTCCTGTTCAGCAATTTGAGGTCCAGAATGGGGCGAACTTTGCCGTCTTTTTTCGGTACCACAAAAAGATTCGAGTAGAAACCCGTGAAGCGTTCCTTTTCTGGGACAGGAACGATTACCCCGGATTTGAGCAGAGAAGCGATGGCTGAGAAGAAGCCCGGAACTAGAGCGGGGTCTCTTGGAGGACGGGATTGGAAGAAACGATCCCGAGGTCGGGAAGCGAACTCTATTTTGTATCCCGAGGATACAACTTCCCTGACCCATGCGTCCTCTACTGCGGAAATCCAGACGTCCCTGAAAAGGAGAAGACGGCCGCCCAATCTGGGAGTTGGGCTGGAGTCTTGCCGAGAGTCATGCCGAGGTGGATCTTCCAGTCCTGGGCCTGGAGGATCTACCCTGGGAGAAACGAGGACGCCAGGACGGAGTGGGCCTAAAGGACACCGCCTTCTTCTCTTGACGTGCCTGTGGCCTCTGTTGCTGCTGGGAAAAGGAGTTTGACGCAGCGAAGCGACGAAAAGGCCGAAAAGGACGAAACTGTCGTCTAGGAGGAGGGCGACGAGGCTTAGCCCTGGGGGAGAAGAGAACTTGTACCCCCGGTGGCGTCCTTAATTATTTGGTCCAGCTGGGAACCAAAGAGGCGAGAGCCCTGGAAGGGCAGACTAGTGAGGGACTTTTTGGAGGACAAGTCCGCCTGCCAGGCCTTGAGCCAAACGGTCCGGCGGATGGCAACGGCATTGCTGGAAGCTTGAGCCGCACAAGACGCGGCATCCAGGGAGGCGGAAACCAGATATTCACCAGCATGGGAAATCTGGTTGGCAAGTTCCGCTAATTGCGCGGGAGGCGCCCCATCCAGGATACCCCGCCGAAGATCCTTGGCCCATTTTGAGATGGATTTTGAAGCCCAAGTGGACGCAAAGGCTGGACATAGAGCCGCTGAAGCCGCTTCAAAAGCAGATTTCGCGAAGGATTCTATAACTCTATCGTTAGAATCCTTCAGAGATGCTCCGCCGGACAGAGGAAGCACCGTGTTGGTGGACAGCCTGGAAACAGGGGGGTCCACCGAGGGAGATGCCGTCCAATTGGCGGCAAGTTCTGGAGGAAAAGGATATAACACACCCAGGCGTTTTCCCCTCTGAAAACGCCTAGTGGGGTTCTCTCTCTCTCTGGACACGATTTCCTCGAATTCAGGATGAGGAGCAAAAAATTTTGAAGGTGGTTTGGCCCGTCTGAACGAAACCGCCTGATCTGCGGGTTCCGTAGAGGGATCCTTGATGCCACATGTTTGGTTTATTGCCCCAATGAGGTTCTGGACTGTCTCACTCATGGTGGCGATTTGGTTAGGATCCAGCTCCGAAGTATCCTCCGAAGGCGCATCAGATAATGCCTCGCCTGACTCAGGGGAGGAGGATCGGTGGGACACCAACTGCGGGGGAGGGCCGAGCGGCGAGATGGAGCGCGAAGAGGACTCAGACCGACGTTCCTGTCTGGACCTTTTGTGGCTAGTCAAGGAGGGCTCGGGCGGCGGTTCCTGCGACCCGCTGGCCACTGCAGGGGTCTGCAGGGGTAACCGATCCAGCGCGGACACTAGGGTTTGAGATACCCGTGTTAAATCGGCCACCGGTTGTGACAGAGAGGCGGCCCAGCCTGGGATGGGGGGATCACTCTCGGGCGGAACAGCCGGGGGATCCTGGGCGGTGGGAACAATCGGGTTGCTGCAGGACTGACACAGCGGGGAGGACTGACCTGAGGGAAGTTTGCTGTTACAGGAAGAACATGCAAAGTACGTGACTAAGGCAGAAGATGAAGAGGTAGGGGGACGAGAGCGGCCCCCTTTAGAGGTAGACATTTTTAGGGACCCTGAAGATGCCAGTGGGTTAGGGGACAGTGGGCAGAGGGGGGTGTCAGTCTGCAGTGCAGCTACTCACGGACCCGGTCCTGGAAGATGTCCCACTTGTCCTCGGTGGAGAACTTCCCTGAGGTGCTGATTCTGCGATGCTGAGCCACAGAAGATGCGAGTGAAGGAGCGTGGCGCGCTGCGTGAGGCACTGCGAGGGCGGCTGCTGCTGTGAGAAGCGGTGCACACCGGCCGAGGGACCCACGAGGAAGGGGGTGGAGCCAGACGCAGAGGCGCCGGTGCGCAGGGCGCAGTATGTCGGGCGGGAAAAAAGCCCGCCCGCAGAACCGGAAGTGAGGAGCCGAGAAACCGGAAGTAGGCCGGGACCTAAATTAGAGACCGGCGCCGCCGGAGAAGAGAACTGCGGCGCCGGAGCAGTGCGCCGCAGGGACTAAGAAGAGCGGCAGCCTGCCAAGGCTGTCCGGGAAAAACGGAACTGGCGGGGTCGCGGCGCCAGAAGTAGGCCCCGGCAGAAGCCGGGACCTAAATTAGAGGCCGGCGCCGCCGGAAATTCGCGGAGAAACGCGGCGCTGGAGCGCCGCCGGAAAATCGCGGCGCCGGAGCGCCGGAGAATCGCGGCGCCGGAGCGCCGCCGGAGAATCGCGGAGCCGGAGCGCCGCCGGAGAATCGCGGCGTCGGAGCGCCGCAGAAAGTAAGAGGCACGGCATCCTGCCAAGGACGCCGTGCAGACACAGGACGCATTGTGGCCCCCGAGCAGAGAGACCGCAGGGGGAAGCGGCGCGGCAGCCTGCTAGGCTGTGACTCTGTAAGGGGCTATGCGGCTGCAGGGAGAGAACTGCGGCCGCTAAGGAAGAAGAGCTTATGGCTGTCCCTGGGATCCCTCTAAAATAAACGCCATGAGGGAGGACAGGGGAACATCTGGAGAAAAGATCCCGGGGGAATGGAGGGGAAATACTCACCTAAACATCCCACGCCGTTACTAACCTGAGGGGAATGAGACGTCCACGGAGCTGTGATGGACGTCCTAGTCTCCTCCAACCGACAGTCTCTGGTAGGCGAGTGGGTGAGGGACGGAGCCAGGACCGGACTTCTGAGCACGCTTCTGTGCTAGGATCTTGGTCCTGGAGAGGGATCTATGAGGATACGGGGTGGCAGTACACGCCGTACTCAGTCCGCATTGTGGGAATACATGTGTGACTGCTCACCCTGTATCCCTCCGGAAAAAACCTAAAAAGAAACGACGCACATTGAGGTAGATAAGGGTCTAATGAAAGACCCGTGTCCACCTCCTACTGACACTAAGCTAAAACTGAAGAGTTTAATGCCAGTCGGTGGGGTGTACACTGTAGAGGAGGAGCTAATTTTGTTATTTGCATAGTGTCCGCCTCCTAGTGGCAGCAGCATACACCCATGGTTCCTGTGTCCCCCAATGAGAGGCGATAAAGAAAGGGTGTTTGTCCCAGGACTTGAGAATGTCTAGTTGGAGAGGCCTGAGGCGAAACTGGGCAAATGGGACGACTTCTACTGCTGCCCCCATCCTGCCGAGGACTCTCATGGCAAACCGGAGAGATCGAGGGGGTTTGCAGAGGAGGGTGCGAACTCCTAAGCAGAGAGCCAGAGCCTTGTCCTTGGGAAGGAGCACTAGACCCCTGGAGGTGTTGAATAGCATTCCCAGGAAGGTCAGAGACTAACTCGGGGTTGGTGATGACTTTTGTAAGTTGACTAACCAGCCCATGCGACTCAGAGTGTCGATTGTAATTGAGACGCTGAGCTCGCAGTCCTTGAAGGTGGGAGCCTTGATGAGTAGATCGTCCAAGTATGGAACGACCACTATGCCTCTGGAGTGCAGGACGTCCATGGTGGCTGCCATGACTTTGGTAAACACTCTGGGAGCCGTGGCAAGTCCGAACGGGAGAGCCACGAACTGGTAGTGGTCCTGGTCGATTGCGAACCTGAGAAACCTCTGATGGGCAGGTGCAATCGGTATTTGCAGGTATGCGTCTTGTATGTCTATGGAGGCGAGATATTCTCCCTTCTCCATGGACGCAATGATGGACCGAAGAGACTCCATGCGGAAGTGACGGACCCGTACATATTTGTTGAGTTGTTTTAGGTCCAATATGGGCCGCACACTGCCTTTCTTGGGGACTACTAATAAATTGGAGTAGAACCCTCGGAAGCGCTCGGCCGTGGGGACCGGTACTATGACTCCCGCTTGAAAAAGCGAGGAGACCGCTTGTCGGAAGGCACGAGCCTTGGCTGGTGGTTTTGGGGGGACAGAAAGGAAGAATCGGTCCGGTGGGTTGGAGGTGAACTCTGTCTTGTATCCGGAAGACACTAGTTCCCTGACCCACCTGTCTTCTGTAATAGGCAGCCAGACTTGATGAAAGAGGAAAAGTCAGCCGCCTACGGGTGTGGTGTCTTCCGGAGTCCATGAGTCATGATGAGGAGAAAGTCTGAGATTTTCCTCCTCTGCACCTAGACTGGGCTGGTTTTGACTGCCAGGTCTTGCCCGACCTTTGCGTCGACCGTGAGTTGTCCCTGCATGGGGGAACGGTTACGATTTTGTGCTGGACGCGAGACGGACCAGCCCGAAGAATTCCAAAAGGATCAGAATCGAGTTTGGTTACGCTTCTTGTAAGTGCGTTTAGGTTTCAGTTGGGGAATAGAGGTACTCTTACCCCCGGTGGCGTTGGATATCATCGTGTCCAACTGTTCACCAAAAAGTCGTCCACTGAGGTAGGGGAGGTGCGTGAGGGACTTCTTTGAGGCTGCGTCCGCTTTCCATTCCCGCAGCCAGAGGATACGCCTTATTGTGATGGCGTTTGATGCTATCCCCGCTACACCCCTTGATGAATCCAGAGCTGCATGAAGCATGTAATCTGCTACGACTGCTATTTGAACCGCTTGGTCGACAGCTGAGGATCGGATGCTTGGAGGCCAGCTTGTAAATTTTTGGCCCAGTCCAGAATGGCCTTGGTAGCCCAAACTGAAGCGAACGCAGGAGCCAGGGATGCCCTTGCAGCCTCAAAAATTGAACGAGCCATGCGTTCTATCTGCCGGTCTGCTGCATCCCTGAGGGTTGAGCTATCTGGCAGTGAAAGGAGGGTCTGTGCTGCTAGTCTAGAGACTGGGGGGTCCACTTCGGGTGGTCTGTCCATTCCTTGGTATCCTTCTGTGGGAAGGGGCACCTAGCCTCAAGATATTTGCGATTAGCGAATTTTTTCTCAGGCTGTGAGAGCTGCTTTTTAAGGATCGCCTTAAACTCTGGGTGGTTAGAGAAAACCTTAGGCGGCTTCAGAGGTCCTTCGAAGGAAATCTTGTGTTCTGGAGCCTCTGGTGGCGGATCAGAAATGTCCAGCACACGATGGATGGAAGAGATTAAGTCCTCAACTAGCGCTGTATTGCTAGGAGGGATTGGGATTAGGGACCCCTCCGTTTCCTTGTCTGAGTCGGAGTCACAGATGCCTTTTGAATCCAGTGTATCACTGAGGCATCCCCTGCTGGGTGAGCTGGGGCGGAGGCCTTCTCTGGTCGGGGATTGCGGAGATCTGCATTGTCTGCCCCTGGAAGGGGACGGTCTAGATGACCTTGAACTACGGTGTCTCTCCCTAGAAGGGGATGACCGTGTGCTATGGGATGACGCAGATGAACGTGACCTGTGGGTCCGCTTGCGTCCTGGCCTAGACGTGGATGTGCCAGGGTCGTCCTGTCCCTGAGTCAAGCTCTCCCTTTGCTGGGTAGCGGTCATAGCCGAGGCATGACTGCAGAGCCTGAAGCAATGTGGAGGTTAGGTTATCTATAGACTGCGTCATAGATTGTGACATCTGAGTGACCCATTCCGGCGTGGCATTAGACACTAAAGCATTGGCAGGGGCCTCTTGGGGCTCTGACACAGTAGTCCTGGCAGTGCGGGTACGTGTTGCCACTGGGGAGAGCGGTCCCGCAGGCTGTGCAGAATGCATAATAGCAGTCCTGCCTGGTTCTCTTGGACCTTGAGCCCGGCATAGTGCACAGAGTTATTATTATTATTATTATTATTTATTGTTATAGCGCCATTTATTCCATGGCGCTTTACATGTGAGGAGGGGTATATATAATAAAAACAAGTACAATAATCTTAAACAATACAAGTCATAACTGGTACAGGAGGAGAGAGGACCTTGCCTGCGAAGGCTCACAATCTGCAAGGGATGGGTGAGAATACAGTAGGCGAGGATAGAGCTGGTCATGCAGTGGTTTGGTCGATCGGTGGTTACTGCAGGTTGTAGGCTTGTCGGAAAAGGTGGGTGTTCAGGCTCTTTTTGAAGGTTTCGATGGTAGGCGAGAGTCTGATGTGTTGTGGTAGAGGGTTCCAGAGTAGGGGTGATACGCGAGGGAAATCTTGGATACGATTGTGGGAAGAGGAGGTA
Organism: Ranitomeya imitator; assembly: GCF_032444005.1. Lineage (NCBI taxonomy): Eukaryota > Metazoa > Chordata > Amphibia > Anura > Dendrobatidae > Ranitomeya > Ranitomeya imitator. The sequence continues at coordinate 128,595,267 of NC_091282.1, forward strand.
AGAGGGGAGTAGAGAAGGAGATCTTGTGAGGATCGGAGGTTGTGTGTAGGTGAGTACCGGGAGACGAGGTCACAGATGTATGGAGGAGACAGGTTGTGGATGGCTTTGTACGTCATGGTTAGGGTTTTGTACTGGAGTCTCTGGGCAATGGGGAGCCAGTGAAGGGATTGACAGAGGGAAGAGGCCGGGGAATAGCGGGGGGACACGTGGATTAGTCGGGCAGCAGAGTTTAGGATAGATTGGAGGGGTGCGAGAGTGTTAGAGGGGAGGCCACAGAGCAGGAGGTTGCAGTAGTCAAGGCGAGAGATGATGAGGGCATGCACTAGGGTTTTTGCAGATTCTTGGTTCAGGAATGTACTGATTCGTGAAATATTTTTGAGTTGAAGTCGGCAAGAAGTGGAAAGGGCTTGGATATGTGGTTTGAAGGAGAGATCAGCGTCAAGGATTACCCTGAGAGAGCGAGCTTGTGGGACTGGAGAGAGGTGGGCAGCCATTTACTGTAATGGATAGGTTCGTTGGGGGGGGGGGGGGGGGTCGCGTGAGATGGGGGAAAGATGATGAATTCTGTTTTGTCCATGTTAAGTTTCAGAAATCTAGCGGAGAAGAAGGATGAAATAGTGGACAGAGTGCAAAAGGGCTGGCTATGCAGAGCACCTTACAGGGGTAGCTATGCAGAGGAACCTATAGGGGAGCCTTAGAGGGAATATGGATTCACAGCCGAGTAAAACAACCCAGCTGTGATCTTACCCCACCAGTTTGCTCCTAGGTCCAGTGCCGAAGAACCACAGTCCTGTTCCCCCCGGAGACTGGCTGACCTGGTCCTGCTGACCGGGAGATGCAGGGTTAATCCTTGCTGCCAGAGAAATGGCAGCCGAGGAGAAGAGGCAGGGGGAGAAGGGGGCGGAGAGCTGAGGAAAAAGGTGGCAAAACTGTGTAAAAACGCGCCCTTTCTGTCTCGATCCGCCCCCTCTGTGACACTGTAGAGTGTCATATTTGTCGTCTGGGGAGCGGCAGCTTCAGCTAGGCTGAAGCTGTGGCCTAAATTAGATGCCTGATGCCCATAAAGGCTCCAGGCCGGCGCGGAAGTCCGGGAGGGGGACGGATCTGAACCGGACCCCCCGGATTTAAAGGCAGGATAGCGGTGGGGCTATAAGCGGAAGGGGGGCCCTGTGAGAGGTCCCTGAGGCAGTATAGAGCTGGTGCTGACGCAGATACAGGGGCGCAGGGAGCCCTGTGTCTCTATTGTGTCATGCCTGCCTGCACTCCCCCCGGCCCCGACAGGAGCCCGCAGCTGGGCTGGGGTCCCTGGATGCAGGCGCAGTGTGCTGGCCCATTGCTGGGAGCTGCAGAGTGCTGCCTGTACAGGCCGTACCTGAGGCGTCTCAACCTAATGCCCCCAGTGGGGGATTAGGGAGGGTGCTGCTATGACCTTCAGGGGGCTTCATCCTCGCCTCGACCTCAACCCAGAAACCAAAAGGAATTGGGGAAGGAGGGGGGTTCTCGACTTCGAACCAGCACCCGAGGGACTGGGGAAGGAACGACATAGGGAATAGCCATCTCAACTTCAACCGGGCACCCCGTAATAGGGGGCCGAGGAAGCAAAAACTGGAGAAGGCTGACGCCGTCCAGGGGTGTATACTGCAGAGGAGGAGCCAGGGTTAATCTTTTTCAGATTATGCATAGTGTCGCCTCATAGTGGACAGCAGCATAACACCCATGGTCCTGTGTCCCCCAATGAGGCGACAGAGTAAGATCAATATGGGCCAAAGAACACAGACATTGAACAAAGGAAGATTGGAAAATAGTGTTATGGACAGACGAATCCAAGTTTGAGGCGTTTGGATCACACAGAAGAACATTTGTGAGACACAGAAAACTGAAAAGATGCTGGAAGAGTGCCTGACACCATCTGTCAAGCATGGCGGAGGTAATGTTATGGTCTGGTGTTGCTTTGGTGCTGGTAAAGTGGGAGATTTGTACAACGTAAAAGGGATTTAGAATAAGGAAGGCTATCACTCCATTTTACAGCGCCATGCCCTGTGGACAGCGCTTGATTGGAGCCAATTTCATCCTACAACAGGACAATGACCCAAAGCACATCTCCAAATTATGCAATAACTATTTAGGGAAGAAGCAGGCAGCTGGTATTCTATCTGTAATGGATTGTCCGGCGCAGTCACTAGATCTCAACCCCATTGAGCTGTTGTGGGAGCAGCTTGACCGTATGGTGCGCAAAAAGTGCCCATCAAGCCAAACCAACTTGTGGGAGGGGCTACTGGAAGAATGGGGTGACATTTCTCCAGATTACCTCAGCAAATTAACTGCTAGAATGCCAAAGGTCTGCAAATTGCTGCAAAGGGAGCATTCTTTGACTAAAGCAAAGTTTGAAAAAGAAAATGATTATTTCAAATAAAAATCTTTTTTCAAACCTTGCCAATGTCTGGACTAGATTTTCAATTCATTTTCAACTCATTTGGTTAATAAAAGTATGAGTTTTCATGGAAAACACAAAATTGTCTAGGTGACCTTAACCTTTTGAACGGTAGTGTAAATGATTGAGAAAACTCAACCCATAACGATCCATGTCATCATGGATAAGAGTTTTCAGGCAAGGTATTTACATAATGCCACGGCATCTTACCATCATTAGCATGTGAATGAGGCCTTACAGAGGAACAGAAACTGAAAAGCTTCATAACAATGAGGAGAATTTGATTTAGTGATGAATGAACAAGAAAAAATATCAATTATATTTAATCACTATAAGACACATTTGCAATTTGCAAAAAGGGAATCATTTTACACTATAAGGGGAAGAGGTGAACTGACAACTCTTTCCAGCAATTTTTTTTTTTCCCTTGCAGGAGAGAAGATAATTTGCACTTTTTTTTCAAAAGATCATTGAGCAAGACTCCATGCTCAGCTACTTAGGCTGGGGCTCTAAGCTTCGGTCAGCATATGGGTGCTTCATACAAGCTGCAGCTGATTTAAGCATTATTAGAGTCAGTAACAATAAGCAATTTACAATTAACTTGTAACGATACAGCTCATTGCCACCGACATCACTGACATAAGAATCCGTATCGCAATTAGTGTCTCCGCTACGTGGTAGCAATGCACTGAACGATTCGGGATATTCACCAGTGCTCTTGATCAGATTTTCATCTGTGTGTCACCCTGTTCCCATAGGAGGAAAACAAACTGTGTAAGGTTTCCCAAGCTACTCCTGGCATTGGTCAGTGAAAAGAATCATTCACATAAATAGGCAAGTTTGGGCCACAGAAATGACCAAACTTGGACAGACATCTATGCGGCCTTTTGAAAAGAACCGTAAACTAAAAAGGGGATGTGATCTATTCACAAAAATAAAAAAAAACACACAACACAAACAAGAACTATAGAACCCTTGAATGTTGGCGACCTCTAATAGGTGGCACTTGTGAGGCATTGGCCATTCTTCATTTGATAGCAATACACAGCCATACCCGTCCAGAGACTGGTGAACGATCACTTCCTTCCTCGGTATCTGAAGACTTCTTCCTCACTTCAGTCTTGGTCAGGTTTGGTTTTGGTCTTAGACGTCCTCTAACAGGCAGGGCAGGTTTCTCTTTACTGTGGGAAACAAGATTTCGTATAAACTTTTCTTGTCAATTACATTTCACTCCTGCAGCAATAAACTGCACACAGCAGGACAGCTCGTGGCTCAATTGCAAAATCTACTGGCATTCGGTTTAAAGGTGATTTCAGGGAGTTTAAAATAAAAAAAATTGTAGTTGCCAATAGAGCCAATTACTTGCATGTTGTACCCAGCGCTGGTCATTGACTGCTCAGATTCCGATGCTTCTTGTCAACAGAGCAGTGGTTTCTTGTCATGTTGACAGGGCAGGACTACTGGCGTCATGCTGATGGACAGCTGGCTTCCCCAGTTAAGCAGTGGAGGGCCAGCTGTCAATCAACATGATACCAGTAGTCCCCGCCCTGTCAACAGGAAAGAAACTAGCGCTCTGTTGACGTGATGTCAGTGGAAGTTTGTGACCACTCTGTGCTGGTGGAGAACGGCGCCAGGCACATCAGGCAGGTAGGAAGCAACCACCTGCCTATTAGTGCTTAGGGACAATTCTTTTTTTTTTTTTTTTTAAGTCCCAGATATCCCCTTTAATCTATTCCACATAAACAAGTAGTTCATGCTTTAAATGTCAATTTTCCACAAATCCTTACCTAGAATCTCCCTTATCGGAGTCCTGCTGTACAGGGTTTGCCTTCTCTGCCTGTGGCATCGGCTCAGACTCAGAACCCACATCTTCCGGACCACTGGAAGAATGGTTCTGTCTGAGCTGATCGACTGATGTGACACCAACTTCTCCACTGTCAACCTAATGAAAGAAAGATAATCATCAGTTCTGAAGTTTTTCCTACTTGTGTTTTGTTATATGGCATGGCACATACACATTCTAAAAGGCATTAACCCGTTTGGACAACCTTGTCTATAAGCCCAGTAAGGGTCCGCCAGAATGTAAGAATTTTCAATTAGAAGCTCATTTTTCAGTTTCATTTGAACAAGACAACTAGTGGGTCTCTAAGGATAGGATCACAGGAACAACCGTGGATTCTCTCATCTGAGAAAATCTGGTCGATTATGCAAATGACACTCTGACCAAACCCTGATCTGAGTTTGATCTGAGTGTCAGCCTACTGTGATTCAACTCTCCATTGTATCAGTGCGGGAAATCAGACTGCACGCAGATTTCATCCAAGGGAAGTCTGACGATTTCCACACACTCATTGACTTGCATGGCCGAATGCAATATGAATATCAAATCAAACTGACTTGCTGAGATTTTGCACAGCCTCATAGAACAATATTGGTCTGAGTATAATCTAATGCTTTGATGGATTGCACTCGGATGGGAAAAACGGTGGTGCGAATGAGCCCTAAGGGTACAGAACAGACAGGGCAGCACTGATTTCGGCTGTAAACATCTGTGTCAGTCACCGCCAAAGAGGAATTTTTGGTACCCACAGTAAAATCTCTTTCTGGGAGCCTTCATTGGGGAACACAGGAAACCATGGGTGTATGCTGCTGTCGCTAGCAGGCTGACACTAGGCAAAAAAATGGAAAATAGCTCCTCTTCAGCAGAATACACCAACTGACAGGCACAAAGTACCTCAGCTGGTGTTAAAGCAGGAGAGAAGCAACCAAAAGCTCAACATATGTACCAACCCAACAAAAGGCACGTAGGCCCACAAATGGTAATAATTAGGGAGGGAGCTGTGTCCCCCAATGAAGGCTCCAAGAAAGATTTTATGGTGGAGTACCAAAGATCCCTCTTTCTTTATCGCTTCATTGGGGAACACAGGTAACCATGGGACATCCCAAAGCAGTCCCAAGGGTGGGAACAGAAAGAAAGCAAAGAAAATGAACTTAGGCTGGCCAATGCGTAACTGCCGCCTGCAGCACCTTCCTAGCCAAGCCTGCTTCAGACGAGACATGGGTATGAACCCTGCAAACCCTCGCAAAGGTGAGCAAAGATGACCAGGTTGCTGCCTTGCAAATCTGTAAGGCCAAAGCATGATGACAAATAGCCCAGGAAGCCCCCACGGCCCGGGTGGAGTTAGCCCTCACCCACAGAGGAGGCTGTTTGTCCTGAACGCGGTATGCCTCCAAAATTGCCGAACTAAAACAACGGCATTAGTGGACTTGGAAGCTGGGAGCCCCTTATGACGCCCTTCTGGGATGACAAATCGGGAAATCGGATTGACGAAAGGAAACAGTCCTTGAAAGGTAGACTCGAACAGCTCTGACCATATCCAGCTTGTGGAGGGACTTCTCCAGGAGATGGACCGGAGAGGGACATAGAGAAGGAAGTACAAGGTCTTTATTGATGTGAAAAGAAGAGACCACTGAAGGAAGGAAGGGGTCTGAGAACTACCTAGTCCTGATGCAGAATCAGGAACAGGAAAGTCGTAGTTACTCACCGATAACGGTGTTTCTCGGAGCCCATGACAGCACTACGGAGAGAGGGGATCCGCCCTTCAGGGACAGGAAACCTACAGATAAAAGGGCGGTACCTCTCCCTCGCATCAGTTGGTTTACAGAGCATCGGAGGACCTCCAGGTTAGTTTACAACAGAGAAAAAATCATATTACAACATTTCTTAAAAGAGGAACCCCGTGCCTATACTCATACTATATACACTATATAAATTATATGTAATTAAAGGTGCTCACCGCACACGTGATGGGAGGGAATAAGCGAGTGCTGTCATGGGCTCCGAGAAACACCGTTATCGGTGAGTAACTACGACTTTCTCGGTCTCCCATGACAGCACTACGGAGAGAATTGCAGAGACTAAGCTTAGGGAGGGACCACCGCCTCGAGAACCCTTCGTCCGAAGGTTAAGTCAGACACAGAGGCTAGATTTAATCTATAGTGTCTAAAAAAGGTCGATGGTGATGACCAGGTGGCCGCTTTACAGATTTGCTCTATTGATACCTCTGACCTCTCAGCCCATGAGGTAGCTACTGCTCTTGTGGAATGCGCTCTTATACCATCTGGGATCTCATTCCCCGAGGATGAATATGCCAAGACTATCGCCTCCTTTATCCACCTCGCCAAAGTACCCTTGGATGCCCGAAATCCTTTTCTGGGACCCTGGAAACAGACAAACAGAGAGCCTTCCTTCCGATACTCTCTGGTGGAATCTAAATATTGGATTAGGCATCTTCTGACGTCTAGATTATGGAAGTTCTGCTCTTTCTCATTTTTTGGGTTTGGACAAAAGGATGGCAGGGAGACTTCTTGTGACCTATGGAATTTTGATGCCACTTTTAGCAAATAGGCCGGGTCAGGTCTAAGAGTGACTCTATCATCTAATATTTTAGTGAAGGGTGGATTAGAGGATAAAGCTTGAATGTCACTTATTCTGCGTGCGGATGTTAACGCTACCAAGAGAATGGTCTTAAGTGATAGAGTTTTTATGGGAATCGTCTCTATGGGTTCGAATGGAGGACCCGTTAACGCCGAAAGGACTAAATTTAAGTCCCATGAGGGCACTTTCTGAGCGACTAATGGCTTTGATCTTGTCACCGCCTTAACAAATCTAATTATCCATGGGTTGGCCGCAATATTATGGTTGTAGAGTGCTCCTAGAGCTGCTATTTGTACTTTAAGAGTACTAACCAACAACCCCTGTTCCAGACCTTTTTGTAGGAACTCCAATATTTTAGGAATTGAGGGCCCATCTTGGACTTTTACTTTGGAGACGGACAGAAATTTTTTCCATGTTTTCCCATATATTCTAGTAGTGATGGGTTTTCTACTTTTTAACAACGTGGTGACTAAGTTATCTGAGAAACCCCTTTCTTTTAATAGTCCCCGTTCAAAAACCAGGCTGTCAAATGTAAGTTCGATTCCTGTGGGTGGAAGATCGGCCCTTGATGTAGAAGGTCTGGTATATTCGGCAGGACCCATGGGTCCGAGACCGAAAACATCCTCAGCCAGGAGAACCACGTCCTTTTTGGCCAGAACGGGGCTATGAGGATCATTTTCGTTTTGTCCTCTCTGACTTTCCGAATGACTGCCGGGATCAGAATAGTTGGAGGAAAGGCATACGTTAATTTTTGGGTCCACGGAATCATAAAGGCATCTAGAGCCTGTGGATTCCCTACCGGGTTCAGTGAGCAGAATTTGTTCACTTTTTTGTTTTTGTGATTGGCGAATAGATCTATTGTCGGTGCTCCCCACATTTTTGTGATCTGATCGTAGATGGATTGGTTTAGAGACCATTCGCCTTGTTTTAACTGAGACCGACTCAGGTAATCTGCTCTCTCGTTGTTTGAACCCTGAATGTGTAGTGCAGAGAGGGATAGTAGATTTTCTTCCGCTAGGTTGAAAATTTTGGCTGAAGAACTCATGAGTGCCCGAGACCTTGTTCCTCCCTGGTGGTTTATATACGCTACAGTCACTTTGTTGTCCGAAAAGATTCGGACATGATGTCCCCGAATATAGGTCAGAAAAGAAAGAAGAGCTTGAAGTACTGCCCAAAGTTCTTTTTGGTTTGAGGATGCTGATAGTTCCTGGACTGACCAGGTTCCCTGAGCAACTCTGTCCCCCATGTGAGCCCCCCACCCTGTGGGACTCGCATCGTTGTTATCACCCGGGATATTTGTGTCACCCAAGGAACTCCCTTTGATAAGTTTTGGGTTTCCCCCCACCAACGAAGGGAATGAATAACTGAAGAATTCAGGGTGATTTGACCTTCCAAGTTGTCCTTTAGTATTGACTGCCATTCGAGTACGTGCCACTGAAGTTCTCTTGTGTGGAACTGTGCGAAGGGTATCGCTGGTAGGCATGAGGACAGAGAGCCTAGTAGCGACATTGCTCTCCTTAGAGTCATGGAAGGATGGTGAAAAGTTCGCGTTATCATAGCTAATATGCTGTCTTTTTTGGGGTTTGGAAGCCGACATTCTTGGACTCGGGAGTCTAATGTCAGACCTAGGAACTCCTGTACTTGACAGGGTTCCAACTTTGATTTTTTTAAGTTTATGAGCCACCCCAAGTCCGTCAAAATAGTCATTACCCGGTCCCTCTGTTCTTTGCAACTTTGGGCCGAGTTGCTTACAATGAGAGAGTCGTCTAGGTAAGGGACTATTAATATATTTTGTTCCCTTATGTGGGCCATCATTTCTGCTATTACTTTTGTGAATATTCGGGGAGCTATAGAGATCCCGAACGGAAGAGCTCTGTACTGGAAAAATCTTAATTGTCCTTTTATGGAAACTGCCAACCTTAGGAATTTTTGAGATTGATTGTGGATGGGCACATGATAATATGCATCGGTTAGGTCTATCACGACCATATAGCAATTTGGAAACAGGATTTTTATGGTGGACTTTATTGTTTCCATTTTGAATTTGTAATTTTTTACGTATTTGTTCAGGTTTTTTAGATTTATAATGGTCCGAAAGGACCCATCGGGTTTTGGAACTAAAAAAAGAGGGGAGAAAAACCCTTCTCCTACTTCCTGAGGGGGGATTTCTTGAATTACGGATTTTTGCAATAGGGAAATAATTTCTTTCTCTAAAGCTGCTTGTTCTGCCTCCGAGGATCTTATTTTCGTTTCTATATACTTTCGGGGAGGAAAAGAAATAAAATCTATTTTTAGACCGTACTGTATTATGTTTAGAATCCAGGTGTTGTTGGATATTTTCTTCCAAGCGGGAAGGAATGATGTGAGTCTTCCCCCCACCGTAGGCACAATGTCATTTGGAGGGTTTTTTGTCGCGAGAGGTATTGCCAAAGAGGTAACCTCTATCCCTTCTCCTGCCTTCTTCCCATTTATTCTGCTCTCTGGGGGGTCTGCGGCGGAAAAATCTCCGATTCCGAAAGGACTGCCTGAATGGGGCTGGGCCCAAATTTGGAAACCCCTTCTTTTTGTCTCCTGCTTTTTGGAGGATGTCATCCAGGGTTTCTCCAAACAGAAAATTTCCTTCGCATGGAATAGAACATAGTTTTAGCTTTGTCTGGAGATCTCCAGGCCAGCTTTTGAGCCATAATGTTCTTCTGGCTGCGTTGGAGAGAGCAGCGGCCTTAGATGTTAACCGTACGGAGTCTGCCGAGGAGTCCGCCAGGAATGCTGCTGCTGCTCTAATTGCAGGGATAGAATCCAGTAATTTATTCCTGGGTAGCCCGTCTCTAATTTGACTTTCTAATTGATCAACCCACACCATCAGAGATCTGGAGGTGCAGGTAGCCGCAACAGAAGGCCTCAAGCTACCGCCAGCCGATTCCCATGCCCCTTTAAGGAATGTGTCTGCTTTCTTATCTAAGGGGTCCCTGAGGGTACCCATGTCCTCGAACGGGAGCGCAAATTTTTTTGAGGCTTTTGCCACAGCTACATCCAACTTTGGCGCCTTATCCCAGGAAGTGGATGCGTCATCTTCGAAGGGATACTTCCTTTTAAGCGAGGGCACTGAAGAGTTTCTCCTATCTGGTTTCTCCCATTCTTTTTTAATTAGGGATTGGACATTGGGATTTAGAGGAAAGGTTTTCCGTTTTTTTTGTCCCAAGCCACCAAACATTACGTCTTGGGCCGTTTTGTCAGATTTAGGCTCCTCCACCCCCATGGTAGCCCTAACGGCTCTCACTAAAGCATCCACTTCCTCGAGTGGAAAACAATGTCGGCCTGAATCTTCCTCGGAGGAGGATAGGGAGGAGTCAGAATCGTCCGAATCTGCGTCTTCAGACGAGGATCGGACAGAGTGAGATTGTACCGATTCCTTTACTTTATCTTTCCCTTTTTTGGAGGAAGATACAGCATTCTGAACCTCAGATCTAATAATATTTTTTAACTCGGATGCAAAGTCGGGAGTCTCCTCACATAGCACGCGCTGGATGCATTATTTACAAAGCTTTTTGTCCCAGGCTACTGGTAAAGCTTTGTCACAGATGGGGCAGGATTTGTTTTTCCTTTTCTCCAACTTCTTCTTTCCCTATTAAGGGAGAAGAGGGAGCCCTATTATAATATATACATTCACGAAGATCACTCACCATTCGGACGTGCAGGCAGGTACCGGTTCTGGAGGGGGCCCTGGGTCCGGAATAGAAGGTTCCCGAGGAGGTGATTTAGTCTTCGCAGCAGACCTGCTGCGCTGTGTAGAGCGGCTGCTGGACCTACTCCTGGCGCTCTTAGGGTCCGTCTTCTTATGGTGCTGCTGCCTCGGCTGAAGCTCCTGTGGATCGCTGTCCTCCATGATTTACAGGGAGATGGTGCGACAACTGTGTGTGCACCATCTCCCTATTTGTATTTGGCGCCACCTCTGCTGCCTCGCTCGGCGTTCCCCCGCACTTCCGGTCCTGCGTCACGTCCAGGGAGAAGAGAAGCTACCGCGCATGCGCGCGGTGATGACCCGGAAGTCCTGCCGCATTTCCGGAGCGGCGGCCATCTTAGTACACCCGGAGCGTGCGCTTATCGGCACAGGAGCTCCGGGTGATCAAGCGCCCCTTCCTCTCTTCAGAATCGGCGGCGTTCTCCCTCCGCTCACCCTGAAGAACCCCTCGGTTCCAGCGGTGGCGGCTTCGGGAGCCGGACAAGCCGCGGCAGGAGCCTCCTCGCTGCCGGAACTCGACCGCCCGGTCCATCGGTCTTCATAACAGGTACCACCGGAAAGCGGTTCCCTGTTCAGGGACAGGAAACCAACTGATGCGAGGGAGAGGTACCGCCCTTTTATCTGTAGGTTTCCTGTCCCTGAAGGGCGGATCCCCTCTCTCCGTAGTGCTGTCATGGGAGACCGAGAAACAGCAGGATAATGCTGCCAACTCGGAGACTCTCCTGATGGACGTAATAGCAACTAGAAAGGCAACTTTCCATGACAGGAGAGAAAACGGAATGTCTTGAATGGGCACAAAGGGAGCGCACTGGAGGGCGCCAAGGACGAGGTTAAGATCCCATAGGTCTATCGGAGGATGATAAGGAGGTGCCAGGTGGGCGACACCTTGAAGAAAGGTCTTAACCTGTGAACGGGAAGCTAGTTCTGCTTTTCCAGAGGAAGATCACTGTCCTGTATGGTCCTGCTCAGGGTATCAGCCCAAGAAACCAAAGCTTTAAATACACCACGGCAAAGAGGAGGAGAGGGCCAAGCCAGAAACCTCGAAAAAAAAAAAATGGGCCAGGTTCTCTGTCGGCCCGTGGGGTCTTTGAGGAACCATCTGGTAAGGACAGAAGGGTTTTGGACACCAAGCGGGAACCAAGTGGATCCACCAGAGGGGATTCTTCCCGTTCCTTCTGCAATCAAAGAAAAGGATTCTCTTGCCTCTATAGGCTTCTGACTTGCAAAGCGTTTGTCCGATCGCTCTCTGTGCCGGTGAACTATGTCCTAGCCTTCCATCTACCTACTCCAAGGTCAGAGGAGGAGAGAAGGACTGTCTGTTTTCCTGCCATCACCACTGTTCTTCAGGGGCGATGGGGAGGGGGCCGCACGGACACGGCAAATGCCTCTAGACATCCAAGGGCTAACAGTCCGAGGATGGGTCAGGCTATTGATCCGGCGCAGGGAAAAAGGGCAGTATGAGCGTGGTTGCAGAAGGGATACTTGGAGGTGACACTCCACATTCCCATCAGTTGCCAGTGTGGAGAGAACGGTACCCAGAAGGAATCCGTCGCCCTGGAATATCATGGCACGCCCATAACAAAAAAACAATGCAGGAAGGTGTACGTGGAGGTTACAATCCGCGTTCCCACCTGTTGTAGGTTTGGGGAGAGCGAAGCCCTTAAGGGGTCCGTCGCCCCTCTAATGTGAATCCTCCGAGACAGGCTGGCGAAGGACCCCCGATAGAAGAAGGGCTGTATCTCTTTGTGACGTCATGGACTGCAACAACGACTAAGTCTACTCTGGGGGGGAAGCTAGGAAACCTTGGTTCGGTAGCAGCAGAGGGACATAATGCACCGCAGTTTGCCCCTTGACTTCTTATACTGTTAACATCCTCCAATAGGGAGTGTAAAGGAAATTCAGGGAAGGGCCAATGTAGGCTTATGTCTGCTGCAGGGTCAGGGCTCTTACCCAGGTCTGCTGCCCACGAGTGCTGCGGATCCATTACATCCCCTTTAAAAATGCCCTGGGATCTGCTTGGCACCACGTCAGCATTGAGAAGAGATGGCCGGTTGTACAAAGATGGACCCCAGGAGTTGCATATGCGGAAATCTCGCAGAGAGCGAGAAGCACCAGTTCGGGAGGCGGGGCTAAGGGTGCGACGGTGGGCAGAGCCTCAGAATTGCTCCGTGAATAGGCCCAAGCCGGGGCCTAAATTTCTGCAACCGGCAGAAACATTAACCGGTGGGGGAGGGGAACGCCATGGGGGAGCGCAGAAAATCCTGCGGAGATCCCAGGACAGGTGAGGATATCACATGGGAGACATCCTCACATCCTGATCCCTTCAGGTCACACCAGTCGCAGTCATCTGCCAGTGACCAAAGATTTCTGCACTCGCGCAGTCAGTCGGAACTGAGACCACGGGATTACCAGAGCACCGCAACCGATGGCTAGTGGATCCCGGAACCTGGCTATGACCTGAGGAACCTTGTCGTTCATGTGAGACACCAGCAGGTCGACATCCGGGATGCCCCATAACTAGGAAATCTGGTTGAAGACAGCGTCGCTGAGAAACCACTTGCCCTCTGCGAGACTTTAGCGGCTCTGAAAATCGGCAGCCCTATTTTACACCCCCGGAATGTGAACGGCTGATATGGCAGGGACGTGACGTTCCACCCATCGCAGAATCCTTGTTACCTGTGTTATAAGCGGTTTGCTGTGAGTCCCGCCTTGATGGTTTATGTAGGCCATGGCCGTGGCATGGTCCGACTGAATGTGGACCGGCTGACCTGCGAGAGTGGACTGCCAGTAGAGAAGGGTGAGAAAAATTGCCCTGATTTCTAGAAGATTGATGGGGAGAGCGGCTTCCTGAGAGATCCAGCAACCCTGCGCCGTATGATAAACAAAGACCGCACCCCAACCGAGAAGACTGGTGTCGGTGGTGATGACCTGCCACTGGAGAGGGAGGAAGGACTTCCGTCGTGCAGGACTGAGGCAAATAGCATCCACCAGGTTAGCGATTGCCTCACCTTGAGAGGCAGAAGCACGGGTCGGTCCAGGGAGACTGTTCTCTTATCCCAAGCAGACAAGAGAGCCAGCTGAAGAGGACAGGTATGGAACTGGGCAAAAGGCACGGCTTCCATGGCGGCAATCATCTTCCCCAGAACTCTCATGCAAGACCGCAGGGGGAAAGGAGCTTGTCGCTTTAGAGAGCGGATTCCCTGGCAGAGATAAAAACTTCTCCTTTGGAAGGAAGACACGGGCTTGGGTCGTGTCGAACCTCATACTCAGAAACACCAGGTGTTGAGCTAGGGTTAGAGAGGACTTCGCTGTTGATGACCCAGCCGAGATGGACCAGAGTGTCCAGAGTAATCTGAAGACTCTGGACACAGTCTCGGCGGGAAGGCCCATTGATTAGAAGATCGTCCAAATAAGGAATTATGGGAATCCCCCTGGAACGAAGGATGGCCATGACGACTGCCATGACCTTCGTGAACACTCTGGGGGCAGAGGCGAGGCCGAAAGGAAGGGCCGTGAACTGATAATGATCCTCCTGGATTGTGTCTACAGAAATTCCCACAATTCTAATGTGGCGATCACCGAAGGCTGGAACTCCATCCTGAAATGGCGGAACCGAACGGGACGGTTCAATCATTTGAGGTATAAAATCGGAAGGAGGGATTCATCTTTCTTCGGGACTACGAAAAGGTTGGAGTAGAACCCCGAATTCGTTTCAGGGAACTGGCACCATTGCTCTTGTGCGTAGAAGGGAAGAGACGGCCTGAAGAACCTTTGGGGCCTGAGAAGGGGGTTGTGGCGGGCGAGAGAGAAAAACCTCTTCCTGCAAGGGGAAGGGGGGGAAGAGCGGTCCTGCTGGGACGAAGTCCCTCAAGAAAAGAAGGGCCGAAAGGAACAAAAAGGCAGGGGCTCTTTCCTATTGAAAGGACGTTTAGGTCTGGACAGAAAGAGAGAGGTGCTTTGCCCGTCAGTAGCGTCCGAACTTAACTGGTCCAGCTTGGACCCGAAAAGCCTAGAACCCGGAAAAGCCAGGTTAGTGAGAGACTTTTTTTGAGGGTGGATCTGTATTTCACGCCTTCAACCAGAGGGTGCGGCGTATAGCAATGATGTTGCCGTTTGCCTTGGCGGAACAACAGGAGGCATCCAAAGAGGCAGTCATCAGAAATATTTACCAGCGTGGGCAATCTGGTCTGCCAAATCTGCCATCTCATCCAGAGGAGCTGCCGCTACAATGCCCTGGCAAAGCATTTTTGCCCAGGCAGACATGGACTTCGCCACCCAGGTGGAAGCAAAGATGGGACGGGGGAGGTGCCAGTAGCTTCATAGGCTGATTTAGCTAACGACTCAATCTGCCTATCCGTAGCGGCCATAAGGGATGCACCGTCCAGTACAAACAGGACTGTCTTGGAAGACAGTAAAGAAACCAGCGGGCCCACCTTAGGGGACTCTGCAAATCTATCAACAAGGTCTGGGCTAAAAGGGGTAATGAATGTCTAGCAGCTTCCTTCCCCGGAAGTGCTTTTTGGCATGTTCCCAGTGATTAGCCATAATCGCTTCAAACTCTCTGAGATTGGGGAAAGTCCAGGAAGGACGTTTTACCAATTTGAAGGATACTGAGTGCCCCTGAGCAGGAACCTCATCCTCCTTTAGGTTAAGAGTTTGGGTAATAGCCAAAATAAAGCTAGCTACCATATCCTGCATTTTTGAGGCCTGGTCCAAATCGGACTCAGACTGGGAATCCACATCCGACCTGAAAGCCGCCTCAGAGGAGGGTGCACGGGGAGAGGAGTGCATCCTGGATGATGCAGAGGGACCCGGGAACTGGATAAACTAGAGAGAGCCCGCTTACTTTGCTTTGTACCTGATCTGTCCCTGCGAAGGTCGTGGTCAGGTGCGTGCGAATCACCGCGAGAGGCGTTCGGAGAACTGGTGGCGGCAGACAGATGTGGAGATGTGGAAGACGCTCCAGGACCTGGACCAGGGACTGTGAGACTCTTGTCGGGTCAGAGACCGACAGACATGGCAAGAGCCCACTCCGTAAGGAGGGGTGTGCTCTCATCCCGGGCGTTAGGGGGCTCCTGTAGGGCAGACATGGTGGAAAGGCTGCAGGACGGGCAGAAAGGGGAAGGTTGACCTGAAGACCACTTTCTTTTGCAGCTGGCGTAGGCGTAATGGATCACAGTAGGCTTAGAGAGAGGATGAGAAGCCTCTGCAGAGTTGGGCATAAGTCGAGCCTTGGTGACACTGCTGAAAAGGGCTATATTGAGGGACAGAGGCAAGTAAGGAGAGAGGGCAGAGTCTACCCGATGCCAGCGATGGACAACAGATGACTGTTAGGTTAGATGTATCCCTCTTGCCAGATGTCCGCAGGTAGATGCAGCGAGGTCTGATGCGCAGGAGAAGGGGAGATAAAGGCAGTGTCTCAGACAGGACGCACAATTTGCTGAGGCACAAGATCCAAGATGGCATCGGCAATGCTGAACACAGCAGGCGCAATGCAGAACGGTGGGCATGGCTAAACTGCCGGCCGGTGAAACCAAAAGTATGATTCTGATTGGCTGACATGCCAGGGGTTGTGAGCAGCCAGGAGGATCTGCCAGCTGGCAAGAAACAGAAAGCGCCCCACTGATTGGAGGATCGCCGGGGGCAGAGGGAGAGAGCTCAGATAGGGGCAGGGAAATGGAGCAGAGAAGACTCGTGCAATTCAGGGGGCGTGGCCCAGTCAGAGCAGAAAATCTCTGACCCAGCGAGGACTCCTATTGGACCAAAAAAACGCAAAATGCAAACACTTGGATGTGAATGGTTGGAGTAGTCAGAGAGGGGAGGATGTCCCAAGGTCTGGGACCAGTCACTGGGAAAAATGGCCGCGGGTGTGCAGAAAATAGTGCTCTGTCCGACCGAAATGCTGCCATGCATACTGCCTACGGGTCCGAGAGTGGGTGACACCATACTGCTCACTCGGTCGCATACGTACAGGAAAACAGGTTGAGAAACTACACCCTGTTACCCTAAGAAAGATGAACCTTCGAAAAAAAAAAAGGGAAAAAGATTAACACAAACAGGGAACCTGTAAAGGAAAATGTGGATCTGGGATCAGATCCACGTCTGCCTCCTTCAGACACTAAGCTTAAACTGAGGTACTTTGTGCCTGTCAGTGGGTGTATACTGCTGAGGAGCTATTTTCCTTTTTTTTGCCTAATGTCAGCCCCCTAGCGACAGCAGCATACACCCATAGTTACCCGTGTCCCCCAATGAAGCGATAAAGAAATACAAATTTAACATTAACCAATGCAAGACTTTAAAAGAAAGCCCCCAAAACAGTTTTCAAACAAAACCCCACTCGAAATCAGCAGTCACTATAAAAGCTCCAGCAGCAGCATATTGTCAGACATCAGGAATGTCTCATCAGGCCTCACTCAAACTGGTTTGAAATGACTTCACCATTCGCGGCCAATTCTTGTACATACGACCTATTAAGTCAGAAGGACTCTACGGGGACTTCATTGTAATCTCTTACAGTGATATAAAGATGAACATGTTGCTGGATCATCTTAGGATCCGGACATTTGGTTTTGACCAATTTTGCAGGATTTTCATTCCTTACCTTTACACAGTGTTCCTTCTTGTTCGGTGTCAGTACATCACTGTGTTCAGCACACTTCTCCGTTCCTGCCGTGAGGACGTCTGCAGAATCAGGGACATCAAGGTTTTCTTTTCTGGTTGATGTCCTAGCTGTCAAGTTAGGCTTAGGTCTCTGTAATCTCCCTCTCCCCGATAACAGGGGCTTTACAGATGACGCTTTATTGCCATTATGTGCAGCAGACAAAGCCTCATCCCTACTGCCAAATAAAACAGTAAATTAGGCAAAGTAAAATAAATAAATTAAAAAAAACATTTCTGTCAAACGCCACTTTAACAATGTCCGTACCATAAGAGTTATTCCCATGATGGATTCTAATTGTAGACGTAAAAACAGCGTTCAAGTGCCCACCACAGAAACGACAAGCACTTCCGTGCTACACCGCTTCCCTGACTCCCAGAGCAATAACTTATAGTATAGGAACCAGCAGAGTACAGCGAGTCATGCGGTTTCTGTAATTACCGCTGGTTTTATAGCCCCACCACCTGTGGCCGGAGCTTATACATGGTCATTCCTGTCTCAGCCATGAAAGGTGGAGATGGAAACACCCCTGTAACAGAGTAACTCGTAAGGAAATGGTTGATAAACACAATTGTTCAGCTGACTTAAGTGGGGTTTTCTTTTCTGATGCCAATATTACAAAGACAAGATAATTGGTGACTTGTCCGCTATATTGCTAAAAACGGGTAACATTAGCCAAAGGGCTCCCATACACATCACACAGCTATTTCTCCCAAGTCCTCCATACACAGGAACGCTCTACTAAGTCACATGCTCCTCATGAAGCAGCCGCTCGCAGACTTCCCTGGCAGAGGCTTATATCCAAGCCAAATATAGGGATTTTTGTGTATTCATCGTAAAAATCCTTTTCTCCTTCGCCTCATTGGGGGACACAGACAGTGGGTGTATGCTGCTGCCACTAGGAGGCTGACACTAAGTGATACAAAGAAAGTTAGTTCCTCCCCTGCAGTATACACCCTCCTGCTGGCTCTCAGAGAACCAGTTCAGTGCAAAAGTAGTAAGAGATCAATAACAACATATGAGAGTATAGCATGTCAAATTATAAAAACAAGTACAAGCTAATAACAGAGTGGGAGCTGTGTCCCCCAATGAATGGCTCGGCGAAAAGGATTTTATGGTGAGTACACAAAAATCGTTATTTCTCCTTCGCCTCATTGGGGGACACTGACCGTGGGACGTCCCAAATCAGTCCCTGGGTGGGAACAACATCAGATCAGGCACTGTGTAACCGCTACTTCCAAGTGCGCCACCGCGGCCTGCAGAGTCTGCCTGCCCAGACTCACATCTGCGGAAGTCTGGGAATTATAGTGCTTCAAAAATGCAAGCGGACTGGACGAACCCGCAAGCTTGCAGGCATGCTTTGCCGACGCCTGGTGCCTAGAACCCAAGAAACCTCGATAGACAGAGAGATAGGCTGACATCTAAACATGGAAGGACTCCAGGATGGTGAAACGAATCCACCAAGCTAACGTGGTCGATGAAATGGCTAAACCCTTCCTGTAACCATCAGGAAGACTTCCTCTTACCATCAGGAAGCCCAAATAAGCGTTAAACCTTCGGAAGGACGCCGTCCTCAATACACACCTACTCAGAGCACTCACCTCGTCCAGAATATGGAGAACCCATTCCGTTTTGTGGACTGGTGCCGAAAGAGATGAGGGAAGAATGATGACATCATAACAGTGGGAATACAATACCACCTTGGTAACAAGGGACAGGGATGGCCTGAGGACAACCTTGCCTTGATGGTAAAAAGGAAAAAAAGTCTTAAAGAACAGAGTGGGTAGCTCCAAAAACTCGTCAGGATGATGAGATCGCTGAGAAAAAAGGGGTGACCTTCCCCAATAGTAAAGTCTGTCTGCATCAAAAGGAGTTTACTGTAAGACTCCCAGGACCATTAAGGTCCCAAAGATCTAATGGTATGTGATAGGGAAGAACCACATGTGAAAACTCCCTGCAAGGAAGTCCCTACGTGCAGTTTTGTTGCAATAAGACGGAAAAATACTAGTTCTGCAAACTAAAAACCTCACGTGGTCAGTGCATATCTCCCAGGATCACTGGGGCCCTTCCTGCTTCCGAAAGGCTCTCGGAAGTAGTGGAAGAGGGGTTATGGAAACAGGTACAACGGAAAAACAGAGCATGCACTGCGATGGCTTTTGAATCTCGAGGCCGAACCATGAACTAGAGTACATCGGCGTTCAGTCTGGACGCCATCCGATCTACATCTGGAATGCTCCAGTGAAGTTAGATCTGATGGAAGATTTCCAGGTGAAGTTCCCACTCACTTGAGGCGGGACCCTGATGATAGATCTCGGCCCATTAGAGAATGAGGTTCCTCGGCCATTGGCGCCTGACCGTGGGTACCTGCTAGATGATTAACGTATGGCACAGCCGTGGCATTATCCGATTGAATTCGGATGGGGTGACCCGCCAAAAGGCAGTGGACCTGCTGTAGGACTACCGTTCGGATCCCCAGAACAATGATCGAGAGAAGACTGGCATTGGTAGTCACTAATAACCATTGAACGGGGAGAAAGGCTCTCCCCTGGATGAGGAAGGAGCTCAGAGACTACCCTCTGGAAGCCTGTTTGACCTGCAGAAAACGAGAGGAGAGAAGGAAACCGCTTCCATTGCCATCACCATTTTTCCTCAGAACCCTCCTAGCAAATAGAATGGAATCAGGGGATGCGTGATCAAGTGCGCGAGCTCCCTGTTGAAATGCCACGGCCTTTTTTCAAGGGAGAATTACCAACCTTCTGGAAGTGTCCAGGATCATCCTCAAAAAGGATATCTGCTGGGCTGGAAATGAGGAAAAAACTTGTCTAAGTTTAGCTGCCAGCCCAGGTGAGAGGGTATCGCAAGAGATATAGACGACTCAGCGCAGTCCTGGAAGAGAGGCTAGAAGTCGACCAGATAGGGCAGGATAACCACACCTCTAGGGTGCAAGAGGAACATGACAGCCGCCATGACACTTGCGAACACTCTGGGTGCGGTAACAAGGGCAAGGTCGTGACTTGAAAATGCTGTTCGCGAATGGAAAAGCGAAAGAATTTTTGAAGAGGGGAAAAATAGGAATCTGAAGGTAAGCATCCCGAATGTCGATGGATGCCAGGAACTCCACCTTTTTCTATTGAAGTAATAGCTGAGCGGAGGAACTCCATCCGAAGGAGGACCTTGTCAAGCTTGTTAGAAGTTTGAGGTCCAGGATCGGTCTTACTTTTCGGTCCCCTTTTTTGGAACCAAGATCCCTTAGAACTAGACTTCCTGGACAACCCTTCCACTGCTGGTTGGGTCTATAGGAAACATGCGATCCTTTGCTACTGCGAGGGGAACGCTCCCAACTTCTCACCGAAGAACCGACCACTTTGGTAAGGGAGTGATGTAAGAGGCTTTTTGAATGCAGAGTACGCTTCCATTCTCTGAGCTGTAATGCCCTACTGAGTGTAATGGCATTTGCTAGTGACAGCGCCGTGCAACTAGCCGCATCCAAGAAGCATGAACAACATAGTCTCCCACTCAAGAGGTTTGAATGGCAAGCTGTACTGTCAACGGGAAAAGGTTACTGTTGTGAATCATAGTTAAGGTCTCTGACCAAGAGACCATTGCTCTAGCAACCCATGCGGCGGCTAAGGGAGGGTAGAGCGCTGAACCCAAGGCCGCTAGACAGAATGAACCAGATTTGCCATCTGACAGTCCGTGGTATTTTTAATTGATGACCCATCGGGCAGGGGGATACTGGTAGGTATACCACAGGAGATTCTACCAGGTTAATCTGCCAAGTGGCAGAATGCGCGGCTGCATCCAGCAGGTCAGGAAAAAGCAGTCTCTTGCTATCGCCGCTCTCTTTAGACGGTGCAGAGTTAAAATGATGAACCCTCGATCCACCATCCTCTTAACAGGGAAGTGGAGAGTAATCGTCCGTCTTCTTGCCTCATCTGCTAAATAGTGGTGATGCAGAGGGGGCTGCTCGGACGCCAAAAAGGGAGCCTCTGTACATTCACAGAGTTCAGGTCCCCGGGTGGACAGGGCTGGTTGTCCGGTGTTAGGCCTGGCTGCAGAAGAGGATACCTGGAGGCGACACTCCATGTGCTCGTCTGTTGATAGTCTGGGGAGATCGGTGCCCTTAAAAGGACCTGTCGTCCCTAAAAATCAGACCAGGCATTGTATGCCTGTACGTTTCTAGAACACTTGAGGCCCCTGCTAGCCAACGGCTCCCATGTAGGAGAGGGACAATCCATATCGGTCCTGCGAGCACTCCGAGCCACAGAGGGTTCACGGAGGGATTCAATCTCTCGGTCAGAGAAGCCATGGATTGCGGTCAGTGACGAAGCCCACTCAGGAGAACTAGGTACTCTGGGATAAGCTGGGATCAGCGGTGGAGGGCTCCTGAGCTAATTTAGGGTGACCGGCTACGGACTGGTCATGTGCCTTTAAGAAAAGGAAATACAGGTCATGTGCCGTTAAGACCAGGGATAACTGGTCATGTGTCTAACCCCTTCATGACCTTGGGATTTTCCGTTTTTCGGTGTTCGTTTTTTGCTCCCCTTCTTCCCGGAGCCATAACTTTTTTATTTTTCCATCAATATGGCCATGTGAGGGCTTATTTTTGCCAAACAAGTTGTACTTTTGAACGATATCATTGGTTTTAGCATGGCGTGTACTAGAAAACGGGAAAAAAAATCCCAAGTGCGGTGAAATTGCAAAAAAAGTGCAATCCCATTTGTTTTTTGATTGGCTTTTTTACTAGGTTCACTAAATGCTAAAACTGACCAGCCATTATGATTTTCCAGGTCATTACGAGTGGTGAAAAAAAATTCCAAACTTTGCTATTAAAAAAAAAAAAAAAAAAATTTGCGCCATTTTCCGATACCCATAGCGTCTCCATTTTTCATGATCTGGGGGTCAGGTGAGGGCTTATTTTTTGCGTGCTGGTGTTTTTCATGATAGCATTTTAGTGCAGATACGTTCTTTTGATCGCCCGTGTATTTTAATGCAATGTCGCGGCGACCAAAAAAACGTAATTCTGGCGTTTCAATTTTTTTTTTTCGCTACGCTGTTTAGCGATCAGGTTAATCCTTTTTTTTATTGATAGATCGGGTGATTCTGAACGCGGCGATACCAAACATGTGTAGGTTTGATATTTTTTTATTGATTTATTTTGAATGGGGCGGAAGGGGGTTGATTTAAACTTTTATTTATTTAATTTTTCCCATTTTTTTTTTTCTTTTTCCATGCTTCAATAGCGTCCATGGAAGGCTAGAAGCTGGCACAACTCGATCGGCTCTGCTACATAGCAGCGATCATTAGATCGGTGTCCGCGGTATCTGACCTCGGACATACTATCCTGTCCGAGGTCAGAAAGAGGTTAAGACCAGGGAATACTAGTCATGTGCCTTTAAGACTAGGGAATACTGGTCAAGTGTCTTTGAGACCCGGGAATACTGGTCATGTGCCTTTAAGAAAAGGAAATACAGGTCATGTGCCTTTAAGAGCAGGGAATACTGGTCATGAGCCTTTAAGACCAGGGGATACCGAAGTGCCTTTAAGACCCGGGAATACTGGTCATGCGCCTTTAAGTACAGGGGGGAGAGAGCAGTACTTCCTTACCCGGGTACTGATGTTGCAGCGTCGTTGTGCCCCTTTAATGCAAAACCGTCACCCCTGTATGAGCCGGCCGGGTGTACCAAGATGGCCAAAGAGTTGCAGAGGCAGTAAAGTCTCGCAGAGAGCGAGATGTGCCAAATCGGGGGGCGGAGACACAGATGCGATGTGGGCGAACCCTCGAGACTTCCATGAATAGGCCCAAGCCGGGGCCTAAATTTCTGCAGCCGGCAGGAGCAATACCAAGGGTAGAAGTGAGGGGTGTTGGAGTGGCTGAGAAAAGCGAGCGCTCCCGTACCAGTCAAGAAGCACGGAGCCTCCTTAGCGCACCATAGTGCAGGTGCGGCTCCCGGGATGCGGCCTACACATCGCCCGAAGCCGGGTGCTAAATTTTTGCAGGTGGCTGGAGTGTTACCTCAGGGAAATGGGCCACATGGAAGCCATGGCTGAGGCTGCCTGTCAGCATGTGAATATCCCACTGCAGAGGCCCATCTCTGACTGGATCCTCTCACCATCAGTGCGTGTCCCGGCATGGAGCCACCACGGATGACTGGGTTTCAGCGCCGAGGAATGCGCGCGCACTCTACTTTTCTGCTGCAGGTCAGGTATTGCAGAGTGGACGGTGCAGGGATAGAGGGATAAACCTCAATCCACCATCCCTTTGTTAGGGAGGTGGAGAGGAACCATCCGCCTCTTTGTACCATCCGCTTTAACAGTAGTGGTACAGTGGGGGCTGCTCGGACGCCATAGAGAGGGGCCTCTGTACATTCCCGGTGTTCAAGCCCTCGGGTGGACAGGGCCAGTTGTCTGGCAATAGGACTGGCTGGGGAAGAGGGTATGTGGAGGCGACACTCCACGTGCTCGTCCGTTCAGGGTGCGGGGAGATCGGTGCCCTTGAAGAGACCCGTCGCCCCATTCGTCCATGGAAAAATTAAAAATCAAGAAAGGTAAAAGTTGAAAAGTACAATAATACGAGCTTTGGGTCTGAATAGCAGACCCGTCCGTGTGCTTCCTACGGACACTAAGCAAGAACTGGTTAGCTGAGAGCCAGCAGGAGGGTGTATACGGCAGAGGAGCGAACTTTCTTTGTATCACTTCGTGTCAGCCTCCTAGTGGCAGCAGCATACACCCCATGGTCTGTGTCCCCTAATGAGGCGAAGGAGAAAACAGGATCCATCATTGAAGTGTCAATGATTGGATCCTCATCTCCCTTGACATCATCTATTGGTCACCAAGTTACGTGTCCACATTGTGTACTGGCTTTAGTATTGAGCTCAATTTAATAATAATATAATAATAATCTTGATTTTTATATAGCGCTAACATATTCTGCAGCGCTTTACAGGTTGCACACAATTTAATGACAAGTTAGTCTTTTTCCCAGTCTTACTTTTCTGCTTCATCCTTTTGCTTCTGTTTATCCACACTGGAGTATTCTTCCAGTACGTTATCATTACCCTGAAAAACAAAAGCACATCAATTGCATCAACAGAAAAACCTAACATTGCAAGAGGTTTTTCAGGCAATACATTTGGTTAGTGCATCTAGAAATTCAGAAAGTTTCAACAATGTGTTTAATACAGTGTAAAAGTACCTTGTCAACATCTTTATCATTGCTATGATCTTCTGGGGGTTCATGTTGCTCCTCAGTGGAAACCTTTGTCTTTAAAGAAGCTTTGGATAAGTTAGGAGTTGGGTGTGCTCTGCGCCCTTGAGGCATTTTTTGTCTTAAATTAAGATAAAGTGAAAGGTTATACAAACGCTGTATTCACATAAGCACAATACATATAACTCCCCCTGATGATATTACATCTAAATTATTGGTCACCAAGTTACATTGTGCACTGGATTCAGCTCGGAACATGCACATTTATTGATACAATAGTATAGATTTCTTTTTTGTCTTACTTTTCTGCTTGATCCATTTGCTTCTCTTCCTCCACACTGAGGCATTCTTCCTGTACTTTATTAGCACCCTGAAAAACCAATTGTGTCAACAGATGAATCTAGTAGTGTGAGAGTATTTTCACACATTACATATTGTTAGTGCATCTAGAAAATTGATGTAATTTCAACAATATGGCCTGGATTTATCAAGGTGATTTATGACAGAATTCTGGCGTAAATCATAAAATGTCTTTTTTTTTTTTTTTTTTTTCGATATTCGAAGCTGAGAAAAATGGTTTCGAATTTCAGCATTTTCACACCAGCTCAGGCCAGCTCTTCCAAAGTGGGCAGAACAGGGAACACTGAATCCTGCCGAAAAGAAATAAAAAAACATGGTGTAATTTACACTAGAAATGTACGGCAGCCCTTAGCTGGAGTAACATTTCTGGCTGAGGTACACCCAAGTTAAAATAAGTGCCAAATTCATTAAGAGACATTTAATCTGATGCAAATCACTCCAGAAGATGCATTTATTAAGACTGGCGTCTAAAACTCTAGTCTAAATTAATGGAAGCACATGAGTATAATAAAGTGTAAAGTACCTTCCCAACACTGATATCCTTACTGTCGGGTGGGTGATCACTTTGTTCATCAATGGAAACCTTCTTCTTTACAGAAGCTCTGGATAAGTTTGGAGCCGGCCGTGCTTTGCGCCCCTTAGGCATCTCTGGTCTAAAATAATAAATGAAAGTAACAATCTAGAACACTTGTGAAGAGTGATAATTTGATAAAATGATAATTTGCACTCACTTAGATATCGCATCCTGTTCACTAGGTTGACCAGTTGCTGCATCTGATGCTTTATTTGAAGGGTCAAACTACAAAAGAATAAAAAAGTATAATCATTTCAAGAATTACATAGATGTAACTGTGCTGGTCTCCACCTGTACAACTAGTAAACCAACTTTGCCTCCTCAGCTTGTGGGGCTGATTGTAAGCCTACAGTTGTGGCCAAAAGTATTGACACCCCTGCAATTCTGTCAGATAATACTCAGTTTCTTCCTGAAAATGATTGCAAACACAAATTCTTTGGTATTATCTTCATTTAATTTCTCTTAAATGAAAAAAGCAAAAAGAATTATCCTAAAGCCAAATTGGATATAATTCCACACCAAACATAAAAAAGGGGGTGGACAAAAGTATTGGCACTGTTCGAAAAATCATGTGATGCTTCTCTAATTTGTGTAATTAACAGCACCTGTAACTTACCTGTGGCACCTAACAGGTGTTGGCAATAACTAAATCACACTTGAAGCCATTTGACATGGAATAAAGTTGACTCAACCTGTGTCCCTGTGTGTACCACATTGAGCATGGAGTCAAGAAAGAAGACCAAAGAACTGTCTGAGGACTTGAGAAACCAAATTGTGAGGAAGCATGAGCAATCTCAAGGCTACAAGTCCATCTCCAAAGACCTGAATGTTCCTGTGTCTACCATGCGCAGTGTCATCAAGAAGTTTAAAGCCCATGGCACTGTGGCTAACCTCCCTAGATGTGGACGGAAAAGAAAAATTGACAAGAGATTTCAACGCAAGATTGTGCGGATGTTGGATAAAGAACCTCGACTAACATCCAAACAAGGTCAAGCTGCCCTGAAATCCGAGGGTACAGTGTCAACCCGTACTATCCGTCGGCGTCTGAATGAAAAGGGACTGTATGGTAGACCAGGAAGACCCCACTTCTTACCCCAAGACATAAAAAAGCCAGGCTGGAGTTTGCCAAAACTTACCTGAAAAAGCCCAAAACGTTTTGGAAAAATGTTCTCTGGTCAGATGACACAAAAGTAGAGCTTTTTGGGCAAAGGCATCAACATAGAGTTTACAGGAGAAAAAAAAGAGGCATTCAAAGAAAAGAACACGGTCCCTACAGTTAAACATGGTGGAGGTTCCCTGATGTTTTGGGGTTGCATTGCTGCCTCTGGCACTGGACTGCTTGACCGTGTGCATGGCATTATGAAGTCTGAAGACTACCAACAAATTTTGCAGCAAAATGTAGGGCCCAGTGTGAGAAAGCTGGGTCTCCCTCAGAGGTCATGGGTCTTCCAGCAGGACAATGACCCATGAAAACACACTTCAAAAAGCACTAGAAAATGGTTTGAGAGAAAGCACTGGAGACTTCTAAGGTGGCCAACAATGAGTCCAGACCTGAATCCCATAGAACACCTGTGGAGAGATCTAAAAATGGCAGTTTGGAGAAGGCACCCTTCAAATATCAGGGACCTGGAGCAGTTTGCCAAAGAAGAATGGTCTAAAATTCCAGCAGAGCATTGTAAGAAACTCATTGATGGTTACCGGAAGCGGTTGGTCGCAGTTATTTTGGCTAAAGGTTGTGCAACCAAGTATTAAGCTGAGGGTGCCAATACTTTTGTCTGGCCCATTTTTGGAGTTGTGTGTGAAACGATCAATGTTTTGCTTTTTGCTTCATTCTCTTTTGTGTTTTTTCATTTAAGACAAATTAAATGAAGATAATAATATTAACCCCTTTACCCCCAAGGGTGGTTTGCACGTTAATGACCGGGCCAATTTTTACAATTCTGACCACTGTCCCTTTATGAGGTTATAACTCTGGAACGCTTCAATGGATCCTGGTGATTCTGACATTGTTTTCTCATGACATATTGTACTTCATGACAATGGTAAAAATTATTTGATAGTACCTGCGTTTATTTGTGAAAAAAACGGAAATTTGGCGAAAATTATGAAAATTTCGCAATTTTCCAACTTTGAATTTTTATGCAATTAAATCACAGAGATATGTCACACAAAATACTTAATAAGTAACATTTCCCACATGTCTACTTTACATCAGCACAATTTTGGAACCAAAATTTTTTTTTGTTAGGGAGTTATAAGGGTTAAAAGTTGACCAGCAATTTCTCATTTCTACAACACCATTTTATTTTAGGGACCACATCTCATTTGAAGTCATTTTGAGGGGTCTATATGATAGAAAATACCCAAGTGTGACACCATTCTAAAAACTGCACCCCTCAAGGTGCTCAAAACCATATTCAAGAAGTTTATTAACCCTTCTGGTGCTTCACAGGAATTTTTTGAATGTTTAAATAAAAATGAACATTTAACTTTTTTTCACAAAAAATTTAATTCAGCTCCAATTTGTTTTATTTTACCAAGGGTAACAGGAGAAAATGGACCCCAAACATTGTTGTACAATTTGTCCTGAGTATGCCAATACCCCACATGTGGGGGTAAACCACTGTTTGAGCGCATGGCAGAGCTCGGAAGCGAAGGAGCGCCATTTGACTTTTCAATGCAAAATTGACTGGAATTGAGATGGGACGCCATGTTTCGTTTGGAGAGCCCCTGATGTGGCTAAACATTGAAACCCCCCACAAGTGACACCATTTTGGAAAGTAGACCCCCTAAGGAGCTTATCTAGAGGTGTGGTGAGCACTTTGACCCAACAAGTGCTTCACAGAAGTTTATAATGTAGAACCGTAAAAATAAAAAATCATATTTTTTCACAAAAATTATCTTTTCGCCCCCAATTTTTTATTTTCCCAAGGGTAAGAGAAGAAATTGGACCCCAAAAGTTGTTGTACAATTTGTCCTGAGTACGCTGATAGCCCATATGTGGGGGTAAACCACTGTTTGGGCGGATGGGAGAGCTCGGAAGGGAAGGAGCGCCGTTTGACTTTTCAATGCAAAATTGACAGGAATTGAGATGGGACGTCATGTTGCGTTTGAAGAGCCACTGATGTGCCTAAACATTGAAACCCCCCACAAGTGACACCATTTTGGAAAGTAGACCCCCTAAGGAACTTATCTAGAGGTGTGGTGAGCACTTTGACCCACCAAGTGCTTCACAGAAGTTTATAATGTAGAACCGTAAAAATAAAAAATCATATTTTTTCACAAAAATTATCTTTTTGCCCCCAATTTTTTATTTTCCCAAGGGTAAGAGAAGAAATTGGACCCCAAAAGTTGTTGTACAATTTGTCCTGAGTACGCTGATAGCCCATATGTGGGGGTAAACCACTGTTTGGGCGGATGGGAGAGCTCGGAAGGGAAGGAGCGCCGTTTGACTTTTCAATGCAAAATTGACAGGAATTGAGATGGGACGTCATGTTGCGTTTGAAGAGCCACTGATGTGCCTAAACATTGAAACCCCCCACAAGTGACACCATTTTGGAAAGTAGACCCCCTAAGGAACTTATCTAGAGGTGTGGTGAGCACTTTGACCCACCAAGTGCTTCACAGAAGTTTATAATGCAGAGCCGTAAAAATAAAACAAAATTTTTTTCCCACAAAAATTATTTTTTTAGCCCCCAGTTTTGTATTTTCCTGAGGGTAACAGGAGAAATTGGACCCCAAAATTTGTTGCCCAATTTGTCCTGAGTGCGATGATACACCATATGTGGGGGGAACCACTGTTTGGGCACATGGGAGGGCTCAGAAGGGAAGGAGTGCCATTTGAATGCAGACTTAGATGGAATGGTCTGCAGGTGTCACATTGCGTTTGCAGAGCCCCTAATGTACCTAAACAGTAGAAACCCCCCACAAGTGACACCATTTTGGAAAGTAGACCCCCTTAGTAACTTATCTAGATGTGTGCTGAGCGCTTTGACCCACCAAGGGCTTCACAGAAGTTTATAATGGAGAGCCGTAAAAATAAAACAAAAATTTTTTCCAACAAAAATTATTTTTTAGCCCCCAGTTTTGTATTTTCCCGAGGGTAAGAGGAGAAATTCGACCCCAAAAGTTGTTGTCCAATTTGTCCTGAGTACGCTGATACCCCGTATGTTGGGGGAAACCACCGTTTGAGCGCATGGCAGAGCTCGGAAGGGAAGGAGCGCCATTTGGAATGCAGACTTAGATGGAATGGTCTGCAGACGTCACATTGCGTTTGCAGAACCCCTAATGTACCTAAACAGTAGAAACCCCCCACAAGTGACCCCATATTGGAAACTAGACCCCCCAGGGAACTAATCTAGATGTGTTGTGAGAACTTTGAACCCCCAAGTGTTTCACTACAGTTTATAACGCAGAGCCGTGAAAATAAAAAATCTTTTTTTTTTCCCACAAAAAATATGTTTTAGCCCCGAGTTTTGTATTTTCCCAAGGGTAGCAGGAGAAATTGGACCCCAAAAGTTGTTGTCCTATTTGTTCTGAGTACGCTGATACCCCATATGTTGGGGTAAACCCCTGTTTGGGCACACGGGAGAGCTCGGAAGGGAAGAAGCACTGTTTTACTTTTTCAACGCAGAATTGGCTGGAATTGAGATCGGACGCCATGTCGCGTTTGGAGAGCCCCTGATGTGCCTAAACAGTGGAAACCCCCCAATTATAACTGAAACCCTAATCCAAACACATCCCTAACCCTAACCCCAACAGTAACCCTAACCACACCTCTAACCCTGACACACCCCTAACCCTAATCCCAACCCTATTCCCAACCGTAAATGTAATCTAAACCCTAACTGTAACTTTAGCCCCAACCCAAACTGTAGCCCTAGCCCTAACCCTAGCCCTAACCCTAGCCCTAACCCTAGCCCTAACCCTAACCCTAACCCTAGCCCTAACCCTAGCCCTAACCCTAGCCCTAATGGGAAAATGGAAATAAATACATTTTTTTAATTTTTCCCTAACTAAGGGGGTGATTTACTTTTATAGCGGGTTTTTTAGCGGATTTTTATGATTGGCAGCCGTCACACACTGAAAGACGCTTTTTATTGCAAAAAATATTTTTTGCGTTACCACATTTTGAGAGCTATAATTTTTCTATATTTTGGTCCACAGAGTCATGTGAGGTCTTGTTTTTTGCGGGACGAGTTGACGTTTTTATTGGTAACATTTTCGGGCACGTGACATTTTTTTGATCGCTTTTTATTCCGATTTTTGTGAGGCAGAATGACCAAAAACCAGCTATTCATGAATTTCTTTTGGGGGAGGCGTTTATACCGTTCCGCGTTTTGTAAAATTGATGAAGCAGTTTTATTCTTCGGGTCAGTACGATTACAGCGACACCTCATTTATATCATTTTTTTATGTTTTGGCGCTTTTATACGATAAAAACTATTTTATAGAAAAAATAATTATAATTATTTTTGCATCGCTTTATTCTCAGGACTATAACTTTTTTATTTTTTTGCTGATGATGCTGTATGGCAGCTCGTTTTTTGCGGGACAAGATGACGTTTTCAGCGGTACCATGGTTAGTTATATCTGTCTTTTTGATCGCGTGTTATTCCACTTTTTGTTCGGCGGTATGATAATAAAGCGTTGTTTTTTGCCTCGTTTTTTTTTTTTCTTACGGTGTTTACTGAAGGGGTTAACTAGTGGGCCAGTTTTATAGGTCGGGCCGTTACGGACGCGGCGATACTAAATATGTGTACTTTTATTGTTTTTTTTTTTTTATTTAGATAAAGAAATGTATTTATGGGAATAATATTTTTATTTTTTTTTTCATTATTTTGGAATATTTTTTTTTTTATTTTTTTTTTTACACATTTGAAATTTTTTTTTTTTTTACTTTTTTACTTTGTCCCAGGGGGGGACATCACAGATCAGTGATCTGACAGTTTGCACAGCACTCTGTCAGATCACTGATCTGACATGCAGCGCTGCAGCCTTCACAGTGCCTGCTCTGAGCAGGCTCTGTGAAGCCACCTCCCTCCCTGCAGGACCCGGATCCGCGGCCATCTTGGATCCGGGGCTGGACTGAGCAGGGAGGGAGGTGAGACCCTCGCAGCAACGCGATCACATCGCGTTGCTCCGGGGGTCTCAGGGAAGCCCGCAGGGAGCCCCCTCCCTGCGCGGTGCTTCCCTGCACCGCCGGCACATCGCGATCATCTTTGATCGCGGTGTGCCGGGGGTTAATGTGCCGGGGGCGGTCCGTGACCGCTCCTGGCACATAGTGCCGGATGTCAGCTGCGATAAACAGCTGACACCCGGCCGCGATCGGCGGCGCTCCCCCCGTGAGCGCTGCCGATCGCATATGACGTACTATTGCGTCCTTGGGAAGTAAAGCCCACCCCACATGGACGCAATAGTACGTCTAATGGCAGAAAGGGGTTAAAGAATTTGTGATTGCAATCATTGTCAGGAAGAAACTGAGTATTATCTGACAGAATTGCAGGGGTGTCAATACTTTTGGCCACAACTGGACTGTAAATACAGTCAGGTCCAGGCGAGCATGATTTGCATTTGCAGTCATTATTAGGAAGTACTAAATGGATAACGGTAAGGCTAGGGCTACATGGCGACAAGCACACACGTCAGGCAAAGTCTGCTAGGTGTCAGGGCTACATCGCACCTCAATACAAGTGATCGGGGTGATATTGGAACCCCGAGTATACTGGGACAGCAACAAGCAACTCACAACTGCATCTCATTTCTCACATTTGTATTGCACTAGTATATATCACCGAGCAAACCTTAAGTGCACGGCAGGAGTTATCGCAAAGTCACCATATGGCCCCAGTCTAATAGGAACTTTTGACTTTCTCTAGACCTCAGGCACCAGTATGCGAGCTCATAGGATGTATCTGAATCAACAATTCTCAGTTAGGATAACGGGAATTAACTCTGAATAAGTAACAAATATTAAATTCACACCTTCCCATTAGCAGAAGAGCTTGTTTCTTCTTGGGCGACATTCACGGGCTCCATTTCACCCAGTGCGATGTTAGAAGCAACTACCGGGACATCTGAGGCTTGTGGCTCAGCTTTGTTCACCTCACCGAGGCTGCAATGTATGATAAGAGAAAAATTCATTAAAGCTACTGTTTTTTTTTTTTCTTTTGCAAAACCCATCAACTAGTCTATGAGAGTTATGGAAAGCGACCATCGAAACCTCCAAAAAAAGAACCTGAAGACCCACCTCTTCAGACAAGCCTACAACCTGCAGCTACCACCGATCGACCAAACCACTGCATGACCATCTCTACCCTCACCTACTGTATTCTCACCCATCCCTTGTAGATTGTGAGCCTTCGCGGGCAGGGTCCTCATTCCTCCTGTATCAGTTATGACTTGTATTGTTTAAGATTATTGTACTTGTTTTCATTAAGTATACCCCTCCTCACATGTAAAGCGCCATGGAATAAATGGCGCTATAACAATAAATAATAATAATAATAATAATAATAATAATAAAAGGATCCTGATTTCCAGGATTCCTAGTGGTGAGCACTATAGCAGTGACACGATATGGATCGCACATAACTTACACTTTACTCTTGTAAATGCTCCAATTCTACACCATCTGTTCTTGTGACTACAGATCGGTGTGTTCCTGTGTTATTACTCCTGAACATTCATTAATGAACTGATAATTGGGCGTTAACATTCTCTTTTTCAGTGGGATGTGTCCCTACATAGTCTGACCGTGCCAATAATGATTGGAGAACATCAGGAGGTGTAGAGAACACTAATAAAACACATGTATTCAGTTAAAAATTTACAGGACGAATAACAGAGAAACAGAAAATAAGCTCAATATAAAATAGTCCAGAATGGTATCTTCATAATGAATACTAATCACTTAGACATGTTAGATAAGAGGATATGGGGTATCTCGGAGCCTTCATTGGGGCACACACGATAGCTCCTCCTCAGCAGGTACAACCCCCCCCCCCCTTCCAAGCTGGCACGAGTACTAATCAGTTAGTGAAAAAGTAGTAGGAAAAGCTACAACTAAATGAATAATTTGATCTAAACCCCACCAT
Source organism: Ranitomeya imitator (assembly GCF_032444005.1). Lineage (NCBI taxonomy): Eukaryota > Metazoa > Chordata > Amphibia > Anura > Dendrobatidae > Ranitomeya > Ranitomeya imitator. The sequence continues at coordinate 128,628,770 of NC_091282.1, forward strand.
AAGCAACAAGGGCGGGTGCTGTGCCCCCTAACGAAGGCTCTGAGAATGAATTTATGGTAAGTACCCCAAATCCTCTAATCTATTGCTTCATTGCAGGAAACAGGAGACCAAGGGATGTCCTAAAACTGTCCAGAGAGTGGGAAAAAGCAGATGAACACAACCAGGATCGGTCTAAGCCCGGCTGACAGCCGCTAGAAGAAAATTCCTACCTAGGCTCGTATAAGCCAAAACATAGGTGTGTACTCTGCAGAACATTGAGGACGTTATAAACAGAGGACCAGGTAGCCTCAATGCACATCTACGATGACGAGGCTTGATTGCACATAGCCCAGGAAGCTCACACTGCAAGTGTGGAGTGAGCCGGGAGACCTCCAAGATGAACTTCAGGAATCACAAAGTCAGAGAGTATAAACAATGCTGTTCTAGAAAGATAGAGACACGGGGCCCTGACGAGATCCAATTTGAGAAGGGAATGCTCCCAAGGATGAGAAGGTGAAGGACAGAATGATGTCCTTGTTAACACAAAACGGAGAAACCACCTTCGAGAGAAAGAAAGAACTGGGTGCAGCACCACTTTCTCCTGATGGATGACAAGGAAGGGTGCACAGCAGGATAGGGCTGCCAGCTCTGAAACGCATCTGATGGAGGCAATCACCATTAGGAAGGTGATATTCCAGGAAAGGAAGGATTGATAAACTTCTTGAAATGGTTCAAAAGGGGCACCCTGAAGAGCGGTCAGGACCAGGTTGAGGTCCCAGGGAGGAACGGAATGAGCGTCTCCCTGTAAAAAAGTCCTCACTTGCGAGCGTGAAGCTAGGTTTCTCTGAAACAGGATCGAAAGAACAGAGACCCGACCCTTAACGGAGTTGAGAGACAGGCCAGACTCAAAGCCTGACTGAAGAAAGGAGAAAAAGCCAGAGAGAGAGAAGGACATGGGATCTGCCTGGTTGAATTCACACCAGCAGACAAAGGTCTTCCATGTGTGATGGTAGATGCGGGAGGAAGAGGGCTTCCTTGTTTAGATCATGGTTTTAATAACCTGGTCTGAGAAGCCTGCATCTTTCAGGACTGCGGGTTAAAATGAGAGTTGGTGAATGAGAACCCTGGGAAAGGAGGTCTGGACGATCTGGAAGTTTCCATAGGAAGTCTGCGATGAGACTGACGACTTCTGCATACCAAGCTCTTCTGGGCCAATCTGGAGCCACGAGGATGACAGGTATTCCTTCTGCCTTTATGTTCTTGATGAGTCTGGGAATCAGAGGCAGGAGAAGAAAGATGTGGAAGGTGTAACAGTCCACGGAAGAGCAAAGGCATTGGAGCCAGTCGCGGGATGTGAACACAAAGCGTGGAACTTTGTTGTTCACTTTGTTGTTGTTCATACTGGACACCATCAGGTCAACGTCGGGTATGCCCCATCTTTGACAGATCTGGTTGAAAAATGAAGGTTTCAGAGACCACTTGCTGGAGGAGAGTCCTTGGCGATTTAGGTAGTTGGCGGCCCAGTTGTTCTCACGGAATGTTAACTGCTGAAATCGCCAGTACCCTCTGCTCGGCCTAAGCAAGAATCTAAGAGACTTCCACCATGACAGAACTGCTTTGCGTTCTGCCCTGGTGATTGTTGTAGGTGACGGCCGCGGCAGTGTTGGACTGGATGGCCCGCTGGTAGGTCTTGCCAGTGTCAAAGGGTGAGGAAGATGGCCCAGAGTTCCAGAATGTTGATGGTAAGTGAGAACTCAAGCTTTCCAGTGGCCCTGGATTGTAAACTGGAGAAAAACCGCTGCCCAGCCCAGAAGACTGGTGTCATTCGTCACTATCTGCCAGTGCAGGGGGAGAAAGCATATCCTGCACGGGATGAGAGGAATGAAGCGCTACTAGGAAACAGACTGACGTACTTGCGGAGTAAGATGGGATGATCCAAGTAGGAGATCTGCTTGTCCCAACTTGATAGAAGGGCAAGTTAAAGAGGACGAGTGTGAAACTGAGCAAAGGGGCAGAGGTTACACTGCCCTGAAAGTGATCCTGTTCCTAGGTCGGCTTACAGAGGAACGGAGTCCTGCAGAAGATGGTGCCGAGCAGAGAAGGAGGGGGTGGGGAAGGAGTCCAGAGCGCTGTGCGGGGAAAGAAAAACGAGCCGACAACCCTGAGGAAGGAGAGCTCCAATTGGCTGGCAATCTCCTCCAGAGTGGAGCCCAAGAGGACTGACTGTGGGGTTCTGTGCAGCTGTGCCCTTGCAGTAAGGCCCTGGAGCCACCCATAGATCAGTAGCCCTTTTTTTAACCTCTTCTGCCTTCTTTGATGCAAAAGGGGGACCTAGAGAAGGAGGAGTAACCTATACAGATGCGGTCCTGACTCCTCCTTCTCAGAGAATGGAAGACTGTCTTCAGGGACCGCAGGTTGAAGGGAGTTCACTGGATTAGGTCAGTCTTCGTCCCGATGCAGTCTCAATCTGGTGGGTGAGTGGACTGGGAATAGGTGACAAAGGAGAGTCCTCTGGCTGCCCCAATACACTCTTGACGTGTTAGAGGTATGGTCCTGCGATAGGACATGACGTGGCATTCTCCACACTATTCTCTCGGTCTCTAGGTGGGAAATCAGTGTGACTCTACACCCTGTTTCCTGTAAGTTACAAGTTGAGCCTGAAAGAGAGAGGGAAAAGATTAATAAAACAAGGCCCTAAGGTAGAAATGGTTCTGGGAGCATAGCCGTATCTGCCTCCTACTGACACTACGCTAAAACTGAACATCACTCGTACCAGCGGAGAGATGGGGTGGGAGAGGGGCACCCTGCAGAGGAGGAGACAACTTTTTTTGCCTAATGGCAGCAGCATACACCCATTGTCTCATGTGTCCCCCAATGAAGCAATAGAGAAAAGAAGATTCTGTTAAATCTATCACATTTGACTCAGATACAATTTTATACGTTTTGTTTGCAGATGGCTAGTGTTGTTTAATATACCCAGATAGATCAAGTCCCGACTGGTAGTCACTCTCTACGGTAAAGAGTAGCAGTGAGGTTTCCTCTTCACATGTCAGAGCAGGAGACTGAGAGGAGAGATCATCTTCCCCATCGTTACAAGACACGTGCGGATCATCAGCCTCAGAATTCTCTGTTATGGCAAAGTCTCCTACAAGAGGGCAAAAGTGAGGAAAAAAAATGGCACATTAGTTATCATTATTCACAAAGCCAGTGGTTCCTGTACATCCTCAATCAAGGAAATAAACAGCAGTTTTATATTTTGGGTATTGTCATAATCACAGATCCCATATGCCTCTGTAGACCATGAGGCACATTAAAACGGCAGTATTAATAAATGGCCTGTAACCAAATTCATTTGGAGGCGCATGCCACGTAATGAATTTGACGCATCTTCTCAGGGACATGCGCCTCTGTGCACCTCACCAGAAATATTACTGATGAATTTGACGAGTGGCCATAGCCTAACTCCTTCTGCTCTCCAACTCTGCCTATTTTAGTGGACCTACTACAAACTGGCATGAAAACTGTGATAAGCAAACATTTTGCAACTTTCTGTATTGTTGTATGGCATTTTTCTGAAGAAAACAGATGAATGGGCCTCTAAGTTTCTCTGTACTGACAAAGCCACTAAAGGCATGGTCACAAGAGAGGGATTTTTGGTTCTTACCGTAAAATCTTTCTTGGAGCCTTCATTGGGGGACACAGGTAACCATGGGTGTATGCTGCTGTCGCTAGGAGGCCGACATTATGCAAATAAAGAAGAAATAACTCCTCCCCGGCAGTATACACCCTCCGACACGCACCAGGCAACTCAGTTGGTGCAAAAGCAGTAGTAGGAACAAGTAAAAATTAAACTCAACATATGTACCAACCCACAACAACGGCACTTTGGCCAAAAATGGTACAACGAAAAGGGAGGGTGCTGTGTCCCCCAATGAAGGCTCCAAGAAAGAGATTTTACGGTAAGAACCAAAAATCCCTCTTTCTTTCTCGCTTCATTGGGGGACACAGGTAACCATGGGACGTCCAAAAGCAGTCCCTAGGACGGGATATTCTGCAGAAAAAGAGGAGTTAGGTCGGCCGGTGAGAAACCGCCGCCTGCAGTATCTTCCCACCCAAGCTCGCGTCCGCAGAAGCCCGAGTATGCACCTTGTAGAATTTTACAAAGGTGTGAATGGATGACCACGTTGCGGCCTTGCAAACCTGCGAGGCCGAAGCTTGGTGACGAACTGCCCAGGAAGCTCCCACAGCCCGGGTAGAGTGAGCCTTCACCCCCGAAGGAGGCTGTTTGTTTTGGACACGGTATGCCTCCAGAACCGCCGAACGGATCCAACGAGCAATTGTGGAGTTGGAGGCGGGGAGTCCCTTTCGACGCTCTTCCGAGACGACAAACAGAGGATCGGCCTGACGAAAAGAAGCAGTTCTGGAAAGATAAATCTGGATAGCCCTGACCACATCCAGCTTTTGGAGAGATTTCTCCAAAGGATGAACTGGGGAAGGGCACAAGGAAGGGAGGACGATGTCCTCATTGATGTGAAATGCCGAAACTACCTTTGGTAGAAAGGAAGGAACTGGTCGAAGAACCACCTTGTTCTGGTGCAGGATTAGAAAGGGAGAACGACAGGACAATGCTGCCTGCTCAGACACTCTCCTAATCGAGGTGATGGTGACCAAGAAGGCCACCTTCCATGATAGAAGCGAGAAAGAGATGTCTCGAATCTGTTCAAAAGGCGCACACTGGAGAGCGTCTAACACGGGGTTGAGGTCCCAAGGCTCGATAGGAGGATGGTAAGGGGGAACTATATGAGCGACCCCTTGGATAAAGGTCCTAACCTGTGGAAGATTGTCCATCCTTTTTCAAAGAGACGTGGCCTGAGCGGAAATCTGACCCTTCAAAGTGCTCAGGGAAAGACCCGAATCAAGACCCGCTTGAAGGAAACCGAGAAGGGATGGAAGGGAAAAGGTCATAGTAAACAGACTGTTGTCCTCACACCATCGGAAAAAGGCCTTCCAACATCTATCGTAGATACGCGAGGAAGCCGGTTTTCTCGCTTTTATCATAAATACCAAAATTTCCAGATTCATTTTAGTGACTGCTGTCAGTCACAAAGCAATAACATATACCTCCATATATTGACCACACACTAATCAAGAGAACCAAAAGGAAGTTTTATAAAAGAATTATAAAGACTTTATTAATTTAATAATTAAAAAACAGGCACGTCAGCTACTGACAGTGCAATTAACATCAAAGTGCAAATATCAAAATACACCAGACATATAAGGCCTACCACACAGTAAATAGTATATGCTTACAGTTGCATTATATATTAAGATGCAGACATAAATATCCCAACAAAAAATCCCAGAGGGTAATAGTCCCGTTGGGGATAAACCATGGGCATTTCCGTAAACCCCAACTAATAACCATATGGGAAATTCCTATCATCCGGTACACCAATAAGTATAAGGCCAAACCCGTAATAAGTGCCCCATATCGTATCCGTCGAGGTGGAAAAATTAGGAAAGCATGTCTCAACCAATGCAGGTAGGCCTCTGCACGCACCCCGACACGCGTTTCGCCGCTGTTAGCCTCGCCTTCTCAAGGGGAACTCTCGCTTTTATCATAATCTCGATGACGCTGTGAGAAAAGCCTGCATCCTTCAGGACCGCGGCCTTAACGGCCATATCATTAAATTCAGAGACCGAGAATTCGGGTGGAAGAGGGGCCCCTGCGAAAGAAGATCCGGACGATCCGGTAGTCTCCATGGAACGTCTGATAGCATGTTAACTAGTTCCGCATACCAGGCCCTGCGAGGCCAATATGGAGCTACCAGGAGTACAGGGAACCCTTCTGTCTTGATCTTTTTATGACCCTTGGGATCAAGGGTAGGGGTGGGAACAGATAAGGCATCTGGCACAGGGCCCACGAGACCAGGAGAGCGTCGCATCCGACGGCCATCGGATCCAGAGATCTGGAAACGTACTGGGGAACCTTGTGGCTTGCCCGGGAAGCCATTAAGTCGACGTCTGGAACACCCCACCTCTGACAAATCTGGTTGAAGATTGAGGGGAGAAGAGACCACTCGCCCGCCATGAGGCCTTGGCGACTGAGGAAGTCAGCTTCCCAATTGTCCACCCCTGGGATGTGGACGGCTGATATAGAGGGAACGTGGTTCTCCGCCCAGCGCAGAATTTTTGCCACTTCCGTCAAGACCTGTCTGCTGCGAGTCCCTCCCTGATGGTTTATGTAAGCCACGGCTGTGGCGTTGTCCGACAATGTGGACCGGCTTTCCCGAGAGGAGGGACTGCCAGTGGACGAGGGCTAGGAAGTTGGCTCTGATTTCCAAGAGGTTGATAGGAAGGCGTGCCTCTTGAGCAGTCCAGCGGCCCTGGGCCATGAGGTGGAGAAAGACCGCTCCCCATCCCTGGAGGCTGGCGTCAGTGGTGATGACCTGCCAGCGGAGGGGAAGAAATGACCTCCCGCACAGAATGGATATGGATAGCGTCCACCAAGTGAGAGACTGCTTTACCTTGGGAGGGAGGCGAAGCGGGCGGTCCAGGAAAAGTGGGTTCCTGTCCCAGGCAGCCATAAGGGCCAGCTGGAGGGGGCGAGAGTGGAACTGAGCATAAGGAACCGCTTCCATGGAAGCGACCATTTTCCCCAGAACCCTCATGGCGAGGCGGAGAGGCAGAGGGTTCGGGCCCTTTAGTGCTCTGATACCCCGAAGAGAAAGGAACTTCTCCTTGGGGAGGAAGGCCTGAGCCTGAGAGGAGTCGAATTCCATGCCCAGGAACTCCAGACATTGGGTTGGAATCAAGGAGGACTTCTGATAGTTGATTATCCAGCCGAGGCGAATAAGCGTGTCCAGAGTAAGCTGGAGGCTCTCGCTGCAATCCCGACGAGACGAACCCTTGATCAGGAGATCGTCAAGGTATGGGATTACTAGAATCCCCTTTGAGCGCAGAATGGCCATGCCCGCTGCCATGACCTTCGTAAAGACCCTGGGAGCAGACACCAGACCGAAAGGGAGAGCCGTGAACTGGTAATGATGATCTTGGATCGCGAAACGGAGGAACCTCTGATGCTGTATGCAAATCGGGATGTGTAGGTACGCATCCCGAATGTCCACGGAACACAGAAATTCTTTCGGTTCCATGGGCGCGATCACCGAGCGCAGTGATTCCATTTTGAAGTGTCGAATTCGGAGATGGCGGTTTAACTGCTTGAGATCCAAAATTGGGCGGAGAGAGCCGTCCTTTTTTGGAACCACGAACAGGTTTGAGTAAAAACCCGAAAACTGCTTGTGATAAGGGACCGGAACTATAACTCCTGAAGTGAGGAGGGAATCAACGCCCTGGAGAAGCCCTGGGAGATGGGAGGACTGTTTGGGAGGACGAGAGAGAAAGAAACGTCTTCCTGGAGGCGAAGAAAATTCTATCTTGTAGCCTGAGGTGACGATCTCCCTGACGCAGGCATCATCGACTACTGATAGCCAAACCTCTGAGAACAGAAGAAGCTGGCCTCCCACCCTGGAAGGATTTCCAGGTGGGGGCGACCCGTCATTTATTAGAATATCTGTGGCCTCGAGGTCCAGAAGGATTTGAGGAGTGGCTCTTAGTTCTCAAGTGCGGGGGAGGCCTGAAGGAAGGCTTCCTCCGTTCTCCTTGGGAGGAAGACCGGTCCTGGCGAGCGGGGTTTGCTGAGGAGGTAAAGAACCGAAAGGACTGGGGGCCCTTCTTATTGAAGGGGCATCTAGGCTTGCATTGAGTAAGGAGGTACTCTTACTACCCGTAGCGTCCGAGATCATTTGATCCAGCTGCGTGCCAAAGAGTCTGGAGCTCTGGAAGGGCAGGCCAGCGAGGGATTTTTTAGAAGCGGAATCTGCGTTCCACGCTTTAAGCCAAAGAACTCGGCGAATGGCCACAATGTTACTGTTAGCCCTCGCCGAGCAAGCAGCCGCATCCAAGGAGGCATTCATGAGATATTTACCCGCAAGAGAAATCTGATCCGCCAAATCAGACAGTTCCTCAGCAGGAGCTGAGGCTAAAATGCCTCTGCACAGGGTCTTGGCCCAGGCAGACACAGCTTTCGCTACCCATGAAGAGGCGAAACTAGGACAGAGGGAGGCTCCAGAGGTCTCAAACGCCGATTTGGATAATGCCTCGATTTGTCTGTCCGTGGGATCCTTAAGAGATGCCGTGTCCGGAATAGACAAAACAGTCTGTAAGGATAATCTAGACACAGGCGGGTCGACCTTAGGAGACTCGGACCATTTGCCAACAAGGTCTGAGTGAAAAGGGTATAAAACGTCTAGCAGTTTCCTTCCAGGGAAACGTTTTCCAGGGTTTTCCCAGTGTCTAGACGTCGTGTTGTCAAACTCCTTGTGATTGGGAAAGACTCTAGAGGGACGTTTAATCCGTTTAAATGAAACGGAGAGGTCCTGAGAGATTGTCTTTTCCTCCTTAAGCTCAAGCGTCTGAATAATAGCCGAAATAAGGCTATCAACCATGTCCTGTGTTCCGGAAGTCTGATCTGCATCCGAGTCAGATTCCGACTGAGAGGTTATGTCAGACCCGACGTCCGCGGAGGGGGAATGGGCAGATTGGGGTATCCGGGCGTGATCCGGTGAAATGGAAGAGGAGCTAGAGAGGGTCCTCTTTCTGTATCTTTTTTCAGGCCTGCCTCTGTGAAGGTCTTGGTCAGGTGCGAGCGAATCGCCGTGTGAGGCGTTCGTGGCACTGGTGGCATTAGACAAAAGCGGGATACGTTCAAGTGCTTGGACCAGGGACTGAAACACTTTAGTCAAGTCAGACACTGATTGAGACATTGCAACAGCCCATTCCGGGGAAGGGAGGGTGCACTCATCCCGAGACCTAGGAGCTTCCTAAGGGACGGACATGCAGGACGTGCAGAAAGGAGATGGCTGACCAGAAGCCCACTTTTTCTTACAGCGAGCGCAGGCGTAGTGGATGACCGTAGTGGTATAGCCGGGTGCGGGGTTGGACATAGGTAGAGGTAGAAAACACTGGCTGCAGAGACAATACTGCAGGGAGGAGTACAGCCAGAGAAAGAAGCAGCGCAAGCCTATCAAAAACCCAGCGACAGTTGCGGGAGTTTGTGTCCCCCAGGAATCCTCATGCACCACGCGACGCAATGGAGACCAGGAGGAGGAAGTCGGCTTCTCTAGCGCGGAAAGAAACGCGCCGGAAGTGGGCGTGGCCAGGCGCATAAGGGAGAGCAAAGAAAGAGCCTCCCAAGAGAAAAGACCCCCCCCCCCCCCCCCCCCGTCGGCCGGGGAAGGTGTGCCCGCGGGGAGGCAGGGCAGGGCAAAGACGCTGGGGGCGTGGCCAGCCGGGCGCCAAAAAAGTCCGCCGAAGAAGAACGGCATGCGCCCGAAAAATGGGCAGTGCCAGAAATGAAGAGCCGAAAGGCGCGCGCTGGTAAACAAAACAAACAAAAAAACGGCGCGATGATTCAAATAAAAAAGGCGCCCGTTGCCTCAGGATCCCCTGCTGTCCCTAATAAAGGAATGCTAGAGCCGCGGCGACTACTTGCGGGAGAGATAAGCTAAGTGCTCCGAGGAGAGTGCGCGCCGCTTACATCTGGGGGTGGGGGGGTGGGGAGACAGACCAAACGGATCTGACGATCTGCTACCTGTAGTCGAGGATCGCGTCAGGATCGGTGTCAACCCCTTAGAAAGAGGGGAGGTCACCAAAGGTGACCACCGTCTTCCTCTCGGCCCTCTCCGAGGAGAGGGATGAGGGGGGGATAGGGCAAGGACTGGCCACCAAGAATAGTCACCCTGATACACCCAAAGGGTGACAGGGGACGAAGTCCTGACCAGCGGGTCCGAGAGGGTGCGGTGTGGGTGATACCAAACTGCTCTCTCGGTCGCTTAACGTGGGGAAAACAGGGTGAGAACTGCACCCTGTTACCCTGAAGAAAGCATCTGAAAAAGAAAGGGGAAATGATTGATAACACACAACAAATCCCTGTAAAATAAATGCGGATCTGTTATTCGATCCAGGTCCGCCTCCTACAGACACTAAGCAAAAACTGAGTTGCCTGGTGCCTGTCGGAGGGTGTATACTGCCGGGGAGGAGTTACTTCTTTATTTGTATTGTGTCAGCCTCCTAGTGACAGCAGCATACACCCATGGTTACCTGTGTCCCCCAATGAGGCGAGAAAGAAATGTATTTTTCAAGAGGAAGATGGCTTCAGGAAATATCAGCATGTATATAACTCCATTCAATGATAAAGAAACTGCTTATGGTAAAGTGATGGGAAAATGCTCAAAGACTCCTGGGCGTCTCCTCATCTCTCCCATTAACTTCCATTATGAAACTTAGAGAGTCTTCAGAGTGGAAAACTTATTTTTAACCACTCGGTGTCTTTGTAAGGATATGTGCACACGTTGTGGATTTGTCTGCGGATCCGCAGCGAATTGGCCGCTAAGGATTCGCAGCAGTTTTCCATCAGGTTAACAGTGCCGTGTAAAACCTATGGAAAACCAGATCCGCTGTGCCCATGGTGTGGAAAATACTGCGCGGAAAAGCTGCATTGTATTTTCCACAGTATGTCAATTGTTCCTTACCTGGTTTTGGTACAGTCACACTGAACGATATCGTTAACGATATCGTTGCTTTTTGTGACGTAGCAACGATATCGTTAACGAAATCGTTAGGTTTGACAGTGACCAATGATCAGGCCCTGCTGGGAGATCGTTGGTCGCTGGGGAAAGTCCAGCACTTTATTTTGTCGCTGGATCTCCCGCTGACATCGCTGAATCGGCGTGTGTGACGCCGATTCAGCGATGTCGTCACTGGTAACCAGGGTAAACATCGGGTTACTAAGCGCAGGGCCGCGCTTAGTAACCCGATGTTTACCCTGGTTACCGTTGTAAATGTAAAAAAAACACACACTACATACTTACATTCCCGGTGTCTGGTCATGTCCCTCGCCTTCAGCTTCCCGCACTGACTGGTGAGCGCCGGCCAGCCGTAAAGCAAAGCACAGCGGTGACGTCACCGCTGTACTTTACGGCCGGTACTCAGTCAGTGCTGGAAGCTGAAGGCGAGGGACCTGACCAGACACCGGGAATGTAAGTATGTAGTGTTTGTTTTTTTACATTTACAACGGTAACCAGGGTAAACATCGGGTTACTAAGCGCGGCCCTGCGCTTAGTAACCCGATGTATACCCTGGTTACCCGGGGACTTCAGGATCATAGACAGCTCTCCAGCGACCAGTGTGACAGCTCTCCAGCGACCAAACAGCGACGCTGCAGCGATCGGCATCGTTGTCGGTATCGCTGCAGCGTCGCTTAGTGTGACGGTACCTTAAGAGGCTCTTAGGACAATTTTGCTGAAGCCACTAGTAATTTTCAAAGGACAATGGGGGCGAGACTGGGGCTTGATAAGCAAAAGAAATAAGCAAAGCCTCAGAGACCAAATCCCCCATCCAGAGCAGGAGAGTCCTCAGCCACATGCATCTCATTGCCGGCCAATACTGCTGGAAAGGTCTGGATTTTAAGCCAACACCTATGGGGTAGCTGCGATGTATATTTACCATCATTTTCATCTTCCAGCTCAGTTTCTTTGTAATTAGGTTTCTTTTTCTGTATCCTCGTTTTCTTTTCAGCCAGGGTCCCTTTAAGATTTCCATCATCGTCTACTGAGTGAAGCTCAGGTTTGTTGCCAGTGTCCAGTGTGAGGTCCTTAGCTATAGAGACATAATAAGCACAGTCATTCAGATAAGGAAAGGCTGTTTCTCGGTCAATTCATGGGGGGGGGGGGCACAAGAACCGTGGGGGTATGGCGCTGCCACCAGGTGGCAGACACTAAGAAATACACTTAAAAGTCGGCTCCGCTCCTGCACACACCGGACTAAATCTATTTAGCTTCGTGTCATGCGTGAGGCGGACAGAGGCCTGGAGCTCCAGACCTGTCTCTAGATAATTTGCTTTTTTATTTTGTTCTAACTTTTTTCCCTTTAGTTATAGGTTGAGAAACAGAGAGAAATTGCCAAAACTACAACGCGGAAGGGGGTCACCCTGTACCTTCCTAGGTCTGGACGGCAGGACCTTATTCCCTAATGCAGCTGCGTCCCTGTGACAGGCGGACTGTCCATGCCCTCGCCTCCCCACCAGAGTGACGCATTATTCACATGTTCTTGCCGCGCTTTTCAAGGGCAAATAGGCTGGCAATTACGACCCCAGCAAAATAAAAGATTTCTGAAATCTCCAAACTGCTTATTTATTCTTTGTTGATAACAACCAAAGTGTTTTTATTTTTTTTGTAAATCTGCAGCATCTCAATTTTTTCAGCGATTTTGAACCATTTCGCATCCGTTCAATTGAATAGGGAAAAAATGAAAAGTAAAAAACACATCAAAAGTGGCATATTTTTCGTTTTTCTTGCCAACACTGGTTTTAGGTGCAGAAAAATCTGCTGAGAAAACAACGTGTGCACATAACCAACGGGTTTAATAAATTAGCCCTCCTGGCAAGCTAAGAAAATAGATATAACAGAGGAAAAATCCGATGGTATAAGCACATGGATGGGTATATTGTGTGCAAAAAATTAGTTTTGTAGAGTAAGAGAATGACTTCTCACTTTTACTAGACTTCTCTTTTTTTGGCATCGGTGTTAGATCATCATCCTGCGACTCGCGATTATTTTCCTCTTCTGGCTTCTTTGTGCCATCTTTTTTCCTCTTGGGCTTCTTCTTTTTGACAGGATCAGTCGCCCCTGAGCACTCATCGACATCTAGCGATCTCTTGTTCTCCTTCTCAGCTGTGCCGGCATCCGCTCCTTCCTCCTCGGATATGGCCGATTCCTCATCATGAAGGCTTTGTTCTGCCGCAGCTTTGTCTGTTGCATAAATCAAATCTATTAATATAGTATAAAAGTGGTAATCCCCCTTATGATTTATTAAATGGAGGGAAAAGACATTACCTTTTTGCTTCCTGCGTGGCTTAGTGTTGGTCTTACGTGGCTGATTACTTCTGGCTTTCTTTTTTTTTCCTTCTTCTAGAGCTTTCTCGAGAAGTTGAGCAAAAAACTCAAAATCAAAATCCTTAGTTTCCCCTAAAAATCAATCATAAAAAAATGGTTTAGGTGGCAACATATTCACGATTCCAGACATATGCCTGGGCATAGTAAATATCTGTGGTTAGTTATAGCACCTCACGCCTCTTATTTTCCCATCACGCCTCTCATTCCCCCCTCACTCCTCTCATTCCCCCCTAACACTTGTCATTTTGACCTCACATCTGTCATTTTCCGATCACTCCACCATTTTCCCTCACTCCTGTCATTTTGCACTCACCTTTTCACCTCACACCTCTCATTTTCCCCTCAGTATATACATGTATGTCATCTCCTCCTATATATAGTATATACCTGTATGTCATCTCCTGTATATAGTATATACCTGTATGTCATCTCCCCTTTATATAGTATATACCTGCTGTAGGTCATCTCCTCCTCTATATACCTATGTGTCATCTCCTCTTTTATATAGTATATACCTGTATGTCATCTTCTCCTGTATATAGTATATACCTGTGTCATCTCCTCCTGTATATAGTACATACCTGTAAGTCATCTCCTCTTGTATATAGTATATACCTGTGTGTCATCTCCTCCTGTATATAGTATATATTCTATACCTCTTAATGTCCATAAACTCAGGATGATTGGCAAAAAAAAAAAAACTTGTGAGGCAGTTTTGTTCGTTTAAAGGACACTGGGTGATCCTGGTTAGTATCGGGATTTTTATCTAGTTTCAGAATGTGATTAACCGCCTCGATGAAGGAATCAATGGACTATTGGAACTCAGGGTAATTCGGGTCTGGGGCCACATCGGACTCGTAGTATTCTGAGTCGTGCTCACTGTAAGCCCCTGGAGAAGGAGAACGAGACACAGAGCTAGCGGATGAAGAGGCATCGGAGTTCCGTGGGGAAGTGTCACGGGTACGTTGGCTTGAGGAGGTTAAGGAGGAATCGCAAAAGGATTCTAAGGCCTTTGCGAGAGAAGCCATGGACTGTGTCAAAGAGGAAGCCCACTCAGGGGGGCTGGCACCGCTGAGTTCAACAGTGGCGGGGGCCTCCTGAGAGCCTGAAGATTCACAGTCCGTGCAAAGAGGTTTAGGATGTTTCCGCAGTAGGGAAACATTTCAAGAGTTGCATGAGGCATATATCACCGTGAGCATCTTATCCGCATTTTTATAAGCCTTTGATTGCGATACTGCAAAGGCTGATGAAAGCTTGCAGGGATGTGTGAACCTGCAGCGGAGGGGTTAGTGCCTGCCATGGAGGATGAATGCCTGCAGCTGAGGGGTTAAGCAGCATGCACCTGCAGCGGTGTGTGTGGCTATCTTACCCAGGTCCTGCGTGGCCCCAAAGAAGTGCCTGTGCACGGATCTGCAGCGGTAATGCGTCCCCCACAAGCTTCCTGCCTAGGACGCGCCAGGAAGTAAGGTCCGATGGGAGATTTGGCGCTTCTCGTGAAGTGTGAGAAGCGCCAGAAGCGGTGGGAGGAGAGAAAAGGGCAGAGGGGGCCAGGAAGAATGAAGAGCGACTCCCCGCCCACTCTGTACAGGCCCGGCCAGAAGCGCTCGGAAAGGGGGCGGGGTCGCCGTGATAGGGACGCGGAGCTTGCCGGGACCATAGGCGTGGTTGGGCCTACCGCAACCAGAAGCCGGGGACAAAAGTAGAGGCTGTGGCGATGGAGGCGGCCGCAGCCAGCGGTAACGGACGCGGTAGCAGGGGCAATAAAGTACTGCAGCTGTGGCGGAGAGGATCGCAGCGGAGAAGATGGCGGTAGCAGGCACATAGGCAGGCAGGCTGGTGGTGTAACGGACGCGGCGGTAGTAAAGGCCGCGGTGCAGCCTATGGGCTGGGTGCCGAAATCCCCGGGGGCCCGGACATAAACACAGGACCCCGGCGAGGGAGGTAAGGAGTCCTCCCTCCCGCTGAATGGCCGTACTCACTGAGGTCTGAATCAGGAGTGCTGGGCCACAGACAGTGAATATCAATCGCACCGTCCATCCTCAATCTACCATCCCTTTGATAGGGAGGTGGAGAGGGCACGATGGATTCCTGACACCAGCCGCTTTCTCTCAGTGGTGGTGCAGTGGGGCCACACAAAAGCCACGAGGGAGCTTCTCCTTCACCTCATTCGGGGGCAGGCCGGCGAAAGTCCTGGCTCTGGAAGGGGGTAGATGGGGGCGACACCCCATGTTCACGTCCGTTGTCGGTGTGGGGAGAGAGCGGACCCATTAAAGGAATCCGTTGCCCCGATGAGAGCCCAGGCTAACGATGCAGGAGGTGGTACGGGGAGGCAACACTCCGCGTTCCAGCCTGTTGATGTTTTTGGGAGATCGGGACCTTGAAAGGCCCTGTCACCAGCTCAATCCGTGGAAAAAAAAACAACAAAAATAGTAAAAAGTAAATAGGGATTTTTGTGTACTCACCGTAAAATCCTTTTCTCCGAGCCATTCATTGGGGACACAGACGGTGGGTGTATGCTGCTGCCACTAGGAGGCTGACACGAAGGGATACAAAAAAAAGTTAGCTCCTTCCCTGCAGTATACACCCTCCTGCTGGCTAACCAGTTCGGTGCAAAAGCAGTAGGAGATCAATAACATATGAGAGTATAGCATGTCAAATTAAAAAAACAAGCATAAGCTAATACCAGGGAGGGAGCTGTGTCCCCCAATGAATGGCTCGGAGAAAAGGATTTTACGGTGAGTACACAAAAATCCCTATTGCTCCTTCGCCTCATTGGGGGACACAGACCGTGGGACGTCCCAAAGCAGTCCCTGGGTGGGGACAACAATAGATCAGGCCCTGTGTAACCGCTACTTACAAGTTTGCCACCGCGGCCTGCAGAGTCTGCCTGCCCAGACTCACATCTGTGGAAGTGTGGGAATTATAGTGCCTTAGGAATGCATGCGGACTGGACGAGTTCGCAAGCTTGCAGCCGTGCTTGCCGACGTATGGTGCCTAGAGCCCCCAGACGGGGAGATAGGCTGACATCTAGGACGGAAGGACTCCTGGATGGTAAAACTAATCCACCAGGCTAGCATGTCTAATGAAGCGGCTAAACCCTTCCTGTGACCGTCAGGAAGAAGCCTTCTTGCCGTCGGGAAGCCCAAAAATAGTGTCCAACCTTCGGAAGGACGCCGTCCTTGATACGTACCTACTCGGAGCACTCACTTCATCCAGATTATGGAGAACCCATTCCGTTTTTTTGGACTGGAGCCGAAAGAGATGAGAGAAGGACGATGCCCCTGTAACAGTGGGAATACAATACCACCTTGGTAACAAGGGAAGGGGATGGCCTGAGGACAACCTTGCCTTGATGGTATTAAGGAAAAAAGTCAAAGAACAGAGCGGCAAGCTCTGAAGACTAATCAGGATGACAAGACAAGAACGCAGAGAAAAAAGGGAGCGACCTTCCCTGATAGTAACGTCTGCCCGGATCAAAAAAGTCTACTGTAAGACCCCCAGGACCATTAAGGTCCCAAAGATCTAACGGTATGCAGTAGGGAAGAACCACAGGTGAAGACTCCCTGCGAGGAAGTCCATATTTGCAGTTTTGTTGCAATAAGACGGAAAAATACTAGTACCGCAAGCGAGAAATCCTGACATGGTCAGTGCGGGTGTCCCAGGATCACTGGGGCCCTTCCTGCGTCCAGAAAGATCTCGGAAGTAGTGGAAGAGGGGATATGGAAATTGGTACATGGAAGAACAGAGAAATGTACTGCCGAGATCACCGAATGATAGATCTCGGCCCAACAGAGTGTGAGGAACCTCGGCCATGGCGCTTGACTGTGGGTACCTGCTAGATGATTGACGTATGGCACAGCCGTGGCATTATCCAATTGAAGACGGATGGAGTGACCCTTAAGGCAGTGAACGTGCTGTAGGATTAGCCGTACCGTTCGGATCCCCAGAGCAATGATCGGGAGAAGAAGACTGGCATTGGTATTCACTAATAACCATTGGACCAGGAGAAGGCCCTGGATGAGGAAGGAGCTCAGAGACTACCCTTTGAAAGCCTGATTGACTTGCTGAAAATGAGCGGAGCAAAGGAAACTGCTTCCATTGTCATCACCATTTTTCCTCAGAACTCTACTAGCGAATCGAATGAACTGAGGGGATGAGTGATCAAGTGCGCGAGCTCCCTGTTGAAGGGCCACGACCTTGATTGACTCGAGAGAGAATTACCATCCTTCTTGTGCAGGATCAAAAAAGGATCTGCTGGGCTGGAAATGAGGAAAAACTTGTCTTAGTTTAGCTGCCAACCCAGGCGAGAGGGTATCGCAAGTGATATAGATGACTCAGCGTAGTCCTGGAAGAGCGGCTAGAAAATCGACCAAATAGGGCAGGACGACCATGCTTCTAGGGTGCAAGAGGAACAGGACAACTGCCATGACCCTTGCGAACACTCTGGGTGCGGTAGCCAGGCCGAAGGGCAAGGTCGTGACTTGAAAATGCTGTTTGCGAATGGAGAGGCGAAGGGATTATTGTAGAGGGGAAAAATAGGAATGTGAGGGCAAGAATCCCGAATGTCGATGGATGCCAGAAACTCCACCTTTTTCTGTTGAAGTAATGGATGAGCGGAGGAACTCCATCCGAAAAAAGGAGGACCTTGTCAAAGGTTTTTAGAAGTTTGAGGTCCAGGATTGGTCTTACTTTTCATTCCCCCTTTTTGGAACCAAGATCCCTTGAATCTAGACTGTCCTGGACAACCCTTCCACTGCTGGTTGGGTCTGTAGAAAAGATACGATCCCTTGTTAGTCTCCCGCTCAGAAGATTTGATTGGCCAGCTGTACCGTCTTCGGGGAAAGGTTACTTGTGTGAATCAAAGTAGTTAAGGTCTCTGACCAGGAGACTATTGCTCAAGCAACCCATGTGGTGGCTAAGGAAGGGTAGAGTGCTGAACCCAAAGCCGCAAGACGGAATGAACCAGATTTGCTATCCGACCGTCCGTGGTATTTTAATTGATGATAGATCGGGCAGGGATACTGGTAGGTATACCACAAGAAATTCTACTCGGTTAGTCTGCCAAGTGGCAGAAAGCGGGGCTGCATCCAGCAGGTCAGGAAAAAAACGTCTCTTGCCATCATCGTGCAGAGTAGAAAATTAGGAACCCTCGATCCACCATCCTCTTAACAGGGAAGTGGAGAGTAATCGTCCGCCTTCTTGCATCATCCGCTAAATAGTGGTGATGCAAAAGGGGGTGCTCGGACGCCAAAAAGGGGTGCCTCTGTACATTCCCAGAGTTGAGGTCCCCGGGTGGACAGGGCAGGTTGTCTGGCGTTAGGCTTGGATGCAGAAGAGGATACATGGAGGCAACACTCCATGTGCTCATCTGTTGATGGTGTGGGGAGATCGGTGCCCTTTAAAGGACCCGTCAGGTATGGCATCCCACGCAGAGGCTTCTGTCCAGTGAATTGCTCGTCAATTTGGTTGATGATATAAATAGGCGAGTCCATCCTTTTCTGAAGCTCTGGCAATCCAAGGCAATATCCGATCTGTAGTCAGAGCCTTGTTCTCAGTAAATCATTGGGGAGAGATCAGGAAAAGAAACTTACGATTTCTAGATGCCTGTACGTTTCTAGAATACTTGCGGCCCCTGCTAGCCGACGGCTCCCATGTAGGAGAGGGACCATGTATATCGGTCCTGCGAGCACTCCGAGCCACAGAGGGTTCACGGAGGGATTCAATCTGTTGGTCAGAGAAACCATGGATTGCGGTAAGTGACAAAGTCCACTGAGGGAGACTAGGTATTCTGGGATAAAGTGGGATCAGCGGCGGAGCGCTCCTGAGCTCATTTAGGGTGACCGGCTGCGGATTGATCATGTGCCCTTAAGACCAGGGAATATTGGCCTTGTGCCTTTAAGAGGAGGGCATACTGGTCATGTGCCTTTAAGACCAGGGCATACTGGTCATGTGCCTTTAAGACCAGGACATACTGGTCATGAGCCTTTAAGACCAGGGCATACAGGTCAGGTACTTCCTTACCCGGGTACTGATGTAGAGTCGTTGTCTTTTAATGCCAAAACAGTCACCCTTGTGTGAGCCGGCCGGGTGGAGCAAGATGGCCACCGGGAGTTGGAGAGGTGGTAAAATCTTGCAAAGAGCGAGAAGTGCCAATTTGGGGGGTGGAGCCACAGACATGATGTGGGCGGAGCCTTGAGACTTCCATGAATAGGCCCAAGCCAGGGCCTAAATTTCTTCAGCCGACGGGCAGTAGAAGTGAGGGGCGTTGTAGTGGCCGAGAAAATTGAGCAATCCAGTGGCAGGCGAGAAGCGCCAGAAAAGCGGGCAGAGCCGCCTTAGGCTACGTTCACACTAGCGTTGCGCCGCCCTGCGTCGGCGACGCAACGCGCGACGTACGAAAAAACGCGCGCAAAAACGCGCGCGTTTTGCGACGCGTGCGTCGTTTTTTGACCAAAATCGGACGCACAGAAAATGCAACTTGTTGCATTTTCTTGCGTCCGACGCTAGCGTCGGAAACGACGCAAGTGTCGAAAAACGCCACCCTAAAAACGCACGCGTCCCCTATGTTAAACATAGGGGCGCGTCGCCGCTGCGTCGCCGGCGCAACAGCGACGCACATTGGCAGAACGCCAATGTGAACGTAGCCTTAGCGCACCATAGTGCTGGCGAGGCTTCCGGGAGAGATCGGTGCCCTTGAAGGGACCCGTCGCCCCCAAGAATCAGCCCAGGCCTGGCATCCCACGTCCCAGGAGAGAATACGGAGAGGCGACACTCTCCGTGCTCTCCTGTTGATGGTTCGGGGAGATAGGAACCTTGAAAGTATCCGTCGCCCCATTCGTCTGTGGCCTACACATCGTCCAAAGCCAGGGGCTAAATTTTTGCAGCCGGCCAGCAGCGTTACCTCAGGTAGGTGGGCCACAGGGAAGATGAGGCTGCCTGTCAGTATGTGAATATCCCACTGCAGAGGCTCACCGCTGACTGGATCCACTCACCATCGGTGCGCGTCCCGGCATGGAGCCGCCGCAAATGACTGGGTTTCAGCGCTGTGGAAAGCGCGCACACTCTACTGTTCTGCTGCAGGTCAGGTTTTGCAGCGTGGACGGTGCAGGGATAAAAGGTGTAAGCCTCAATCGACCATCCCTTTGTTAGGGGAGGTGGAGAGGGACAGTCCGCCTCCTTGTGCCATCCGCTTTTACAGTGGTGGGACAATGGGGGCCGCTCGGACGCCATAGAGAGGGGCCTCTGTACATCCATGGAGTTCAGTCCCTGGGTGGACAGGGTCAGTTGTCTGGCATTAGGCCTGGCTGGGGAAGAGGGTACGTGGAGGCGACACCCCATGTGCTCGTCCATTCAGGGTGTGGGGAGATCGGGGCCATTGAAGAGACCCGTCGCCCCTAAGAATCAGCCCAGTCGTGGCACGTCACAGGAGAGGCGACACTCTTCGTGCTTGCCTGTTGATGGTTCGGGGAGATCGGAGCCTTGAAAGGATCCGTCGCCCCCCTTCACTCCGTTAATTTAAAAAATAAAAATTTACAGAAAAGTAAAAAATAAAATAAAAACGTTGGGGTCTGAACCAGACCCAAGTGCCTCCTACAGACACTAAGCAAGAACTGGTTAGCTGAGAGCCAGCAGGAGGGTGTATACTGCAGGGGAGGAGCTAACTTTCATTGTGTCACTTAGTGTCAACCTCCTAGTGGCAGCAGCATACACCCACGGTCTGTGTCCCCCAATGAGGCGAAGGAGAAAATAGTAAAAAATAAAATATAGTCGGGGTCTGAAATCAGACCCTAGTGCCTCCTACAGACACTAAGCAAGAACTGGTTCACGAGAGAGCCAACAGAGGCTGTATACTGCGGAGGAGTTAACTTTTTTTTGTGTATTTGCTTAGTGTCCTCCTAGTGGCAGCAGCATAACACCCATGGTCCTGTGTCCCGCAATGAGGCGAAGGAGAAAAACTGCTGAAAAACTCAGCTTATACTCGAGTATATAAGGTATATTATACACAATATTATATACACACACAGATGTAGATTTTTGATGTGTGTGCACGCGATTGTGTACATATGCACATACCTCCATACAGGCACGCATACTTACACACACGGGGCCGGATACCTTACAAGCATTTACAAAACCTTGCAATGAGCAAAAATCATTACATTTCATTTCACATCAGATACATAATACATTTACAGAAAATCACTTACTAAAAGCCTTGTCTATCCTCCATCCATTCACTTTTTCTTCCTTCTTAAATTTGTTCTAAAAAGTGAAAAAGTAAATATAAAAAAAAAAAAAAATTAAAACATTTTTACTTTAAAAAGTTTATGGCAAATACTAGAAACCATTGAATAAAAGTTTGATGTACAAACAAGCCACGCAGTTGTTGAAAATGGGGATTGTGGACATCATCCTAAAGGGAACACTTAGTTGTGAGATCACATAAAAATTGTTTAAAATTTTACTTGTGTGTCTCTGTATCCCCATAGTCACACACTGGCAGATATGCATTTCCCATCGAGACCCGAGTTTGTGTGAACCTCAGCATACACGCAGCACATATAACACATAGCAAGCCTGTTGTCCATTTAAAGGGAACATGTTCAAGTGTAACACGAATTATGTAAAAATTGTTATAATTAAACATGCTGTGGGGGTTCGGGTGCGGAAACCCTCACTGACCAGTCAAAACATTGAATTGTGCACGGAGAGGTGTACAAGCTTAACAGTAGGTCTGTGGGCCCATATACCGGTCTGTGAGAGCATACTCAGCCCGCAGACGGACTATTGAGCTCATATTCCGCTTTGTGAGCGTGACTCATGCAGGAGCCTTTTCACCAATCAGTGGGTGTCTCAGGACTCAGACCCCGGCCAATCAGAAACACTATGCAGCACCTATCTATTATATAATTGTCTACGGGTCACTTACGTCTGTCTGTCCTTCTGTCTGTCATGGATATTCATTGGTCGCGGCCTCTGTCAGTCATGGAAATCGACGTCGCTGATTGGTTGCGGCAAAACAGCCACGACCAATCAGCAACGGGCACAGTCCGGAAGAAAATGGCCGCTCCTTCCTCCACGCAGTCAGTGCCTGGCGTCCACATACTCCCCTCCGGCCAGCGCTCACACAGGGTTAATGGCAGCGTTGACCGCGGTGTAACGCACTCGGTTAACGCTGCTATTAACCCTGTGTGACCAACTTTTTACTATTCATGCTGCCTATGCAGCATGAATAGTAAAAATGTCTTATGTTAAAAATAATAAAAAAATAAAAAATAGTTACATACTCACCCTCCGGAGCCTCCGGATCGAACCGGCCGGTTACCGATGCTCCTCGCGACGCCCCGGTGACCGCTGCATGCATTGCGGTCTCGCGAGATGACGACATACGGTCTCGCGAGACCGCTTCGTCATCATCTCGCGAGACCGCAATGCAATCTTCAGACCGGAACGCGCGACAAGCATCGGGAACCGGCCGCTTCGATCCGGAGGCTCCAGGAGGTGAGTATAACTATTTGTTATTTTGCTTTTTTTTTTTTTTTTTTTTTTTTTTAACAGGGATATGGTGCACACTACGTGGCTCTGTGCTGTATACTACGTGGCTCTGTGCTGTATACTACGTGGCTCTGTGCTGTATACTACGTGGCTCTGTGCTGTATACTACGTGGCTCTGTGCTGTATACTACGTGGCTCTGTGCTGTATACTACGTGGCTCTGTGCTGTATACTACGTGGCTGGGCAATATACTATGTGAACTACGTGGTTGGGAAATATACTATGTGAACTACGTGGTTGGGAAATATACTATGTGAACTATGTGGCTGGGCAATATACTACGTGGCCGGGCAATATACTACGTGGTCGGGCAATATACTACGTGGACATACATATTCTAGAATACCCGATGCGTTAGAATCGGGCCACCATCTAGTAATGTATAAAAGCTTTTATAAAATGACATCTACACTTTATTATGTCCCTTCACCCCTTGAACCAAATGTGACTATTCATGTCGACTCCTTTAATACCATAAATCAGCCACCAAAAATGGCTGCAGCAGAGGCTTTGGGAACCCCGTTTAGCAGTCTGATCCGCATTGCCCGTCTTTTCATTGGTGAGGGATGGACCAGCATCAGCAATGTCGGTGATGTATCCATCTCGAGGCAGAGAAAGACGGGGAAGGCTCCATTCAGACCCCATTTCACTGCAGCAGCCATTTTGGACATAAAAAGAAAAGACGACTGATCTAAGGCTAGTTTCACACTGGCGTTTTTTGCCAGACGTCGCAATGCGTCGTTTAGGGGAAAAAACGCATCCTGCAAAGTTGTTTGCAGGATGCGTTTTTGCCCCATAGAGTAACATTACCGACGCATTGCGACGTATTGACACGTCGCAACAGTCGTGCGACGGTTGCGCCGTGTTGTGGCGCACCGCCGGGAACAAAAAACGTTAAATGTAACGTTTTTTGCTCCAGACGGACCGCTTTTTCCGACCGCGCATGCGCGGCCGGAACTCCGCCCCCACCTCCCCGCACCTCACAATGGGGCAGCGGATGCGCCGGAGAATGCATCCGCTGCACCCGTTGTGCGGCGATAACAACGTTAGCGTCGAAATCTCGGCCCGACGCAATGCGACGGGCCGAATTCCGACGCTAGTGTGAAAGTAGCCTAAGAAAGGATAAAAAGTAGCAGCAGAACGGAGGCCAATAGGTGGAGTGACGATTTTTTAGAAATGTAAACTATGATCATGTTTACTATAGAGGGGGGTCACTTAAAATTGGTATAGCTGTACAGGAACTTATTGTGGTCTTTTTTGGGTAAGCAGTGGCCAGAATCCTTCCAGTGGCCACTGCTTCTATTTCTACAGCAGTAGCCAATGGCTGGATTTAGTGGGCACTGCTGTAGAAAAAAAAAAAAAAAAAAAAAACAGTGGCCAGTGTGAAAAATGCAAGATTTTTTTTTATCGTTTTATTTACAAAAATTACATAAACCTCATTTTCTGGCAACATCGTCCCTTTAACCAAGCAGAAATAGAATAAAATGGCCTCTCACCTTAATCTCTGTTCTTTGTCTGTGAGGGAACAGTTGGCTGATCATTGTGAAGTCCGTTCCCACCATACTGATGGCCAAGAAGAACAGATCTGTCTCTAAAACATAAGCAAACGTTCAGTCAGATATGTCCCTAGGAAGATCTGACATTGGGCGATGGCTGCAGGAACAGATGGTATACAGACCTTGATTAGACCAAGGCTTTGAGTAATTAGACCGCCGAAAACTAGTATATGTCGTCGTGGAACCTCGTTCAAAAATGGGATCGTTCCCTTCAACAATCGGTGCTTTAGCTCTAATCACTTCCACGGTTAAACTAAAATAAAGGCACAGGAAGAGAGCATTTTATTTTATACAAGAGAATATAGCAATTAAAAAGGAGTATCATGACTGTTGTCGGGTGTCCTGGGACCAGGGTCTCCCTAGCTGGCCCTGTTCCACGGATTACTTCTTATGGTGAAGATGCTGGGGCCAGGTACCTTGCCTTAGCTCCTGAATCCGCCCTCAGTCTGTACCCTTCCCCCACCCAGGGAAGAGGGGAGTAATATTGTACCGTAATACACCAACCAGATTAACAAGAGAACAGGGATAAAATAGGGATTTTTGTGTGTACTCACCGTAAAATCCTTTTCTCAGAGCCACTCATTGGGGGACACAGGACCATGGGTTATGCTGCTGTCACTAGGAGGCTGACACTAAGCTGAGACAAAAAAAGGTTAGCTCCTCCCCTGCAGTATACACCCTCATGCTGGCTTCCAGAGACCCAGTTCAGTGCAAAAGCAGTAGGATAATAACAATATATCAAGTAACATTAGCATATAACATGTCAAACAAACAGTCAAAGACCAAAAAAGGTAACGAGCCGTAAGGCTACTAGGGTGGGTGCTGTGTCCCCCAATGAGTGGCTCGGAGAAAAGGATTTTACGGTGAGTACACACAAAAATCCCTATTTCTCCTTCGCCTCATTGGGGGACACAGGACCATGGGACGTCCCAAAGCAGTCCCTGGGAGGGAAACAAAACAACCAAATAACTCCGTGTACCATCTAACTACAAATGCGCAACGGCCGCTTGCAGGATACGCCTGCCAAGGGCCGCGTCCGCAGAGGAATGGATGTGAACATTGTAATGCTTTGTGAAGGTATGCAGGCTGGACCACGTTGCGGCCTTGCAAACCTGCTCCGCTGTTGCCTGGTGCCGGATGGCCCAGGAAGCACCCATCGACCGAGTGGAGTGTGCTCTAATCCCCGCCGGGATAGGACTGCCCCTGACCCGATAGGATTCCTGGATAGCAGATCGGATCCATCTGGCCATCGTGGATTTAGACGCAGCCAAACCCTTTCTGTGACCCTCCGGGAGCACGAAAAGGGCGTCCGATTTTCTGAAATGAGCCGTTCTGGAAATGTACCTCCTGAGGGCCCGTACCACGTCCAGAGTATGGAGAGCCTTCTCGACCCTATGCTTGGGCTGCGGGAAAAAAGAAGGAAGGATGATGTCCTCGTTAAGATGAAAAGATGAGACCACCTTCGGAAGAAACGCCGAGGAAGGGCGTAGGACCACTTTGTCCTGATGAAAGGCCAGGAACGGTGCCCGGCAGGACAAAGCGGCGAGCTCTGAAACCCTTCTGATGGATGTCACCGCTACCAGGAAGGCAACCTTCCATGAGAGGACAGAGAGCGGAACGTCTTGAAGGGGTTCGAACGGAGGCTCCTGAAGAACCCCCAGGACCAAGTTGACATCCCAGGTTTCTAACGGCATCCTGTAAGGAGGAACCACATGGGAGACTCCCTGAATGAAGGTCTTGACTTGAAGGTTGGCGGCGATCCTGCGCTGGAACAGCACGGATAACGCTGAGATCTGGCCTTTGAGGGAACTCAGTGCCAATCCGGAGTCCAGACCGGACTGAAGGAAATTCAAGATGCAAGGGATAGAGAAAACGAGCGGAGGGAGCCCTCGGAGCCTGCACCATGAGAAGAAGGTTTTCCAGACTCGGTGATAAATGGAGGCGGAAGACGCCTTTCGAGCACTTAACATGGTGGGTATGACCTGCTGAGAGAAACCGGCACGAGTTAGAATCCAGGTTTCAACAGCCACGCCGTTAAACGTAGGGCCCCTGAGCTCTGGTGGCAGATCGGACCTTGGCGAAGTAGGTCTGGGCGGTCTGGTAACCGCCAGGGGACGTCGGCTACGAGCTGAACGAGTTCCGCGTACCAAGCGCAGCGTGGCCAATCTGGGGCGACCAGAATGACCGGAACCCCCTCCGTCTTGATCTTTTGGATCACCTTCGGCAGTAAGGGAAGTGGAGGAAACACGTATGGGAGTTGAAACTGATGCCACGGGAATATCAGCGCGTCCACTCCGATAGCCTGGGGATCCCGAGAACGAGCAATGAAGTTGTGAACCTTGGCGTTCAATCTGGACGCCATCAGATCCACGTCCGGGGTCCCCCAGCGAAGACAGATCTGTCGAAAGACCTCTGGGTGGAGTTCCCACTCCCCCGAGGCAAGGCCCTGGCGGCTCAGGAAGTCCGCCGCCCAATTCTCGACTCCCGGAATGTGCACCGCAGAGATGGAGGAATGGTTGGTTTCGGCCCAACGAAGGATGTGAGAGACTTCCTGCATCGCCGCCCTGCTGCGGGTACCCCCCTGGTTGTTGATGTAAGCCACCGCCGTGACGTTGTCCGATTGGACTCGTATTGGGTGACCCGCGAGCAGGGTGTGAAAGCGACTCAGGGCAAGTCTGATAGCACGAATCTCCAGGATGTTGATGGGGAGCCTGGATTCCTGAACTGTCCAACGGCCCTGGGCAGAGTGGTGAAGAAACACCGCCCCCCAGCCGAGAAGACTGGCGTCGGTAGTTACCACTAACCAGCGGATCGGGAGGAAGGACTTCCCCTCGAGAAGAGATTGACCCAGGGTCCACCATACGAGAGATTGTCTGACCCGCGGGGACAGGGGGCAAGGGCGGTCGAGAGATGGGAGACTCCTGTCCCAGTTGCCCAGCAAAGCCTGTTGCAAGGGGCGGAGATGGAGTTGAGCGAAAGGGACCGCTTCGATTGCTGCAACCATCTTTCCCAGAATCTTCATGGCGAACCGAATGGTTCGCGGGCGAGGATGGCAGAGCGTACGGGCTCCCTGCTGAAGCGCTTGGGCCTTGGACCGAGGAAGCAAGACCAGCCCCCTTGAAGTGTCCAGGATCATTCCCAGAAAGGAGATCCGACGGGCTGGAACGGGAGAGGACTTGTCCAAGTTGATCAACCAGCCCAGGCGCGAAAGAGAATCCAGGGTAATGTGGACGCTTGACTCGCAGGCCTGAAAAGACGGGCCCTTTATGAGGAGATCGTCTAAGTAAGGTAACACGACGACTCCTCGAGAATGAAGGATGGCCATGACAGCCGCCATGACCTTTGTGAATACCCTGGGCGCTGTGGCAAGACCGAAGGGTAAGGCCGTGAACTGGAAGTGGTCCTCCAGAACGGCAAAGCGGAAGAACCTCTGATGAGGCGGGAATATCGGAATGTGAAGATAGGCATCCTTGATGTCTATCGATGCCAAGAATTCCCCTCTTTCCATCGACGAGATGACCGATCTGAGCGATTCCATCCTGAAGTGCCGTACTCTTACGCACTTGTTCAGGAGCTTCAGATCCAAAATGGGGCGCACTTTTCCGTCCTTCTTTGGCACGACGAAGAGGTTTGAGTAGAAACCTTTGAACCTCTCGTGCTCCGGGACCGGAACAATGACCCCGCTTTGGCGGAGGGAGTGAATGGCGCAAAGAAGGGCGCGAGACTGAGCTCCCGAGCTGGGGAGACGAGAGGGGAAAAACCGAGTTGGAGGAGGCGTGGAGAACTCTATTTTGTAGCCAGACGATACCAGATCCCTGACCCATTCGTCGTGAATAACGGAGAGCCAGGCTTGCTGAAAAAGGAGTAGACGTCCTCCTACTCTGGTGGTATCGACTGGCGCCGTTCCCGAGTCATTGAGACGGGAATCTGGGGGGTCTCGAACCTCTGGTTCTGGACTGCCTCGGCTTCCCTCACCAGGAAGGATTCGGCCTGAAGGAGGGACGAGCGTCTCTGTCTGTGCGAGCGGATCGGTCTGATCTGGGAAGACCGGTAGGATTGGACCAGGCTGGGCTGGTACGAAAGGGCCGAAAACGAAAGTAAGGCTGGCGCTGGAAGGCCGCCTTGGGCCTCTGTTGGGGAAGGAACTTGCTCTTTCCCCCTGTAGCGTCGGAAATCAGCTGGTCAAGCTGTTCACCGAAAAGGCGCCCACTTTGAAAAGGGAGAGAGATCAAAGATTTTTTAGAGGAGGAATCTGCGCGCCACTCTCTGAGCCAAAGAGCCCTTCTGATAGAGATGGCGTTAGAAGCCGCCGATGCTGCGCAATTCGCTGCATCGAGGGAGGCGTACATCACGTAATCGCTAGCCATGGCTATCTGTTTAGCCAGGTCCGCCATCTCAGACGGGAGGTCCTGTTCATGAATGGATTTTGCTAGAGCATCCGCCCAGGAAACCATTGCCTTGGTCACCCAAGCCGCGGCGAAGGAGGGGGACAGGGAAGAGCCTGAGGCTTCGTACACTGAGCGAGCTAGAGAATCTAGCTGGCGTTCAGAGGGACTCTTAATTGAGGCGCCGTCTGGGACTGAAAGAAGCGTTTTAGAAGCCAGGCGTGAGACCGGAGGATCCAGTCCAGTCTTTCACGAACTCTGCTGTGAAGGGATACTTCGATACCAGATCCTTCTTACCCGAGAAACGCTTATCTGGACGCTCCCTGTGTCGTCTGACTATATCCAGAAAAGCTGGGTGAGAGGCAAAAGTTTTGTGGGAACGCTTGGTTCTGGTAAAAGAGACCGCGTGTTCCGGAGCGGAATTAGAGTCATCATCCACCTTAAGTGCGTGATTGACTGCTACAATGAGGGAGTCAACCGTAGCTCTGAACTCCGGAGCCTCCGGGTACCAAAGATACTTCGGACTCATGTTCAGAGTCGTGAACGCTGCGAGCCCCCAAAGAGGGTGAGCGAGAGGTGGAGCTGCCAGAGTCTGAGTGGCGAGGTGAGCGCTCAGGAGAGGTAGTGCGGGTCCGTTTTCTGGATGACCGTGCCTCTTTATGGAGAGAGCGGCCCCTGCTGGCCGACGATTCCCCTGCTACGGAGGGATCTCTTAGGACCTGTAACGGATTGCCCCGTTCCCCGGGAGGATTTTGAATGGATTTGATGGCGTTGGCTAAAAAATCCACGGACTGCGAAAGTGAAGCGACCCACTGGGTGGGGGCTAGGTACACCGGAGTCGGTGGCGGGCTCCTGGGCACATGGGGCATCGCAGGCAGAGCAGAGGGGGGAGCTTTGAGGGCGGGGAAGTGGAGCCTGGCAGGTGGTACACGCAGAAAAAAAGGTCGAATGCACCTTTGAGGATTTTTTAGTCTTAGACTAAGACATGGTGTACACTAATGCCAGATAGGGTATAGCCTAAGGAAGCGAGGGCGGCGCTGCAGGAGAGAGCTGACGGTCTCCTTACCCTGGTCCTGTGTCCCACAGAGGAAGAGAGAGAGAGGCGGCAGGAGGATTAGGCGACAGCTGGCGTGCACAGCGCTGCACGTGGAGGACGCTGCGGCTGGGAGACCTGGAGCTGCGGCGTGCAGAGAGATCCAAGATGGCCGCCGAGACCTGGGGGAGAGATCTCGCACACAGACGCGAAAAAGGGGGCGGAGCCTATCTGGAAGCGCCAGATCCCCGGCCGGCTAGGCCGAAGCCGGGGACTAAATTTGCGGCTTCGGCCTGGCGCGCGGCCGCTGATGCCGGGACAACAAAGGGGGCCCAGGAATAAAGTGTGCCACTAGTAAGGGGGAGCCCTCCGAACTGCAGAGCCGGCGCCACCCTCCCCCCCGTCCCCCCCCCCCCCAAAAGACACTTACCCTGAAGGAGCAGCGCACCAGGGGCTGAGGTAGGAGTGTCTGGGGTGAAGAAAACAGGGACGGTGCAGGGGTTGGGAAGCCTCCATCCACCAGCCCCAGAAAGGGGGGTGGAGAGGAACCGTCCACCACCTGAATCAGCCGCATGCAGTGGTGATGCAGGGTGTGCTGCACGGACGCCACGGGTACTAGTGCCTCTGTACAGCCGAGGGTGAAACCTGGTGGACAGGGCAGTCCGGCAATAAAAAGGCCTGGCTGCAGAAGAGGATACTGGAGGTAAAACACCAGTGCTCGTCTGAACAAAGTGGGGAGATCGGTGCCCTATTAGGAAAAAAAAAAAAAAAAAAACCGTCGCCCCAAAAAGGTCAGCTCAGGCAGTGGCTCCCCCGTCGCAGGAGAGGATACGGTGAGGTGAAACTCCCGTGCTCGCCTGTTGTTGGTTCGGGGGAGATCGGACCATGAAAGAATCCGTCGCCCCCTTCGTCCGGGTAGAATTAAAAAACAGTGTGCCTCCTACGGACACTAAGCTTGAACTGGGTCTCTGGAAGCCAGCATGAGGGTGTATACTGCAGGGGAGGAGCTAACCTTTTTTTGTCTCAGCTTAGTGTCAGCCTCCTAGTGACAGCAGCATAACCCATGGTCCTGTGTCCCCCAATGAGGCGAAGGAGAAAGGAAAATACCAATCATACAAAATATACACAAACAGAGGTAAACACCGGTGAGTGGAGGATGGGGTTAAACCAAAGAAGAAGAAAGGGAAATATCACACACTCAAAACCTAGCAACAGTCACAGACTAATCCACCAAACGCCTTCTCCAATAATAACCACCAACATCCTCCAGTAATGCAGCAAAACCTAGCTCTGACAATAAGTGCTAGCCAGGACCCAGATTACATAGGAGATGGAAGTGGCTAACAGTGCATAGCCGAGAGCATTAATGCAGGAAAGCTTCCAGGAGCTCTTAACTGAGCAGACTAACCCTTGCACTGCTAAAAAAAAAATTTACACAGTTAATATGAAGGTGAAGTGCTTCTAAACAGTGCAATAGTAGGAGAAATCAAAGGCTGCGTTTTCCATGGTCCTCTCTTTTGCAGTAAACCCGTGACAAGCAGTTGTCCAAGTACTACAAAACCACTTTAATGTTTAATTAGATCTACAATTAAAGGGGTTGTTCACTACTAGAACAACTCCTTCTTGAACTACATGTTTGACCCAGATAAAATAATAAAAAAAAGAAGCTTATACTCTCCTCCCATCCCGGTGCCATTCGAGCTCCCGGGCTCTTGTGAGATGCGAGCCCGGTGCCCAATCAGCGCTGGTGTCACTGTCTCCGCCTTAGGACAATTTGAACATGAAGAGGAAGCCAGGGCTGCTGATCTCTGACTTTCTCTTCATGCTCAACTCGTACCAAGGAAGGGACAGTGACACTAGAGCTGATTGGGCTATGGGGTCACGTGACCCAATAACAGCACGAAAGCCCTGGCAAGAGGACACCACTGGAATGGCGCCGGCATCGGAAGAGCGCATAGGCCTTTATATTTTATCGGGGTCAAACATTTAGATGAAGAAGGGGTAGTCCTAGTAGTGGTCAACCCCTTTAAATTAAAGCAATTAAAAAATTTGATGCAAGTTATTACCTATAGGTGTTGACTAACTCATTCATTTTCCCCAAACCTTGCCGCTTGACCACTTTTTAGCTCGATTATTGGGGCAGAGTTGTGATCTGTGACTACTGCTTAGATACAAGGTCTACAGGGGGTCTTAGAGACACGCCTCCTGTTTCATTATTGGCTCAGGCTGCTCATCTCCTCTCCATTGCAGCTCTGCCTCCTCCAATTGGCTGCAGAATGTAAATACAAGTGTAGCGCAGGCTCACCAGGAAGTCAGTACAAGGAGAGAGGATTTCTACTACCGCAAGGGCAGAATGATTACAAAGTACAGATTACTAACTCACCAGTAACCAAACAATGATTATTAAAGTAATGGATACAAATAGTTAGGGGAAAGAACCTCAGTAAGGACTCATGCTGCACCTTCAATTTACATGTCAGACGTTGAGAAACACAAAATTACGGGTGGGACGGCTGAATAGGCAACCAGCAGACGCCTGCATTTGTCCTATATTAATTAACAGGACAGTTGCTCGATAGCTGTCGGACGTTGTAAGGTTGACTCGGCAAGCATTCAGTACAGAATGCCGCAGCGTCTCTCCACGTCCAAGGTGGAAATAAAAGGCAATGCACAACCCCTTTAAGAGCAAATTAAATATTCTAGGTGCTCCTGATACACAAGTACAAACGTAAAAGATCACCGTGCACATCTGGCACAAAACTAAAGCTCGAACCAAAGTAGTATTTGATCAATAACAAGTTATAACCCAAGATTAAAAGGGACATACAATTTCTAATTGACACCATAATGGCTTACCTCTCCTCATCAAGAATAATGGATCCATCCTCTGCCACCTTCACACGAGGAGCCAATAACTGGCTATCGTCTTCTTCATCGTCATCATCAAGATCCTCCTCTTCAGCATTATTTTTCACTGTCAATCTAAAGTGTTAAGTTGAAGATATAATAAAGAAGAAGTAGGAATAAAGACAGAAAACAAGTATAAAGAAAAGTCTACCCTCATTATATTTCAAACGTTTTCTATACACACAAAAAAAACCTTTAAACTTTCAGATCGTGCCTCTTCAGTGGCAATCACAGTAGTATATGGTGCAAGGAACCAGGAAGAGATTTATACCATCTTACCCCGTGATCGGAGGTTCCACAGGAGAAGGCTTTTCACTGTTCCTACTTTCTTCAAGTGAAGAACTTCAAATAATATAAGTGGAAAATAATTAGTATCAACAAAGCTAGAATCCCTCAATAATATCTCACATCAGTAATCACCATAACGTCAGTCCGGACATATCGCAGACCTACCTCATTGGGTTAGTCATCGGAATGAAGTGTACGAAGTCTCTCATCCTCATGTTGGATTTTTCCAGCTCCGCGATTTGGTGTATGATTGGATGCTTCGCTCTCCAAGCTTTCTACAGCATAATACCAATAAGACAACACTATTAGGAGAACCAGGAAGGGCGAGATATATTCTGATTTCATTAGTCATACTGGCTTCATTGTAGAAAAAAAATGCCTCTATATGGAATGTCTGTGACTGCCCCCAAAAACAGTAATTAGACCTACCGGTAATTGTATTTCCAGGAACCCATCCTGACAGCACCATGGAAGACGTCCTTCTTATCATCTTTGGGACAGGAAACAAAGAGAGGTTAAAAGGACCCTCCATCTCCACCCCTTGGTGTCTTTTCAAAGTACCCCATCTGGATGGTTGCAACAAAAAATGTATTAGTCATTATTATAAAAACTTTACGTCACATTAGTATAGAGGTTTCTCATAAGAGAAGGAACTAGTAGTGCTGTCAGGATGGTTTCCTGGAAATATAATTACCGGTATGTCTTATTACTGCTTTCCAGTTCACCAATCCTGACAGTAACCATGGGGAATACCAAAGTATGACGATTTAGGGCAGGACCACTGCATGAAGAACCTTGATAACTCAAGGCTATTTACCCTGAGACTACGTCTAGCTTATGTTTCGGGAAGGTATTTAGACTAGACCAAGTTGCAGCTTTACAAATCTGATCCACTGAAGCCCCCCTTTCTCTGCCCATGAAGTAGCTATGGCCCTAGTTGAATGGGCCCTAATAGTATCCGGGGGAGATCTTCCCTAAGCCTCATAGGCTAGACCAATAGTGGCTCTAATCCACCTATCTATGGTGGATTTGGCCACCCTTTTGCCCCTATTTGAACCCCCATATTGCATGAACAGATTTGTGTCCTGTCTGCAGCCCTTAGTTGCTTCTAGGTATTTAAGAACTGTCTCTAACATCTAGACAATGAAAGGATTGCTCCTTCGGGTTTCTAGGGTGCTGGAAGAAAGGAGGGAGAACAACTTCCTGATTCATGTTCGAAGTTGATGCGAATTTGGGGAGGAAAGCTGGGTCGAGCCTCAGGACCAGTCAATCCTCAAACGCCTATAAATATGGGTCCTGAATGGATAGGGCTTGTAGTTCCCCTATTCTTTTTGCTGATGTGATCGCTACCAGAAAGGCAGTTTTAAAAGAGAGACTACTAGTGTCCATATCATCTGCTGGTTCATAAGGGTGCTTACAAAGTGCATTTAGTACCAAGTTAAGATCCCAATGAGGGACAGACTTCCTTACAGAAGGTTTCAGCCTCTGCATAGCTCTAGAGAACCTAGCTATCCAGGGGTGGGTGGATAGCGGAAAATCAAAGAATACGCTAAGGGCCAACACCTGACACCTTAGAGTACTCAGTCTAAGGCCCTGCTTGAAACCTGTCTGCAGGAAATCAAGGATTTGGGGGATGTCTGGGTGAGTTATATCTACTGATTATTTTCTGCAATACATGCAAAAGCGCTTCGAAATTTTGTTGTATATAGCAGAGGTCACAGGCTTTCTGCTCGCTTGAAGGGTAGAAATTACTTCATCAGACAGATTTTTTTACTTCAGGAGCTGCCTCTCAGGATCCATGCTGAGAGCTGAAGACTGTCTGGGTTGTGGTGGAGAACTGGTCTCTGGTGGATATCTCTTCTGGGCAGCACAGTGGCGCAGTGGATAGCACAGCAGCCTTGCAGCGCTGGAGTCCTGGGTTCAAACCCCACCAAGGACAACATCTGCAAAGAGTTTGTATGTTCTCTCCGTGTTTGCGTGGGTTTCCTCCGGGCTCTCCGGTTTCCTCCCACA
The DNA here is from genome assembly GCF_032444005.1 of Ranitomeya imitator. NCBI lineage: Eukaryota > Metazoa > Chordata > Amphibia > Anura > Dendrobatidae > Ranitomeya > Ranitomeya imitator. Next base: position 128,663,502 of record NC_091282.1, read on the forward strand.
TTCCAAAGACATACTGATAGGGAATTTAGATTGTGAGCCCCATCAGGGACAGTGATGATAATGTGTGCAAAATGTAAAGCGCTGCGGAATATGTTAGCGCTATATAAAGAAAGGAAGGAGGATGGGGTTTTCTTCCGTCATTTTCCTCAGCAGAGGGAACCAACTCCTCTTCAGCCAGAAGGGCACCACCAAAACAATCTTCACCCTTTCCTCCTGTACTTTCCTGAGCACCCTCAGAACCAGAGGAAGAGGTGGAAATGCATAGGACAGCCCTTCTCCCCATGGCTGGGACAGTGCATCGACTCCTAGGGAAAAAACCTTCTGATCTTCGCATGCTCTCTGGCTGCAAATAGATCCACCCATGGCACCCCCAGCATTGACACAGCATACTGAATACTTCCTCGTTCAGCTCATACTCCGTGGGGGATAACTTCTGTCGGCTCAAGAAGTCTGCCACCTGGTTTCTGGACCACTCTAGGTGTACTGGAGAGATGGATAAAGCCGTTGCCCTCTGAAGATCCTCTTGGCCACCGCCGTACAGGATGTTTTCGACCCCCTTGATGACGTAACAATGCCACCGCCGTCATGTTGTTGGACAGGATCTTTATGTGTCTGACCATCGACTGGACCTGAAGTAGTACCTTCCATACTGCATACAGCTCCCTGAAATTCGAGGAGCTAGAGCTCATCTCTGGACTCCATTCTCCTTGAAAATATCTCCCCTCTACATGGCTGCCCCAGATTAGCTGACGTGCATCGGTGGTGTCTACGAAACATGGGGAGAGAATCCATGAAACTACTGTCTGGAGGTTTTGTGAAGCAATCCACCAACGTAAGGATTCCCTTATCGGGAGGGATAGGGGCATTACTTTGTCCAGTGATCATTGACGTTTGTCCCAGGCGGATAGAACTGCGCCCTGAAGCTCCCAAGAGTGGAACTGACTCCACTGTACGCAAGGGGATACAAGATGTCATCAGTCCCAAGATTCCCATTGCTTCTCTGATGGAGCAGCGGCTTCCTGTAAACCGGTGGATTCTTCCAACCATGGCGAGCTGTGTTTCTTCTCAATCAGGAGTCTAGTAGGACCCCTAGGAATTTCTTCCTGGTTTCTGGAACCAGGTCTGACTTCTCCCAATTTATGACCCATCCCAGTTTCTGAAGCATGGATATCAAGATCTGGCAATGGTCCCTGAACTGTTCCTTAGAGCTGGCCATTATCAAGAAGTCGTCTAGATAAGGGACTGGATGATGATGTCCCGATTCCGTAGGTAGGCGACCACCTCCGCCACCAGCTTGGTGAATATTCTGCGTGCTGAGGCTAGGCCAAAGGGAAGACATTGGAACTGGTAGTGATGGATCCTCCCTTGGACCCTCAGAGCAAACCTTAGGACTTTTTGGTAAGAAGCATGGATTGGGATGTAATAGAACGTGTTCTTGAAGACTAGGGTACACATAACCATATTTTTGTCTATAAGAGGAATCGTAGATCTGATAGCTTCCATCTTGAACTTCTTGTATCTGATCCACTGGTTTAAGGGCTTGAGGTTTATTATTGTCCTGCGCTCTCCTGAGGGATTCTTTACTGAGAAGAGGCTGGAGTAATGGCCCTTGCACTTTTCTTGCTTGGGGACCGGGACTACTGCTCCAACCTTTAGTAGGTCCTGGACATCTGTCCAAATGGGGGAAGTGGCTGACTGGAGGCAAGAGTTTGTTATGACCTTTCAGGGGGCGAATGGGTGAACTCTATTTTGTAGCCGCGGGAGACTATCTCCTGCTAGCCCCCCAGGAACCGTCTTAGCCGTTCCCATACTTAAGGCGTCATTTCCTACCCGAGCCTGAAACAAAAATGGAGTTTTTACCCCTACCTCCTTTGGGGTAGCTCCATCTGTCCGTTTTCCCTTTCCCCTTATAGCCTGACTTCTGGCTAGTTTGGGGCCTACGAAAAGGCTGGTATTTCTTTCATTTCTTCTCAGGGAACCCCTTCTTTTAGTCTGATGCCTTTTCCAGAATATCATCCAGAACAGGCCCAAACATCTTATTACCAGAGGAGGGAATGGACCAAAGCTTATTTTTGGATTGAGTGTCCCCCGACCAAGTCTTTAACCAGATAGCTGACCGCGAGGGACGTGACAGACACCGGAATGTGAGTATGTACTGTTTTTTTTTTTTTACATTTACAATCATAACCAGGGTAAACATCGGGTTACTAAGCGCGGCTCTGCACTTAGTAACCCAATATTTACCCTGGTTACCAGTGAACACATCGTTGGATCGGCGTCACACACGCTGATCCAGCGATGTCAGCGGGTGATCCAGCAACGAAATAAAGTTCTGGCCTTCTAGCTCCGATCAGCGATGTCACATCAGGATCCTGATCGCTGCTGGGTGTCAAACACAACGATATCGCTATCCAGAACGCTGCAACGTCACGGATCGCTATCGTTATCGTTCAAAAGTTGCTGAGTGTGACGGTACCTTAAGTGTAGGGTAAGGGCTAAAAGTGGTTGTTGCTTTTGTAAGTTTCCTCACATGCCCCTGGCTCTGCTCCAAGCCAATGTCTCTCTTAGTGGGATCCTCCATGTCAGATTTACTGGTATACAGTCCTAGCTTTACAGTAAGGCAGCCCACCCACACACACAGGGACACTATTTATGCCATACCCATGCTTGGTGTAAGTCCTCGCCGCATCCTCTTCCTGCATTCCATCGTGGAATGCACGCTGGAAAGCACCCCCGGCCGCGACCTGGAAAAGTTCTCTGAGCGGCCTGCAGAGATGACGCTGCCGTGGAACGCACGCTGGAAAGCATGCCGGCCGCAACCCAGAAGTGCCCGGCCTCCAGAGATGACGCTGCCGGAAGCACGCCCGCAGGGCTTGCAGCACGCCAGAGGCAGACATCCGAGCAGAGAGTCCCCAGGCAGAAGTAAGCGGCCCGCAACTCAGGAGCAGAGCTGCACTGAGGTAGGCTGAAGGACCCCACCATCGGAGGGTGTCTGCCACAGATCTCTTGGTAGCAGAAAGGGAAAGGATGGGCCCCCAGATCCATGCCGATCTACCCTGTACGGCCAGGGATAGGAGCTCCCTCTCGTCGTTCCTATCCTCAGTGGGACAGGAAAAACACTGAGGGGTGGGAATGGGAGGGTCCTTTTAACTTCTCCTTGTTTCCTGTCCCAACTAGGATACGAAGGACGCCCTCCATGGTGTTGTCAGGATTGGTGAACTGGAAAAAAATGGTTTTATTTTATTTTACCTGAATTGTCCCTTACAAGAATTGGACACCAGGTTTTTGCTACCTAATCTGAGAGAGTATAACATAGGGGCAGAGAACCCGATTCCAGCAATTTGTGACTTATTGGGCTACTTGCTGTAATTTAGATAATCTCTTACTGATAAAATAGTGATTGGATCACTAGAAGACTAGTAAACCTGCTGCCTTGTAGTCCTCCATATTCATGAGCTCTGCCTAACCCCACCCCCACCACTGATTGTACACAGAAAGCTGCCAATCAGTGGTGTGGGCAGGGTTACACAGACTGCAGCAAGTAGTCCATTAAGTGATGCTTTGCCAGAATCAGGGTCTAAGCCCCTACAACATGCTGCTCTTAGATGGGGTTGCAAAAAGCCTGGTGATAGATTCCCTTTTAAGAGCGTGTTTAAGGGGTCAACAAAAATCTATCCGTTATCCACTGAATAGTTGATAATCATTAGATCGATATAGATGGGACGCATCATCCGGGCTCCACATATCACCAGATCACTTGGCTATTATCGTCTCTCATATGCAATGAATGAGTGGCAGATCTCATGCACGGCTGCACTCCTCCTGGCCTCGTTCTGGTGCTATGCGGTTGGGAGAGAGATGGGACCCCCATATGTGTATATTTTTGTTTGTTTACATAGGACAGAGCTTTATATTACAGATGGCAGTCAATCCTGATACTGGCCCAACTGCTGATATGCGGGAACTAAAAAAGGAAATGTAAACTATGCTTTTAAAGCTTTAAAACATTGGGGGAGTGTTTTGGCATAGGTCCAGCTACTGAAGTCCATGGATACAGCTAGTGTGCACCATGGCCTTAAATATACCATTTTCTGTGTAGGAAGCTTAGACACTGTAAATCCATAAAGGATTAGGCTAGTGCATTCTCAGAAGAGCCAATATGCAGCCCCCTGAATCTGAGTTTGGGGGAGGACTGTATAATTTGCTCGGCATCCAACTGAAAAGGACAAACTGAAGTGCGAGTAGCTCTTGGACAATTGGCATTGTTGTGTCCTGTTTGGCTGACAGACTGGACCTGCCTCATATTTTTTGGAGGAACCAGTTATATAAGAGAAAGGGGCTTTTTCCCAATTGATGAGGCTACGATTCCCCCAGCACTGGCTGCTCGGCACTGGTCCTATGTGCTCCGTTCTCAGCTGTCTGCTGCCATTACTAGTGTGGATGTGAAGTATACCACTAAACGCCAACATCATACACAGATAGGCATATTACAAGTAGGGGAGGACAAAGTACAGCTGTAACGAACATGTTTCTTAGGTTTTCAGAATTAAGACCGTTACGCTTCTGGCTGATGGAAGAAGAACATTTGCAGTCACTCACCTGCTCTCTCCGCAGTTCCTCCTTCAGAAGGTCGCGCAGTTTTTGCGCTCGTTTAATCCTCTCCTTTTCTAGGTTACTGGTGATAACCTTTCTCGGAATTGATTTTTTAACCGCTTCAGGGAAATCGTTACTACAGGATTTCTGGGGCGGCCGTTCTTTCAGCGGGCTGGGATCCTCCTTCAGAGCGCTCTCCACAGGTTTAGCACGACTAACATCTTCGTGTTTAAGGGCAGATTTCTTATATGGAGAAAACTGGGGAACTTGAGGGACAGGCGTCCTTTTTTCAGGTAAAGTTATAATTTGTCCTTGAGGGGGAGACAGAACCCCCTGAGATTTTTGAGGGCTCAACACCTTGCCCTTCTCAGCCGAGCACCCTTCATGCTTATGTGGGGCAGGGACGACGAGTGGCGTTGAAGGCACCTCCACTAGAGGAGGTTTGGAAGGTGGAACAGCAGAGGCAGAATTTGACACCCTTGGTTTAACAAGGTTAGGCAAAGTAGAAATTCTCTTCCGTCTTGGGAGCAGAGCAGACACTGTTCTTGCAGGCGTTTCTTGGCTGACTGGGACCACTGTTTCAACGCTATAAACATAAAAAAAAAATGGAAAAATTCAGTGACATGTATGAGATACCAGACATTATATAATCTACTGGACCAGGAGGCATCGTCATTGTGAAATTGACATCAGGACAGGCCATCAGTCCATATCAAGTGTGTTCAAATATCAGTCCATATGTGTTCTATATGGGAAGGCTTTTGGACTAAGCATGCGCCAGTTCTAAGTTACTGATCATGTGAGGGAGCGCGCCCTGGACCCGGACCAGTCTTAGGAACATACAAAAAGTTTTATATGGCAGTTTTTAAAATCTGGATCCATATTATAAATGGTTTCTAGGATTGCTCCATAAATAGGGACCAGGACGTTAGGCCTGACCCAGTCCACAATTTACACTGGGTTACATATTTTCACATCTGTTTTGGGGGACTCGCATGCTGCACCATTCCGACAGAATAAAAAAACATCCAAAGACCCCATTCTAGTTAATGGGACTCAACAGATGTGGCCAATGTCCAACATGAGACAGATTTGGTACTGCTATCCTTACTTGTTCTGCTTCTATGATGTAGCAGAAGACTGAAAGTGAAACACACCGATGTGAACGGAGCCCAAGAAATGATGGTGCCTTGGAGAACTGAAGATGACATGGCTGAGGCGGGAAAATATTTGAATTTCACATTAACAATAATTTTACAGCAACAGCGTATATACAGGTTGATTCACTCACCAATTTTCCAGGAAAATTGCTGTAACTTCTAAAAGATGGCCGAAATTTGGACTGTACATACTTTGACTCATGAAAAGTGAGAGTGCAATGAACCTCCGTGACAGTGACTAGAAACATCCTCACACAGAGTGGTCTCGCCGACTTGTTGCCCCACCGGTCTCCACCACCATGAGATAGATTTGTTGCATGCCTTCCTGTACGTCGGTAGTTTGTGTGGAGCTCGCATTTCACTCCTGCCATACTCCTCCTTCATTTGTTAATGTACAGATAACGTTTGGAGGAGCAGGTTTTCATTGTGAGTCCTTATAGAGGCTCCAAAGAGTTTCTAAAGAACCGTGTATTCTGTCATTGGTGAATAAGATGGAACATACTGGATAGGCATGATAATAATAATAATAATAATTTTATTTATATAGCGCCAACATATTCCGCAGCGCTTTACAAATTATAGAGGGGACTTGTACAGACAATAGACATTACAGCATAACAGAAATACAGTTCAAAACAGATACCAGGAGGAATGAGGGCCCTGCTCGCAAGCTTACAAACTATGGGGAAAAGGGGAGACACGAGAGGTGGATGGTAACAATTGCTTTAGTTATTCGGACCAGCTATAGTGTAAGGCTCAGGTGTTCATGTAAAGCTGCATGAACCAGTTACCTGCCTAAGTATGTAGCAGTGCAGACACAGAGGGCTAATACTGCATAAAGTGTATGAGAACATGATGCGAGGAACCTTTTTTTTTTTTTTTTTTTTTTTTTTTTTTTTATTATAAATAGGCCACACAGGGATCGTTAGGTTAATGCATTGAGGCGGTAGGCCAGTCTGAACAAATGAGTTTTTAGGGCACGCTTAAAACTGTGGGGATTGGGGATTAATCGTATTAACCTAGGTAGTGCATTCCAAAGAATCGGCGCAGCACGTGTAAAGTCTTGGAGACGGGAGTGGGAGGTTCTGATTATTGAGGATGCTAACCTGAGGTCATTAGCGGAGCGGAGGGCACGGGTAGGGTGGTAGACTGATACCAGGGAGGAGATGTAGGGTGGTGCTGAGCCATGGAGTGCTTTGTGGATGAGGGTAGTAGTTTTGTACTGGATTCTGGAGTGGATGGGTAGCCAGTGTAATGACTGGCACAGGGTAGAGGCATCGGTGTAACGGTTGGTGAGGAATATGATCCTGGCAGCAGCATTCAGGACAGATTGGAGCGGGGAGAGTTTTGCAAGAGGGAGACCGATTAGTAGAGAGTTACAATAGTCCAGACGAGAATGAATAAGTGAAACAGTAAGAGTTTTTGCAGAGTCGAAATTAAGAAAAGGGCGAATTCTAGAAATGTTTTTGAGATGCAGGTAAGAAGAGCGAGCCAGTGATCGGATGTAGGGGGTGAATGAAAGGTCAGAATCAAGGATGACCCCAAGGCAGCGGGCATGTTGCTTTGGAGTAATGGTGGAACCGCACACGGAGATGGCAATGTCAGGCAAAGGTAGGTTAGTAGAGGGAGAGAACACGAGGAGTTCAGTTTTTGACAGGTTTAGTTTCAGATAGAGGGAGGACATGATGTTAGAGACAGCGGTAAGACAATCACTGGTGTTTTCTAAAAAGGTCGGTGTGATATCGGGAGCAGAAGTGCATGATGGAGGATGTCCAAAATGGCAAACAGCGACTTCTGGTGTCTCCATGTAAATGGTCTCACAGGCGTTTCCAGGAGACAGGCACGTGTATTCCACATGTCAACGAGTGGTCAAGAAAGGTTGTGTTCACTCGTACAGAGTGACTGTCATTCAGGAATTGAAAGGACCCGATTAAGAGAAAAGAATTACAGTATTTTTCAGATTATAAGACGCATTTTTCCCCAAAAATTTGGGGGGAATGGGGGTGCGTCTTATAATGCAGATATACCTTACCTGTACTGTTGCTGCAGGTTGGCATGAGGGGGTGTACGGTGCTGCTGCGGGGGCTCTGCCAACACTTTGTGAAAGGCCAGAGCCCCCGCAGTTCCATAGTTTCCTGTGCGGTGGACTCTGGGAAAATGGCCGCCGGGGGGCCACGCATGCACAGATGGGAGATCTCGGCACCAATATCTCAGGAGATGAGTTTTCAGTAGTGATGAGCGAATATACTCGTTACTCAAGATTTCTCGAGCATGCTCAGGGGTCCTCCGAGTATTTTTTAGTGCTCGGAGATTTAGTTTTTCTTGCCGCAGCTGAATGATTTACATCTGTTAGCTAGCATAAGTACATGTGGGGATTCCCTAGCAACCAGGCAACCCCCACATGTACTTGTGTTAGCTAACAGATGTAAATCATTCAGCTGCGGCAATAAAAACAATTTCCAAGCACTAAAAAATACTCGGCGGACCCCCGAGCATGCTCGAGAAATCTTGAGTAACGAGTATATTCGCTCATCACTAGTTTTCAGTGCTAAGATCTTGGAGACCTCATCTCCTGAGATCTTGGTGCCGAGATCGCCATCTGCGCATACACCGCCCCCGATGGCCATTTTCCCAGAGTACACCGCACAGGAAACCATGGAACTGCAGGCTCTGGCCTTTCACAAAATGTCGTTAGAGCCCCTGTAGCGCTGGGCACCCCGCAACAGCCCGCCGCACATCGGAACACTCTCTCATCCCAGTCTGCGGCCTGCAGCATCACCCCACTCCTGCCTCCTCCATCAGCGATCCTACGACCCCGATTCACGGCTGCCACCACCCCCGGTAAGCAATAAGACACAAGGATTATAAGAAGCACCACCATTTTATTTAAAAAGAAAAAATCCTATTTTTCTCCTCAAAATTTGGGGTGCGTCTTATAATCCCAAAAATACGGTAGTTCTTGCCGGATTTTTTCGTTTGAGACCATTTTACGAGTTGGATGTACAATAATAAGGCATAAACTTTTCCAGCACTCCGAGAGAACATACATCGAGAAATCCAGGCTATGACCCCAGACATCCTGCAGAATACATGCAATAATATGGAACGGGGCGTGCAGGCGTACTTGGATGTGACCGGTGGACATTTTCAACACCTGCCTTAAAATATTAATTTACCATGAACCAAGGGGTATGTAGTGCAAATTTCAGTACGATAGATAGTCTCTTTTAGAAGTTAGTTACAGCAATTTTTCCGGGTAAAGTAGCGAGTGAATCACCCTGTGTATGTATACAGATCTGAAAAATTAAGAGACCACCACATCAAAACCCTGTCATGGGCAGCCCAATCTCCAGACCTGAACCCCATTGAAAACCTCTGGAATGTAATCAAGAGGATGATGGATAGTCACAAGCCATCAAACAAAGAAGAACTGCTTATATTTTTGTGCCAGAAGCAGTTTGAAAGACTGGTGGAAAGCATGGCAAGACGCATGAAAGCGGTGATTACATCTGTGTGCGCACGTTGCAGATTTTTCGTGTTTTTTCGCTATAAAAACGCAAAAAAATGCATACATTATGCATCCCATCATTTAGAATGCATTCCACAATTTTTGTGCACATGATGCGTTTTTTTCCTCGAAAAAAACGCATTGCGGTAAAAAATGCAGCATGCTCATTAATTTTGTGGATTTTCTGCGGATTTCCCACGTGATTATTGCATTGGGAACCTCCGGAAAAATACGCAAGAAAAAGGCATGCGGATTTGCCGAAAATGTCCTGTTTTGCTCAGGAAATTTCTGCAAGAAATCCTGAATGTGTGCACATAGCCTTAATGTCATGGTTATTCCACAAAATATTGATTTCTGAACTCTTCCAGAGTTAAGACATTAGTATTGTTGTTTCTAAATTATGATGATTTTGTTTGTTTTTTAAATTTTTGACCATTTCTCCTTTTCAGAAAAAAAAAATACTAAATTTGTTGCTTGGAAATTCGGAGACATGTCAGAAGTTTATAGACTAAATGAACAATTTACACTTTACTCAAAAATATACCTGTAAAGAGAGAAAAATCAGACAAACTGAACATTTTGCCGTGGTCTCTTAATTTTTGCCAGAGCTGCATATACAGTACTAGATGGTGGCCCGATTCTAACGCATCGGGTATTCTAGAATATGCATGTCCACGTATTTTGCCCAGCCACGTAGTATAATGCTCCATGCAGTTATAGCCCCATAGATGCTCCATATAATGCTCCATGCCGTTCATTATGGCCCCATAGATGCCTCATATAATGCTCCATGCAGTTATGGCCCCATAGATGTCCCATATAATGCTCCATGCAGTTATGGCCCCATAGATGTCCCATATAATGCTCCATGCAGTTATGGCCCCATAGATGTCCCATATAATGCTCCATGCAGTTATGGCCCCATATAATGCTCCATGCAGTTCATTATGGCCCCATAGATGCCCCATATAATGCTCCATGCAGTTATGGCCCCATAGATGTCCCATATAATGCTCCATGCAGTTCATTATGGCCCCATAGATGCCCCATATAATGCTCCATGCAGTTATTGCCTCATAGATGCCCCATATAATGCTCCATGCAGTTATGGCCCCATAGATGTCCCATATAATGCTCCATGCAGTTATGGCCCCATAGATGTCCCATATAATGCTCCATGCAGTTATGGCCCCATATAATGCTCCATGCAGTTCATTATGGCCCCATCGATGTCCCATATAATGCTCCATGCAGTTATGGCCCCATAGATGCCCCATATAATGCTCCATGCAGTTATGGCCCCATAGATGCCCCATATAATGCTCCATGCAGTTATGGCCCCATAGATGCCCCATATAATGCTCCATGCAGTTATGGCCCCATAGATGCCCCATATAATGCTCCATGCAGTTATGGCCTCATAGATGCCCCATATAATGCTCCATGCAGTTATGGCCCCATAGATGTCCCATATAATGCTCCATGCAGTTATGGCCCCATAGATGTCCCATATAATGCTCCATGCAGTTATCGCCCCATATAATGCTCCATGCAGTTCATTATGGCCCCATAGATGCCCCATATAATTCTCCATGCAGTTATGGCCCCATAGATGCCCCATATAATGCTCCATGCAGTTATGGCCCCATAGATGTCCCATATAATGCTCCATGCAGTTATGGCCCCATAGATGCCCCATATAATGCTCTATGCAGTTCATTATGGCCCCATAGATGCCCCATATAATGCTCCATGCAGTTCATTATGGCCCCATAGATGCCCCATATAATTCTCCATGCAGTTCATTATGGCCCCATACATGCCCCATATAATGCTCCATGCAGTTATGGCCCCATATAATCCTCCATGCAGTTATGGCCTCATAGATGTCCCATATAATGCTCCATGCAGTTATGGCCCCATAGATGCCCCATATAATGCTCCATGCAGTTATGGCACCATAGATGCCCCATATAATGCTCCATGCAGTTATGGCCCCATAGATGCCCCATTTAATGCTCCATGCAGTTCTTTATGGCCCCATAGATGCTCCATACAGCATTGTGCCACATGTAATGCTGCTGCTGCAGTAAAAAAAAAAAAAATCCACATACTCGCCTCTCGTCACTGCTCCTCAGCGACCCGTCTCTCCGCACTGACTGTTCAGGCAGAGGGCGGAGCGCACACTAATACATCATCGCGCCCTCTGACCTGCACAGTCAATGCAAGAGGACGGGAAGACGGAGCGGCGCCCAGCGGATGGAACACGGACAGGTGAATATTAAATACTCACCTGCTCCTGACGCTGTCCCTGCCTGTCCCATGGTACCGCAGCTTCTTCGCACCTGCGCGAGAAGGACATGCCATGACGTCACGGTCATATGACCGTGACGTCATGGCAGGTCCTTGTCGCATACCATCCTTAGCGCATACCATCCTTAGCAACGGAACGTCGCGTAGAGCGGAAAAGGCGCCGGAGGGTGAGTATATAATGATTTTTTTTTATTATTTTTAACATTAGATCTTTTTACTATTGACACTGCATAGGCAGCATCAATAGTAAAAACTTGGTCACACAGGGTTAATAGCGGCGGTAACGGAGTGAGTTACCTGCGGCATAACGCGGTCAGTTACCGCCGGCATAACCCTATGTGAGCGGTGACTGGAGGGGAGTATTTGGGCGCCGGGCAGTGACTGAGGGGAGGAAGGAGCGGCCATTTTCTTCCGGACTGTGCCCGTCGCTGATTGGTCATGGTTGTTTTGCGGCGACCAATCAGCGACTTGGATTCCATGACAGACAGAGGCCGCGACCAATGAATATCTGTGACAGAAAGATGGAAGGGACCCTTAGACAATTATATACAGTATATCACAAAAGTGAGTACACCACTCATATTTTTGTAAATATTTTACAATATCCTTCCATGGGACAACACTGAAGATAGGCACTTTCATACAATGTAAAGTACCGTATACACTCGAGTATAAGCGGAGAATTTCAGCCCATTTTATTAGGCTGAAATTGCCCCTCTCGGCTTATACTCGAGTCATACCCAGGGGTCAGCGGGGGCGGTGGAGCAGCAGCTGTGTAATCATACTCGCCTGCTCCTGGCGCGGTCCCTGCAGGTCCCTAGTAGCGTCTTCCTGTAGTGAGTGGTCACATGGTACCACTCATTACAGTAATGAATATGGACCCGACTCCACTCCCATAGGGGTGGGGCCGCATATTCATTACTGTAATGAGCGGTACCATGTGACCGCTCAACACAGGAAGAAGCTGCCAGCGTCCGGAGAACCAGGGACCAGCAGGGACTGCGCCGGGAGCAGTTGAGTATGACGCAGTGCGCGATATTCACCTGCTCCCCGTTCCACCGCCACCGCTGCGTTTTCCCCATCCTCTGCACTGACGCTCAGGTCAGAGGGCGTGATGACGCGATTAGTGTGCGCGCCGCCCTCTGCCTGAACAGTCAGTGCAGGGGACGCGGAAGACACAGTGGCGCCCGGCGGTGGAACGGGAAAGGTGACTATAGCAAGTTCCGGGGGCCTGAGCGACGACAGGCGAGTATGTGTTGTTTTTTTTTATCGCAGCAACAGCATATGGGGCATAATAGTCTAATGAGCATCTTATGGGGCCATAATCAACGTTTGTGCAGTATTATATGGGGCAAATGTCTGTATGGAGCATCTTATGGGGCAGCATTGTATGGGGCATATTTTAATATGGAGCATCTTATGGGGCCCATCAAACTTTATGGAGCATTATATAGATATTCAAAAACACTTAGCCTACTGATGTTTCAATTAATTTTACTTTTATTGGTATCTATTCGTATTTTTGACATTTACCGGTAGCTGCTGCATTTTCCACCCTAGGCTTATACTCGAGTGATTAAGTTATCCCAGGTTTTTGTGGCAAAATTAGGGGTCTCGGCTTATACTCGGGTCGGCTTATACTTGAGTATATACGGTAGTCACTGTACAGCTTGTATAAGTGTGAATGTGGTGTGTCCTCTAAATTAGGCCAGTTTCAGGCTATGTCTACACGTCCGGAATTGCTGCAGAAATTTCAGCGGCAATTCCGCAACTGTGCCGCGGGTAAAACGCATGCGGAATTGGCATGCGTTTTCCCGCTAAACACTAGCGTTTTGCAAGCGTTTTTAGCTTGCAGAATGTAGTGTTTTCCAAGCGATCTGTAGCATCGCTTGGAAAACGGATTGACAGGTTGGTCACACTTGTCAAACAGACAAAGCAGTCATCAAAGCAAAAGGTGGCTACTTTGAAGAACCTAGAATATAAGACATAATTTCAGTTGTTTCACACTTTTTTGTTAAGTATATAATTCCACGTGTTAATTCATAGTTTTGATGCCTTCAGTGTGAATTTACAATTTTCATAGTCATGAAAATACAGAAAAATCTTTAAATGAGAAGGTGTGTCCAAACTTTCCTTTCTGTACTGTACAAAATGACTGACAATCAACATCGATCTGGGGCACCATGCAAAATATCACCTTGTGGGGTATCCTTCATCATGAGGAAGGTGAAGAGATCAGCCTAAACTATACGGGGGAACTTGTTAATGATCTCAAGGCAGCTGGGACCACAGTCACCAAGAAAACCATTGCCAACACATTATGCCGTAAATGTTTAAAATCCTGCAGTGCCCTCAAGGTCCCCTTGCTCAAGAAGACATGTGTAGGCCCATCTGATATTTACCAATAAACACCTGGATGATTCTGGGAGTGACTGGGAGAAGGTGCTGTGGTTAGAGGAGACAAAAATTGAGCTCTTTGGCATTAACTCAACTCGCCATGTTTGAAGGAAGAAAAAAACTGCCTATGACCCAAAAAACACCGTCCCCACTGTCAAGCATGGAGGTGGAAACATTAGATTTTGGGGGTGTTTCTCTGCTAAGGGCACAGAACTACTTCACCACATCAATGGGAGAATGGATGGAGCCATGTAGGCCGGCGTCACACTGGCGTTTAAAACGGCCGAGTGCAATGCGATAAAAAAAAAAAAAAAAAAAAAAAAAAAAAAAATCGCATTGCACTCGGACCAATATTAAGGTATGGGGCCGCTCCCAGCAGCCGACTTTTTGTCGGCCGTTTTTCTCGGTCCGAGACAATCGCAGCATGCTGCGATTGTCTCGGACCGAGGAAAGCTCGCGGCTCACTCGCACCCATATAAGCCTATGGGTGCGAGTGAGACAGCGCACACACCACTCGGATAACATCCGAGTGATGTGCGCTATAAGCGGACCCCAGCAATGGAGGAGATGGAGAAATTCATTTCTCCGCCTCCTCCGCAACTGTGCTCCGATCCTCCCTGTGCGAGAGAATCGGAGCACAGATGTATGACACTCGGCTCCTGCTCTGCTGCGAGCAGGAGCCGAGGGCCATTAGCACATCGCATCCGATGCTCTCGCATCGGATGCAATACGCTAGTGTGACGCCGGCCGTACTGTAAAATCCTGAGTGACAACCTCCTTCTCTCCACCAGGACATTGAAAATGGGTCGTGACTGGGTCTTCCAGCAAGACTATTACCCAAAACATACAGCCGAGGCAACAAAAGAGTGGCTCAAAAAGAAGCACATTAAGGTCATGGAGTGGCCTAGCCAGTCTCCAGACCTTAGTCCCATAGGAAACTTATGAGGAAGTTGAAGCTCCGAGTTGTCAAGCGACAGCCTCAAAATCTTAATAATTTAGAGATGATCTACAAAGAGTGGACCAAAATTCCTCCTGACATGTGCGCAAACCTCATCAACTACAAAAAACGTCTGACTGCTGAGCTTGCCAACAAGGGTTTTGCCACCAAGTATTAATTGTTTGCCAGAAAACATTGCTAAAGCCAACTGTGTCCATCATATGGCTCTCAGTGTGTGTGGAGGGCAATCACGGCACGAGGCCCCCCCAATCGGGGCAATCACGGTGCGAGGCCCCCCATCGGGGCAATCACGGTGCGAGGCCCCCCATCGGGGCAATCACGGTGCGAGGCCCCCCCAATCGGGGCAATCACGGTGCGAGGCCCCCCATCGGGGCAATCACGGTGCGAGGCCCCCCATCGGGGCAATCACGGTGCGAGGCCCCCCCAATCGGGGCAATCACGGTGCGAGGCCCCCCCATCGGGGCAATCACGGTGCGAGGCCCCCCCCATCGGGGCAATCACGGCGTGAGAGCCCCTTGCAGGCCAATAGCTCCTGATGGCGCACAATTCCGCCTGCTGAGGAGGAGGCAGTGGCCCTTACACCAGTGGCAGCCCCCCATAAACACACAGACACAGCAGCTGGCACTTGTGCTCAGGCTACAGCTCCGGCCCCGCAGGACCCCAGTCACACTCACAGTTCCGCCTGCTGCGTCTCCTCCTGCGGTACTCCCGGCTCCCCATGCTCGGCTGGTCCGCTCTCTCCGGGGGCCGCTGTCTTGCTCTCCTTTCCGGGATCAGGCTCCACAGTGGGGGCGACTCCTCCATCCCGAGCAGTGGCCGCACCCGCCTGCCCCGCTCCACCCGCCGCCCGGCCGCCGGGCCTGACATTGGGCCGGACGCTGAGCCTCGCTCTGCGCATCATGGTGAGGCCGGCTCTCCGCTTCTCCTCTTCCTCATCCCGGAGCCGCACACACACTCACAGCCAGGCTCAGAGCAGCGCAGTGCGCAGACTCACAGGCCTATCACGTGGGCTACAGGAGGGCGTGAGTGCGGAATAGAGAGGTTTCATGATGATGTCATCAGTGCGCGACTTCCCAGCATCCTGTCACTGTGTCAGGCTGCAGGCAGGGTTCACCCAGAATTTCGAGGTGATAGACCGCAGCTGCTGATCGGATGCTGTTCTGTAGTCCCATGGATGATTAGGATGCTGCTCCATCACAGCTATGCATGATGGGTCACTGTGATAATAACGCTTCTCATAGCTGCAATATAACAAGGAAACATTGTTATTCTTTATAGCTCAAAATGCAATTGCATAGTAACGCCTGAGTGTGTAGCATCGCATACTGTTTTAATAGTCGTTTGCGAAAAAAGCAAATTTTTTTGAGTATTAAAAGCAAAACAAATAACCCAACTTTCGGATTTGCACTCGCAGTATCAGGCTGGGATTATCAGAGCGTATTTCATGGTCCGTCTATGGAGCGCAATGTCGGGTCTCCATATTGTACAGAAGGTCTCTCCAGTAAAACTCTTCTTTATTGGGGACATTCGTGGTTTTAAGATCATCATGTCTTCTAGAAGTCTAGAGGATGGGGGACACGAGGGAGACGTTCTGGAGGCGATTGGGTGAGGAGCGGATAAGTGTGGAGGAGAGAAGGTGGTCTTGGGAGGATCGGAGATTACGTGAGGGAAGATATTGGGAGATTAGCTCTGAGATATATGGAGGGGACAGGTTGTGGATGGCTTTGTAGGTCAATGTTCGTAGTTTGAACTGGATACGCTGGGGAATTGGGAGGCGGTGAAGGGATTTGCAGAGGGGAGAAGCGGAGGAGTAGCGAGGAGAGAGGTTGATTAGTCGGGCAGCAGAGTTAATGACGGTCTGGAGGCGCGAGACAGTTAGCGGGGAGGACACAGAGGATGATATTGCAGTAGTCGAGGCGGGAGATGATGAGGGAATGCACTAACATTTTAGCAGATTCAGGCTTGAGGAAAGAACAGATTCTGGAAATATTTTTGAGTTGGAGGTGGCAGGAGGTGGTGATTGCTTGGATGTGCGGTTGAGGGACAGGGCAGAAGTGAAGGTACCGCCGAGGCAGAGGACTCCTGGTGGTGTCACTAATTGTGATATAGATCAGGTAAGGGGGATAGGTGAGATGGAGCAAAGATCCACAATAAGTGTTGGCCTTTATTGTTTGTCCACACGCTTTATGAGCATTTACCACAAGTTCTCAGACAAATCAACAAATCAAAATGGGAGCAGTTCCTGGCCCTGTGACATGATGGAAAACGCATTATTCATCACCAAATTGCTCCTGGATTGTTGGGAGCAGTCACTCTTGGAGGGTATATAGATCCCATTCTTTATTAATGGCAATGTTCTTAGCAAAATTGTGAATTAACACCCTCCATGGATGAGAAGCCGCCACACCTGCCTTACTGTTGGCATGACACAGGATTCATGGGAACATCTTGTGCACACGACTGTTTAATTCGGATGAGTGCTATCTGTAGTTTTGACGGATAGCACTTGTATCCATTTTATTCTATTGGATGTGAACATGTCCGATTGTTTTCCTCGAACTGAGTGATCTGAGGATAAAATCGTTGACATGTCGTCTGATCAATATCTGCAAGTCTGTGGGTCTGGATTTTGTGGATTGACTTAACAGAGGAGGTGGATAAACTTTTTTTTGTTTTGCTCTCCACTCTGATCTAACTCCGATCGGAGTCTGATTAGCAAAATTGGACAGTTTTTCTCAGATGGAGAAAAAAATGGTGGTGTGACCCTACCTTAATGCTTAGCTTTTCTTCTTCAGACAATCATTCTTCCATATGTGCCAAATAGTCTGAAGGGGCTTCATCAGAGAAATTGAGGGCTCCAGGTGCCCTGGTCAGGCAGACAGGTGGGGGTCCTGATGGATCAGACAGGCGGGACTCCTGATGGGGCATACAGGCGGGGTTCCTGATGGGGCATATAGGCGGGGGTTCTGATGGGGCATATAGTCGGGGGTTCTGATGGGGCATATAGGCGGGGGTTCTGATGGGGCATATAGGCGGGGGTTCTGATGGGGCATATAGGCGGGGGTTCTGATGGGGCATACAGGCAGGAGTCCTGATGGGGCATACAGATGGGGTCCTGATGGGGCATACAGGCAGGGGTTCTGATGGGGCATACAGGCAGGAGTCCTGATGGGGCATACAGACGGGGGTTGTGATGGGGCATACAGGCGGGGGTTCTGATGGGGCATATAGGTGGGGGTTCTGATGGGGCATATAGGCGGGGGTTCTGATGGGGCACACAGACAGGAGTCCTGATGGGGCATACAGGCAGGAGTCCTGATGGAGCATACAGACAGGGGTCCTGATGGGGCATATAGGTGGAGGTTCTGATGGGGCATACAGACGGGGGTCCTGATGGAGCATATAGGCGGGTTTTCTGATGGGGCATACAGACGGGGGTCCTGATGGGGCATACATGCTGAGGTCCTGATAAGGCATACAGGCCGTGGTCCTGATGGGGTATACAGGCCGGAGGCCTGAGGGGACATACAGGCGGGGGTCCTTATGAGGAAGACTGTGGTTGTCCTGATGGGCATAAAGGTGACCCTGTTATTCCTGCTGCACCTTGTAATCCATGCTGGACCCTGTAATCCATGATGGACCCTGTGTAACCTATGATGGACCCTGTATCTATACTGGACCCTGTAACCCCCGCTGCACTCTGTCTTGTCTATAGCAGGTACATCGCATGCAGCACGCCAGAGGGCGATAAGCGCATTCTCCACCAGGGGGCGCTGATCAGGTTTGTTCTTAGCTGTCTCTCCCGCAGCTCGGTGGTGATGACGTAGGACGGATGCACTAGTGGGTCAGGACGTGACTGTGTGCTTACGGCGTGCTATGGCCGGGCTGGAGGAGAGTGGGGAGATTTTGTTCCGGCGCGGAGCTGGTCAGGTACCGATCATTGGAGGGCTGCGGTGTGGTGGGTGGTACTGCGCCCCCAGTTCCCCGGTGGTGTCAGTGCACGGGGGGATGTATTCACATGACCGGGGGTTAGTAGGACGAGCTGGGATGAGCAGTAATCTCCCTGACTTCCCTCTATGAGAACCTTACCCAGGACTGTGCGGGGTTGTCAGGCAGCTGTCTCCACTCTGCAGTGGTCCCTGCCACAGGGGAAGCTCCTGTGCTGCAGTCCAGACATGTCTTCTGATTAGTGGACAGTTGTCTACAGAGGCCCCCGGTGCAGTGGGTGCAAACAGCGACTTATTGTTACAGATTCTTCTGCGGGTCCTGTAACTTTGACAGAATGGTGTTGCTACTGGTTCCCACCCCCTCTGCCGATGCCCCCGCCTGCTGCCAGTGCCCCCCTACCTGCTGATACCCCCCGCCTACCCGTGCCCGCCCCCTCTGCCGATGCCAGTGCACCGCCTGCAGGTGCCCCTCCCCTGCTGCCAGTGCCCCCCTACCTGCTGATACCCCCCGCCTACCCGTGCCCGCCCCCTCTGCCGATGCCAGTGCACCGCCTGCAGGTGCCCCTCCCCTGCTGCAAGTGCCCCCCTACCTGCTGATACCCCCCGCCTACCCGTGCCCGCCCCCTCTGCCGATGCCAGTGCACCGCCTGCAGGTGCCCCTCCCCTGCTGCCAGTGCCCCGCATACCTGCCGATACCCCCCCCCCCCCCCGCCTGCTGCCATTTCCTCCCCCCTCTGCCTGTCAGTGTTTCCACCCCCTCCTCCCCCCATGAGAATGAATTATGCCACTGACAAAATGTAAAGGGTTGTGATCGATTGTTCTGTGCACACACGTTATCCCCTCCCCCAATATAATGTAGGGTCATATTCACCACCCCGTCATCTTTTCTCCTATTTTTGATGATGTGTTTTGCAACACTCTATGTAAAACATTGTATAAAATAATGTATATTCAAAAGTTAAGGGCCCATTACTGACCCCTTTAGTACCCCATGGCTATCAATCACTTAATGTGAGTGTTCGGTTAATAACCATCCTGTTTCCGATCACTGAGGCAGTCGTTTACCCAGTTACATATATTTTCCACTATTCCCATCATTCTCATTTTATGTAACCACCTTTTATGTGGCGCCGTATCAAATACTTTTGGAAAGCTCAGATAGACAACATCCTCTGTGTTTCCCCGGTCAGTCTGGAAATGACCTTCTCGTAGAAGGTGATCAGATTAGTCTGAAGGACTGATCCACCATAAACCTGTGTGTTGGTGTATGAGTTGTTTTTTTTTTTCAAGGAGAGTCTCAGGATAACTGTCTTTGAAGACCCTAACATACTTTGACCAAGTCAGAAGTTAAACTTACGGCCTATAGTTGAATATTGGCACCACATTTGCAATATGCTCAGAGGAGTGAGTGCCCTGCTCACAAGAGCTTACAATCTAGGAGGAACTACAGGGGTCAGCTACTGTCTGCCACATCACGAGGTGGTCTTCATGCTCACCAATAGTATATTAACAGCTCTTACTTTCCTGTTTGTGTTAGAGTGATGATTCGGACATCTGGGATGATACTGCATTGATCAAGGCTTACGATAAAGCCGTGTCCTCATTCAAGGTTTGTTTTCTTCATCTTGTGTATTGTTTTTTTTCTAATCTGAAGAGCAGACTGATTTATTGCTTTTAATGCAGCACATTAAGTGATTCATTACTTAAAGTTAAGAGGGGACTGGATACCTTTCTGGAAAAGTATAATGTTACAGGGTATATACACTAGATTCCTTGATAGGGCGTTGATCCAGGGAACTAGTCTGATTGCCGTATGTGGAGTCGGGAAGGAATTTTTGTCCCCAATGTGGAGCTTAGTCTTTGCCACATGGGTTTTTTTTGCCTTCCTCTGGATCAACATGTTAGGGCATGTTAGGTTAGGCAATGGGTTGAACTAGATGGACTTAGTCTTCCTTCAACTTTAATAACTATGTTGCATATGAACAGACGGGACCCTATACCTTTTATATGCACAGCCCTGTCATGTAGTGAACTAGGAATACAGTAGTAATGCTAAGAAGCATTGCTGAGAATCTGAACTCAACGGAAGGCCTCCTTCAGATGGCCGTGTTCGGTCCGTGTTTTTCACAGATATAACACTTGACCATTACAGTCTATGGGGCTGTTCACATTGTCATTTTTTCCCGGTATCACGAATGAAAAGAGTTAGTATAAGTCTGTGGGTCTGTGACAAACGTGCAGATGGATCACATACATGTGTCATCCGTGTGCTGTCCGTAAAGGATAGGAGAAACTTTGTAATTCATTCATGGAAAACACTGACGGTAAGAATGGACACACAGACTATACGCTGATGACACGCTGATGGTAAGAATGGACACACAGACTATATGCTGATGACACGCTGATGGTAAGAATGGACACACAGACTATACGCTGATGACACGCTGATGGTAAGAATGGACACACAGACTATATGCTGATGACACGCTGATGGTAAGAATGGACACAGACTATACACTGATGGTAAGAATGGACACACAGACTATACGCTGATGACACGCTGATGGTAAGAATGGACACACAGGGGGTGTGGCCTAGCGAGGAATGTGAGCGGACGTGCGGCTGATCTCTCTCCCCGCACCGCTCTGAAAAGTGGCCTTTGAAGGCGCCGCCGAACGCCAAAAACCGGCCAGAGAGGTCCCGCAAGTACCCGGCGAGGGGGAGAAAGCACCGCTGTTAACGAGCGGTGAGAAGCGGAGATGCCGCGCCGCAAGCAGGTGGCGCCAGCAGCCGGCGCGAAAATTCAAGATGGCGCCGTGGCTGAGGAGGAGGCGGCCAGAGCCAGCGTTTCATACCGCCGGAGGCTGGAGGTAATAGCCCGGCTGGAGCGCTTTGCCCGCACGGAGGAGGGGGGAGCCCTGCTGTTGGGTCCAGAAGGACTTGATGAGGTGGAAGCCCTGATGAGGCAGAAAGGTGGAGGGGAAGTCAGGGCCAGTGAAGTGGAGGTGCAGCGTTCCCCAGGGAGGGCGCAGGGAGTGCACAGTGCAGAAAATGTGACACCTGCTGATAGCCCTGTGCAGACCAATGATTCTAATGAAGTGCAGCAGCCAAGTACGGGGGAACCAACACTGCAGGACATTTTCTCTGTCGTTATACACTGCAAATCTGCTTTGGCTGCGCTGAACCTAAGGGTGGATGATCTCACAGTTGAAATGAAGTCCCTTAATTCTGCTATGCGCAAAGTGGAAACAAGAGTGGAGGTGGTGGAGGAGCGTGTGGGCAGTGTGGAGGACCAGACAAACGAACTGTTAAAAAGAGAAAAGAAATATATTCAACGAATCGCAGAGTTAGAATTTAAGACAGATGATTTGGAAAATCGATCCCGGAGAAACAATTTAAGAATAATCGGGGTGCCGGAGAAGGTGGAGGGAAACAACCCCACTGAATATATTGAGGCATGGCTTAAGAACTCGGTGGGAGGAGCAGACCTTACCAACCATTTCTCGGTGGAGAGGGCTCATCGGGTCCCCACTCGTCCTCTGCCGCCTGGATCTGCCCCTCGAGCTATATTGGCAAAAATTTTGGACTACCGGGATCGGGAAACTCTACTGAGGAAGGCTAGGCTGAGTGATGGCCTGAGCATAAACGGAAGTCGGATCTCCATTTATCCGGATTACTCGGCATCGGTGCAGAAACTTAGAATGAAGTTTGGTGAAGTCAAGCGACGGCTCCGTGAACTGGACCTAAAATACTCAATGCTCTACCCAGCCAAGCTCAGGGTGGTGGCGATGGATCGTGTTCAATTTTTTCAAAATCCGGAGGAGGCGACGCAATGGCTGGACACCAATGCCAAGAAAATTGGCACTGATCGGAACCGTTGAGACTGATTCTGAAGATCTATAACCCTACTGGATCTGCCTCTCTTTGGGGGAGGGGCTCTGTTTGAATGTTACTGTTGAAGTTGGCCTAATTATACCTAACGATTACAGTATTGTGTTCGGCGGCGCAATGAATAGTTCATATTGGATCGCGGTGGGTGGGGGAGAGATGGACGGTAAAGGAACTAGCTCTAGGGTATATCAAGTGCCCTCAATTCTCATATAGAGAAAGAAAGTTCGGAGTATCTGAGTTATTTTGAATTCCAGATGGGGAAGGTTGGTTTAGTTGTTGGGGTGGGAAGGGGGGGAGGAGGGCATTGGTGGAGACCTGGGAGAGGTGACTCTCATCTTATATCTTTATTTAAGGAAATGGGAGGGAATGTTAATATTATAAGTTGGAATGTTAGGGGGCTAGCAGATGCCACTAAGCGGGCGGCAATATTCCAGTACCTATTGAAACAGAGGCCCTCGGTGATATGCCTGCAAGAAACTCATTTAGTTGAGGAAAAAGTTGATATGTTACAGAAAAAATGGGTGCGCAGGGCATATCACTCGACGTTCTCTAATTATGCAAGGGGGGTGTCTGTTTTGGTCCATACAAGTACTCCATTTGAGGAAATTGAAGTAAAAATTGATAAGGATGGTCAGTATGTTTTTTTAGTGTGTAAAATTTTTAACCGCTTGATTTGCATTGTTTCACTATATATACCCCCGCCGTATTCTGGCAAGAAAATTCAAGAGATTTTGGAGCATATGAGAGGGTGGGTCGGGGTTCCCTTTTTGGTGGTGGGAGATGTGAACAACATTGCTGATGACCATTGGGATAAGAGTAATCACGCTCCGCTACGCGGGGATGGGAATGGCACCCCTTTCGGGAACTATCTTAGAGAAATAGGCTGGATTGACTTATGGCGGGTTCGCAATTTTAGCACATATTCTTATTCTTGCTACTCGACCACGTACGGTTCTATGTCTCGAATCGATGTCGCCTTGGGTAATGATGGGATGAACGAATTACTAAGTGGGGTGGAATATAATCCTAGGATTCTATCAGATCATAGTCCGGTGCGGGTCTCATTAAAGCTATCAGAACAGGTTGGGTCACGGAAGATGGGATGGAAGGTTCACCCCTCCTGGCTACAACTCCTGGACATGGAAAGTGTGGGGGCTGAGATAGAGGAGTTCTTTAAGATCAATGAGGGTAGTGCAGAATGCCATGTAGTATGGGACACTATGAAGGCGTATTTGAGGGGTATTTTGTTTCGGGACATATCACGACACAAGACTAGGACTAGAACACAGGATCAAGCTGTCTGGAGGAACTGAAGGAAGCTGAGGCGGCATTGGGGGCCCATTGCTCTAGGGAGTCTCAGAGTCGGATGAGGAAGGCTCAACAGGAGGTCAATCAATTGTATCTGAGAAAGGCGGAGAGATTGCGGGCTTTTCAAAGAGCATCTTTCTATTCGGAGGGGGAAAAGGTGGGGCATTTACTGTCGGTAGTGGCATCCGCACAAAGGGATTCCTCGCACGTCTACTCCATTAAGAGGGAGGATGGAACATTGGCTACTCGGGGGGAGCAGATTCTGGAAGTGTTTGGGAAATTCTATGATAAACTATATACTTCTAGTGTGGAGAGGGGGGCTGAGGACATGATGGGTTACTTGGAGGGGATTGACCTGCCTAGGTTGAGCAGAGAAGAATGTGAGGAGTTGGAGGAGCCGATTGGGGAGGAAGAATTGGGAGCTGCTTTGGCGGGGGTTGCTGGGGGTAAGGCTCCGGGGGCGGACGGTATTCCAGCCGAGGTGTACAAGGTACTGAAAGAAACATTGTTGGCCAGATTGTCGGAGGTGTATAATAGTTCACTTGAAAGAGGGGAGCTACCTTCATCAATGAGAGAGGCTATTGTGGTCGTTATACCTAAGGCCGATAAGGACCCACAACTACCAGAATCCTATAGACCAATCTCACTTTTGACGGCCGACATCAAGATTCTGGCAAAAGCTCTGGCAAATAGGTTATCCAGGGTGATTGACAGACTGGTTCACCCGGATCAGTCAGGCTTTATGCCCAACAAATCAACGGCACTCAATCTGAGAAGGTTATTTTTAAATTTGCAAATCCCCTCTGACAATGTCGGAAGACGGGTTGTGGTATCCTTAGACGCCCATAAGGCTTTTGATTGCGTGGAGTGGAGCTATTTGTGGTCAGTACTGGAACGAATGGGGTTTGGACCTAAATTTATTTCATGGGTGCAGCTGTTGTACTCTTCTCCGGTAGCCAAAATTAGAGTGAATAACGCTCTCTCTGAGACCTTTTCATTGTCTAGAGGTACTAGACAGGGCTGCCCTTTGTCCCCGCTGCTCTTTGCGTTGGCGGTGGAACCCCTTGCTGCGAAGATCAGAGGTTCCCGGGAGGTGAGGGGTTTTATATACGGGGAGGCAGAGGAAAAAGTAGCGTTGTACGCTGATGATATTCTGCTATTCTTGGAGGATTCTGAGGAGACCCTGGTTAAGACGGAAGCCATTATTGAGGAATTTGGTAGTTACTCGGGCCTAAGGATCAATTGGGACAAATCGAATATGATGTTGATAGATGGGGATAGTGGGGACGGTGGTGGGGAGGTTTCTTCTACAAGGTTGAAGCTAGTTGATAAATTTAAATACCTGGGGATTCAGATCACTCTCCCTTTGACTAGCTTTGAGGAACTGAATTTGGCACCTCTTCTGCGGAGGATACGTACTAAGGTCCAGGCGTGGAGGAAGTTACATTTATCAGTAATCGGCAGGATAAACTTGATAAAGATGATTGTGATGCCACAACTACTTTATGTGCTGCACAACTCCCCTATATGGATATCGCAGAATAGGTTTCGGAGGATTAGATCTTTGTTTGGGGAATTGATTTGGGGTGGAAAGAGCCCCAGATTTAAACAGGAAACTCTACAGAGACCAAAGACAGAGGGAGGGGTGGCATTGCCTAATCCGTGGTTGTATTTTTTGGCTTCACAGTGCCAGCATTTCAAGGGATGGGGAGATGTGGTAGGTGGGACGCGGGCACCTTGCAGCCTGAGATCACTGATTGGGACGAAGGTGTTGAGTGAGGGTCTGGAGGGGGGACATTTCCGAGAGAAGGGCTCTAAATTTTGTACTATTAGGCTCATCCATAAGGTTTGGGACAAAGTTAAGGGGATTAGGGGTGTGCACGCACTCACTAGATTCTCACCCATTTGGAATAACTGTGTCCTACAGGAGTTTAGACAGATGGAGGGATTTCATAATTGGAGGGAGGCAGGCATCTCTCGGATGGGCCAGATTCTACATCAGGGCAGAATTAGAGATTTTGAGGCATTGCAGGAGGAGTTTTTACTACCGGACTCTGAGTTGTTTCAATACCGCCGTCTTTCACATGCGCATCGGGCACAGTGTAGGAGAGGACCCGTTGAAATACAGGTGGACCTAATGCTAGATTTTATCCTTGTAGGGGGTGGCACGAAGAGGGTGATCTCGGGAATATACGAATTCCTTTTGTTCTCTTTCTTGGAGGAACACCCTATTAGAGCAAGGGCGAAATGGGAGGCGGACCTTGGGGCAATTGATAATGATCATTGGGAATCAGTACTAGACTATGTGCCCAAAATATCAATGAGCGAGCCTGGGAGGCTATCACAATTATTTGTTATTCATAGGGCATATAGAACTCCGGATATGTTATTCAAAGCCGGATTGAGATCTAGTTCAGAATGCCCCAGATGCTCGCAGTCCGATGCGGGCATCCTTCATATGTTATGGCAGTGCCCCAGGTTGTCCTCCTTCTGGGTGGTGGTGCTGAATAAAGTGGGACTGGCATATGGTTGCACTGTGCCGCGTGATCCCCTGGTATGTGTTTTGGGCTATGTTGAGGAGATCATAACTGATAAGATGTATAAAGTGGTTATTGCCAGACTGTTATTTATCGCGCAAAAGTTGATTGCCAAATTCTGGATTAGAGAAGAGCCACCAACAAGGAGAGACTTTATGAAGCAAGTGGACCATATCATTGCTTTGGAGAGGAGTATCTACGTTAGGAGGAGCAAGGCGGACCTCTTTGACAGGCTGTGGAACCCGTGGCTTGAATCAATGTGATTTAAAAGACCTTGTGCTCCATTGGGAGTTTTATTGACAAATCATCTTCCTTTTCTTGTACTTTTATATATGACAAACTAGGGGGGGTCGACTCTTGACAGGTCTCTAGAGGGGGGGGGGAAGGGGGTGGGAGTTTGGTTTGGGACTAAATATGTTTTCCTTTTTTTAAAAAAACAAGTATTGTACACTGGTATATTGCTGATAACAAAGTATTCCTTTTATTGTTTATGTGCAATATTTATGGTTTAATTAAAAATATCTGATTTAAAAAAAAAAAAGAATGGACACACAGACTATACGCTGATGACACGCTGATGGTAAGAATAGACACACAGACTATATGCTGATGACACACTGATGGTAAGAATGGACACAGATTATACACTGATGGTAAGAATGGACACACAGACTATATGCTGATGGTAAGAATGGACACACAGACTATATGCTGATGACACGCTGATGGTAAGAATGGACACAGACTATACACTGATGGTAAGAATGGACACACAGACTATACGCTGATGACACGCTGATGGTAAGAATGGACACACAGACTATACGCTGATGACACGTTGATGGTAAGAATGGACACAGACTAGACGCTGATGGTAAGAATGGACACAGAGACTATAAGCTGACACGTTGATGGTAAGAATGGACACAGACTATACGCTGATGACACGCTGATGGTAAGAATGGACACAGACTATACACTGATGGTAAGAATGGACACACAGACTATACGCTGATGACACGCTGATGGTAAGAATGGACACACAGACTATACGCTGATGACACGTTGATGGTAAGAATGGACACAGACTATACGCTGATGACACGCTGATGGTAAGAATGGACACAGACTATACACTGATGGTAAGAATGGACACACAGACTATACGCTGATGACACGCTGATGGTAAGAATGGACACACAGACTATACGCTGATGACACGTTTATGGTAAGAATGGACACAGACTATACGCTGATGACACGCTGATGGTAAGAACGGACGCAGACTATACGCTGATCCAAAACACTGATGTCAGTGTCATTTTTTTTCACGGACGTGTGAATGAAGCCTAATGTAGGTATAAGATTCCTCTCATTATAAGGATATATGGTAATGTATTATCTACTTTCAGAAAGCCCTGAAGAATGGAGGAGATTTTAATATGGAACCTGAGTCATCAGAGAAAAATACCAAAGCGAAAAGGAAAAATAACAAGAAAAACAGGAGCCGGAAGAAGATCAATGCTGCTCCTTTAAAAAAGGTGGTGTATTCCTATTCACATTTGTGAAATGACTTTAGTCGCACACAAACCTGGACTGATGTCTGGCAGGAAGAGGAACTCCGCTTTTGTCTTATATAATGAAAATATATTTTGAAACTATTTAAAAAGCAAAGCTGTCAGTGGCAGGCTGTGATCTGCAGCGTGGCCGACATGTCTTTTGCATAGTGAACTAGTACTGGATACGTTTCATTGAGGGACACGAGAAATCTAAGGTATATGCTGCCTCCTGGAGAATACATATTAAGAGAAAAGCAGCCTCATCCCCCAACAGGCTACACCTGGCCGGCTGCCACCTTGCTATTTAGTTTAGCTTAGTGTCACACTTGAGCAGACACTGACCTGAGAATTCAGACCTGTTTTTCCCTCTAGGGCTGCCATTGCTCGCTGATATCGACCTGTCGTTGCTGAAGATTAGGGTAAAGGTACCTTCACACAGCAACTTTACAACGAGAACGACAACGATCCGTGACGTTGCAGCGTCCTGGATAGCGATCTCGTTGTGTTTGACACGCAGCAGCGATCAGGATCCCGCTGTGATATCGCTGGTCGGAGCTGAAAGTCCAGAACTTTATTTGGTCATCAGGTCGGCGTGTATCGTCATGTTTGACAGCAAAAGCAACGATGCCAGCAATGTTTTTACATGGAGCGTGAACGATAAGTGAGTCGCCATTACATCACTGGATCGCTCCTGCATCGTTCTGGAGCTGCTGTGTTTGACGTCTCTACAGCGACCTAAACAGCGACGCTCCAGCGATCGGCTCGTTGTCTATATCGCTGCAGCGTCGCTGAATGTGACGGTACCTTAAGACAGAGCTTTGTCAGTAGAGCACGGCTCACTCTGCCAAAGCAGTAAATGCCTTCTGGGTCATGTGTCTGTCATTTGTTCTTCAACGTCATATTGGGCATTCGCTTAATGTCTTCCCATCATGAGAATATGCAGTGAAGTCAGGTGTACATACCACACTTCATTGGCGCACTGGCCATGCCCAAGGAGGTAGCAGTAACGTAGATCTGTTAGGTTGAACAATAAGAAATGTTCACTAGTTGCCTACTCCTGGCCCAATGGATATTGATCAAGTGCGCACTAAAGAAATACATCAGATACACACAGTCGGATGTAAGCTCTTCTTGATCAAACTATGGCTCAGCTCCAAGAGCTTTATTTAGATTTATATAACCCCTATAGGGGGCTCGGTTAGCGCTAAAATGGGAGTGATCAGATGTATTCCATTGGATAGTGGGTCGGGCAATGAGCTAGTCCATGGGCGGATCCATGAAGTTATCCGGCTGGGTTGGTCCATGAGGTCATCAGGGTAGGAGTCATCATGGATGGATTCATGAGGTCATCAGGGTGGGCGTCATCTTGGATACCAGAACATGGTGTGTGTTGAAAGAGGAAATGGCAGCCATCTTTAGTGTCACACTTTGATCCGAGCAAGCTTATGTAAGGTGAAATAATACACTTTATGGGTCGTTTCTCTCAATCTCTTATGTCTTGAGGTTAATTAAGTATTTGATCTTATGGCTCTCCACAACATCTCCACCATCCATGAGGTTTGCAAAGAGCTGGCGGTGATGGCGCTCTTGCAAATTATTTCAGCCACATACACAGGGTCATGCTTATGATTGTGGTCAATGCAGCAAAAAGTGGCTTGTTAAAATGCAAGAAAAGGGTACAGACCTGGGGGGGTTTAAGGGTGTCAGCAGATAGGTTCCCTTTGACAATTCTGGAGCATTTTAGGCTTTCCCTGCTGCTATTCTTCTGTAATTCTTCTTTTAGATGTATGAAAATTGAGATCAGGATTTTATTAAATACTCTGATAAATTGTGCCCCTTCTATCATACTTCAGGCACACAGTGGACTTTATCAGACTGTGTGTGGACACACTCCTTGACAATGACAATGGCAATACTTAATTTAAAAATAAATTGACAGCTTTCTTGAGGAATAACAGAGTCTAGGCACAACCCTGAATTATCATTTTGTACAGTGGGGAAAAAAGGTATTTAGTCAGCCACCAATTGTGCAAGTTCTCCCACTTAAAAAGATGAGAGGCGCAGCCAGCAACATAGAATCTTCAGAGTGAACAATGCACGCTGTGGGGATTCAGAAGTCTGCAGTCACAGTCATTGCAGACTTGTTGTTTTAGACCAGACAACCCCTTTTAAGGTGAACCTTCATGTCTACTTACTACTTTTTGGTTATCTATTGTCATTTAAGAAAAAAGGAAAGGTTCCACCTTCTTCAATATGTAAAGTTTATTTCAACATTAACCCCTTCATGACCTTGGGATTTTTCTTTTTCCCGTGTTCGTTTTTCACTCCTCTCCTTCCCAGAGCCATAACTTTTTTATTTTTCCGTCAATTTGGCCATGTGAGGGCTTATTTCTTTATCGCCTCTCATTGGGGGACACAGGAACCATGGGTGTATGCTGCTGCCACTAGGAGGCTGACACTATGCAAATAAAAAAGTTAGCTCCTCCTCTGCAGTGTACACCCCACCGACTGGCATTATACTCTTCAGTTTAGCTTAGTGTCAGTAGGAGGTGGACACGGGTCTTTCGTTAGACCCTTATCTACCTCAATGTGCGTCGTTTCCTTTACAGGTTTTTTCCGGATGGGATACAGGGTGAACAGTCACACCTGTAGTCACACAAAGCGGACTATGAGTACGGCGTGTACTGCCACCCCGTATCCTCATAGATCCTTCACCAGACCAAGATCCTAGCACACAAGCGTGCTCAGAAGTCCGGTCCTGGCTCCGTCCCCCACCCACTCGCCTACCAGAGCCTGTCGGTCGGAGGAGACGAGGACGTCCATCAGCTCCCTGGACGTCTCAAACCCTTTCAAGGTTAGTACCGGCGTGGGATGTTTGGGTGAGTATTTTCCCCCTTCCCATCCCGGATCTTTGTTAGGGGGGGTTCTTGTTAGGGGCTCCCTGTCGCCTTTCTTCTTCCCTTTTACCAAGGGCCTTCTGTCTTCAGCGAGGGGCCCCCTTTTTAGGCCACCGCGCTCTATCCCCCCAGCACTTTCCGCGGCGCATTACCAGCGCTGCGGTTCCTACTCTGGGCACATCTTCTGGCGCCGCAGCTCAGCTTCCTCAGCGCGGCAGCCCTGCGGGCTGTCGTGCCGCGTCTCCCTGCGGCGCATTGCTCTGGCGCCGCAGGAGGTGGTGTTCTGCGGCGCCCTTCAGCGTCGCAGCCCTGCAGGCTGTCGCGCCGCGTCTCCCTGCGGCGCATTGCTCTGGCGCCGCAGGAGGTGGTGTTCTGCGGCGCCCTTCAGCGTCGCAGCCCTGCAGGCTGTCGCGCCGCGTCTCCCTGTGGCACATTGCTGGCGCCGCAGGTGGTTGTTTTTTCTGCGGCGCCCTTCAGCGGCGCAGCCTAAGCAGGCTGCTGCGCCTGCGGCGCCAGCCTTCCTCACGCCGCGTTGTTCCGGCGCTTTATTTCGGCGCCGCGGCTCTTTTTCTCGGCCGCCGGTTCCAAATTTAGGCCCCGGCTTTGGCCGGGGCCTACTTCCGGTTTTCGGCCTCTTCATTTCCGCTCCTGCGGGCGGGCTTTTTCCCGCCCGACATACTGCGCCCTGCCCACCGGCGCCTCTGCGTCTGGCTCCGCCCCCCCCCCCTTCCTCGTGGGACTCTCAGCCGGTGTGCGCCGCTTCACACAGCTGCAGCAGCCCTCGCAGTGCCTCACGCAGCGCGCCACGCTTCTTCTGTGGGCTCAGCATCGCAACTCAGGGAAGTTCTCCACCAGAGGACAAGTGGGACATTCCAGGACCGGGTCCGTGAGTAGCTGCACTGCAGACTGACACCCTTCTCTGCCCCACTGTCCCCTAACCCACTGGCATCTTCAGGGGTCTCTCAAAATGTCTTCTAAAGGGGGCCGTTCTCGCCCCCCTACCTCTTCATCTTCTGCCTTAGTCACGTACTTTGCATGTTCATCCTGTAACAGCAAACTTCCCTCAGGTCAGTCCTCCCCGCTGTGTCAGTCCTGCAGCAACCCGATTGTTCCCACCGCCCAGGATCCCCCGGCTGTTCCACCCGAGAGTGATCCCCCCATCCCAGGCTGGGCCGCCTCTCTGTCACAATCGGTGGCCGATTTGACACGGGTGTCTCAAACCCTGGTGTCCGTCCTGGATCGGTTACCTCTGCAGACCCCTGCAGTGGCCAGCGGGTCGCAGGAACCGCCGCCCGAGCCCTCCTTCATAAGCCACAAAAGGTCCAGACAGGAACGTCGGTCTGAGTCCTCTTCTCGTTCCATCTCGCCGCACGGCCCTCCCCCGCGGTTGGTGTCCCACCGATCCTCCTCCCCTGAGTCAGGCGAGGCATTATCTGATGCGCCCTCAGAGGATATTTCGGAGCTGGATCCTAACCAAATCGCCACCATGAGTGAGACGGTCCAGAACCTCATTGGGGCTATAAATCAGACCTGTGGCATCAAGGATCCCTCTACGGAACCCGCAGATCAGGCGGTTTCGTTTAGACGGGCCAAACCACCTTCAAAATTTTTCGCTCCTCATCCTGAATTCGAGGAAATCTTGTTCAGAGAGAGAGAGAATCCGACCAGACGTTTTCAGAGGGGAAAACGCCTGGGGGTGTTGTATCCTTTTTCACCAGAACTTACCGCCAATTGGACGGTCTCTCCCTCGGTGGATCCCCCTGTTTCCAGGCTGTCCACCAACACGGTGCTTCCACTGTCCGGCGGAGCATCTCTGAAGGATTCTAACGATAGAGTTATAGAATCCTTCGCGAAATCTGCTTTTGAAGCGGCTTCAGCAGCTCTATGTCCAGCTTTTGCTTCCACTTGGGCTTCAAAATCCATCTCAAAATGGGCCAAGGATCTCCCGCGCAATTAGCGGAACTTGCCAACCAGATTTCCCACGCTGGTGAATACCTGGTTTCCGCCTCCCTGGATGTCGCGTCTTGTGCGGCTCAGGCTTCCAGCAATGCCGTTGCCATCCGCCGGACCGTTTGGCTCAAGGCCTGGCAGGCGGACTTGTCCTCCAAAAAGTCCCTCACTAGTCTGCCCTTCCAGGGCTCTCGTCTCTTTGGTTCCCAGCTGGACCAAATCATTAAGGACGCCACCGGGGGTACAAGCTCTCTTCTCCCCCAGGCTAAGCCTCGTCGCCCTCCTCCTAGACGGCAGTTTCGTTCTTTTCGGCCTTTTCGTCGCTTCGCTGCATCAAACTCCTTTTCCCAGCAGCAACAGAGGCCACAGGCACGTCAAGAGAAGAAGGCGGTGTCCTTCAGGCCCACTCCGTCCTGGCGTCCTCGTTTTTCCCAGGGTAGATCATCCAGGCCCAGGACTGGAAGATCCACCTCCGCATGACTCTTGGCAGGACTCCAGCCCAACTCCCAGGTTGGGCGGCCGTCTTCTCCGTTTCAGGGACGTCTGGATCTCCGCAGTAGAGGATGCATGGGTCAGGGAAGTTGTATCCTCGGGATACAAGATAGAGTTCGCCTCCCGACCCAGGGATCGTTTCTTCCAATCCCGTCCTCCAAGAGATCCCGCTCTAGTGCCGGGCTTCTTCGCAGCCATCGCTTCTCTGCTCGAATCCGGGGTAATCGTCCCCGTCCCAGAAAAGAAACGGTACACGGGTTTCTACTCGAACCTTTTTGTGGTACCGAAAAAAGACGGCAAGGTTCGTCCCATTCTGGACCTCAAATTGCTGAACAGGAGGGTTCGCCTGAGACACTTCAGGATGGAATCCCTTCATTCAGTAATTGCTTCCATGGAGGCTCAGGAATTTCTATGCTCTATAGATATCCAGGACGCCTACCTACACGTTCCGATGTTTCCCGGACATCTCCGTTTCCTGCGATTCGCAGTGCAACGAGATCATTTTCAGTTCGTCGCCCTGCCGTTCGGTCTCGCAACCGCGCCAAGGGTGTTCACGAAGATCATGGCGGCGCTGATGGCCATCTTGAGAGTCAGAGGTTTGGTCCTGTTTCCATACCTCGACGACATCCTCATCAAGGCTCCGTCCTTTGCTCAGGCCCACGAAAGCCTGTCCATTGTTCTCAACTCCTTAGCCCGTTTCGGGTGGCTGGTCAACCGGAAGAAGTCCTGCCTTATTCCTTCTCAGCGCATCATCTTTTTGGGCATGCTTTTCGACACTCGCTCAACTGGTGGCTGACGTCACCTCTCATCTCCCAGGGCAGGTCCTTCCTTCCAGTCCACTGGCAGGTGGTGACTACGGACGCCAGCCTGATCGGCTGGGGTGCGGTTTTTCGCCACCTGACTGTTCAGGGCCGTTGGTCGCCGCAGGAGTCTTCTCTGCCGATCAACGTCCTCGAAATTCGGGCCATCTTTCTGTTCCTCCGCCACTGGGAAAGGATCCTCAGGGGCCTTCCAGTCCGGATCCAGACGGACAACGCCACGGCTGTGGCATATGTCAACCATCAGGGGGGGACCCGGAGCTCCTTAGCTCTTGCCGAGGTATCAAAGATCCTCCTTTGGGCAGAGGCGACGGTTCCAGTGATATCCGCGGTGCATATCCCTGGCGTGGACAACTGGGCCGCCGACTTCCTCAGCCGCGAGGGTCTCGCGGCAGGGGAATGGTCCTTGCATCCGGAGGTCTTCCATCGGATTTGTCTTCGATGGGGGACTCCGGACGTGGATCTCACGGCATCCCGAATGAACAGGAAGGTTCCGCAGTTCGTCTCCAGGTCTCGCGATCCCCTCGCAGTGGGCGTCGATGCTCTGGCCATTCCTTGGTCACAGTTCGAGCTGCCCTACCTGTTCCCACCCCTTCCATTACTTCCCAAACTGTTGAAGAAGATCAAAGCGGAAGGGGTGCCGGTCATCCTGATCGCCCCGGATTGGCCCAGGAGAGCTTGGTTCGCGGAGCTCGTCAACCTTCTCGCGGACGCTCCCTGGCGCCTTCCAGACAGGCCCGATCTGCTGTCCACCCGAGTTCTCGGTCGCTCAGTTTAACGGCGTGGCTGTTGAGACCGCGGTTCTAAGAGCGTCCGGCCTTTCGAACCGGGTGATTCACACCATGATTCAAGCTCGGAAGCCTTCGTCTTCCAGGATCTACTACCGCACCTGGAAGGCTTACTTCCGTTGGTGCGAGTCCAACCGCGTTCCGCCTATGGTTTTTTCCCTGCCTTCGCTTTTGGCCTTTCTTCAGGCAGGACTGGATTCGGGCCTGGCTCTTAGCTCCCTGAAGGGTCAGGTCTCTGCGCTTTCCATCCTCTTTCAGAAGTCCTTGGCCTCTCGGCCTCAGGTTAAGACCTTCTTTCAAGGAGTAGCCCACGCTGTCACGCCGTACAGGGCCCCTGTGGACGCATGGGACTTAAACCTGGTACTGGACATTCTGAGGGTTTCTCCCTTTGAGCCTCTTAGGGAGATTCCTCTATCGGTTCTTTCTTGGAAGGTGACCCTTCTTGTGGCCATCACGTCTATTCGCCGCGTTTCCGAGTTGGCAGCCTTGTCTTGCCGTCCTCCGTTTTTGGTCATTCACCAGGACAAGGTGGTCTTCAGGCCTCCACCTTCCTTCCTTCCTAAGGTGGTTTCCACCTTCCACCTCAACGAGGACATCGTTCTTCCTTCCTTTTGTCCAGCTCCGACCCATCCTCTGGAGCGATCGTTGAACAAGCTAGACCTTGTCAGGGCAGTGAGGATCTATCTGGATAGAACATCCTCCTTCCGGAAGACGGATTCTTTTTTCGTCATTCCTGATGGCACGCGCAGAGGCCAGCCGGCTTCCAAAGCGACCATTGCTCGATGGATCAGAATGGCAATTTTGGAGGCTTACCGGGTCAAGAACAGAGTGCCCCCTTCTGGGATTAAGGCTCACTCTACCCGGGCAGTCGGCGCCTCCTGGGCGGTGCACCACAGGGCTTCCGCCCTACAGCTTTGCAAAGCGGCAACTTGGTCTTCCATCCACACGTTCGCCAAATTTTACAAGGTCCATACCTACGCTTCGGCGGACGCCAGCCTAGGCAGAAGGATCTTGCAGGCGGCAGTGGTGAGTCCTCTGACCTGATGGAAGTCTGTTTTTCCCGCCCTTGGGACTGCTTTGGGACGTCCCATGGTTCCGGTGTCCCCCAATGAGAGGCGATAAAGAAAACAGGATTTTTGGTTGCTTACCGTAAAATCTGTTTCTTGAAGCCTCCATTGGGGGACACAGCTCCCTCCCAATGTTTGTTATATGTTCTCTGACTGTTCTCAGTTTACAGTTCTCAAGTTTGTGGTTATGGTTCTTCAACCTTGTTCATTATCTCCTACTGCTTTCTCACTAACTGAAGAGTATAATGCCAGTCGGTGGGGTGTACACTGCAGAGGAGGAGCTAACTTTTTTATTTGCATAGTGTCAGCCTCCTAGTGGCAGCAGCATACACCCATGGTTCCTGTGTCCCCCAATGGAGGCTTCAAGAAACAGATTTTACGGTAAGCAACCAAAAATCCTGTTTTTTTGCGGGACGAGTTGTACTTTTGAACGACATCATTGGTTTTAGCATGTCGTGTACTAGAAAACGGGAAAAAAATTCCAAGTGCGGTGAAATTGCAAAAAAAGTGCAATCCCACACTTGTTTTTTGTTTGGCTTTTTTGCTAGGTTCACTAAATGCTAAAACTGACCTGCCATTATGATTCTCCAGGTCAGTACGAGTTCATAGACACCAAACATGACTAGGTTATTTTTTACCTAAGTGGTGAAAACAAATTCCAAACTTTGCTAAAAAAAAAAAAAAAAAAAAAAAATTGCGCCATTTTCCGATAATCGTAGCGTCTCCATTTTTCGTGATCTGGGGTCGGTTGAGGGCTTATTTTTTGCGTGCCGAGATGACGTTTTTAATGATAGCATTTCGGTGCAGATATGTTCTTTTGATCGCCCGTTATTGCATTTTAATGCAATGTTGCGGCGACCAAAAAAAACGTAATTCTGGCGTTTCTAATTTTTTTCTCGCTACGCTGTTTAGCGATCAGGTTAATGCTTTTTTGTAGTTGATAGATCGGGCGATTCTGAGCACGGCGATACCAAATATGCGTAGATTTGATATTTTTTTTTATTGATTTATTTTGATTGGGGCGAAAGGGGGGTGATTTAAACTTTTATATTTTTTTTTTTTTTCACATTTTTTTTTTAACTTTTGCCATGCTTCAATAGCCTCCATGGGAGGCTAGAAGCAGGCACAGCACGATCGGCTCTGCTACATAGCAGCGATCTGCTGTTCGCTGCTATGTAGCTGAAAAATAGGTGTGCTGTGAGTGCCGACCACAGGGTGGCGCTCACAGCCACCGGCGATCAGTAACCATAGAGGTCTCAAGGACCTCTATGGTTACAATTCTGAAGCATCGCCGACCCCCGATCATGTGACGGGGGTCGGCGATGATGTCATTTCCGGCCGCCCGGCCGGAAGCGGTAGTTAAATGCCGCTGTCTGCGTTTGACAGCGGCATTTAACTAGTTAATAGGTGCGGGCAGATCGCGATTCTGCTCACGCCTATTACGGGCACATGTCAGCTGTTCAAAACAGCTGACATGTCCCGGCTTTGATGCGGGCTCACCGCCGGAGCCCGCATCAAAGCAGGGGATCTGACCTCGGACGTACTATCCCGTCCGAGGTCAGAAAGGGGTTAAAAGGATTCCACATTCCGGATAGACATGATAACGCATTTCGAATGCACAACCTGTGTTCTTTATCAGACTAAACATTGTCATTTACCTGCTTTGTTCTAGTGGAGAGTTGGGGACTCTTGTAATGCAGTCTGGTCAGAGGATGGCAACTTGTACCCCGCCACCATTACTTCTATTGATGCCAAGCGAGGGACTTGTATAGTCACATATACCGGCTATGGGAATAATGAAGAACAGAGTTTGGTTGATTTGCGTTTCCCAGACAGTTCTGAAGGAGAAAGTGACCCAAGAGACGTAGTGCAGGTAAGAATCTGCAGCATTGTTGAGCGTTATCGAAACTTGCTTTATTTTCATAAAACTGTCTGTTACAGTCACTGTGAGGAAATTGTATTTGTTAGAAAATGTAGTGGATGCCTTCAGAAAATAGCAGGAAAATGTTTTCCATCTAATGGGATTCGCTTTTGCAAAGCATACACTGACACACAATGACATGTAAGTGGAGGCCTGAATGACCACTCCATGAAGTCCTTGTATTGGACTGTCAGTAGCGGTTTGGTGCATCTGGGCAACGCGATTTTTCTGCCTTGGAACGACTACTCTGGGGAAAATGCCTCATGGATTCTTCGTGCCATGAAACTTTGCTTGATTGTGTATAAATGTATGAAAAAAAGAACTTTCTGTACATCTGTCTGAACTCTGAAGCTCATGGAGGTACAGTGTGGGCCCATAGATTTCCATGGGTGCAAGATTATGGATTAGTTTTATGGCCGTGTGCTTGAACCTTCCCAGCAGATCTTTGCAACTATGCTTTGCAATCAAAGCGAGCAGCCTACAAGTCCCTCTGATCTCTCCTAAATCACAAATGTCAGCAGTGCAATGTATGATTTTGTGGCTAGCCTTTCAATTACGTGTTTCTATTTAAGGATATAAATGGGGATGAACACTCAACAGATGAAAGTGACAAGTCTTCCAGAGCGTCTGACAGCAGAGATGAGAACAGAGCAGCCGCGCCAAAGTTCTCCCACTGGAATCTTCCCTTCCCACCCGGTGCACCCCCATTTATGCCTGGGTTCGGACAGGTAACGATTAAATCAAGTATGATTGGGACTAGTTGTAAATGGCTTGCAGCAGGGAAGGAGTTCACAACTCAAATGTATTTTTTTTGCCATAAACCGCCTTCTGTATGTGCTTTGTGTTGTACAGTATTGGAGAATAATTATTTTTATCTTTTGATTTCTGCAGTGAGTTTTCCTTTTATGGCTCTTGCAGAAGTAATAAAGTTGCCCGTAGACCTCTTACTAAAGTGTCTTTATCTAGAGATATAATCCCTCTAATCCAGTGGCTGCACCTGTGTCCAGCATCGCAGGATCGTGCATTCTACCTCGTCTTGTAGCTTTCGTCCCCGACCGCCTCTTTGCCCATCTGCTCAAGTGTTTAGGACAGGATCTCAGGATTGCACTGTAGTCCTGCTGAACAGTGGTGCAGTGCTGTAACCAAAGTGCTGCCGGCCTGGACCGTCAATCAGGCACGAGAGCATGCCCACAGCAAAACCAGAATGGTGGCAGCTTACAGTGATGCGAGTAACACTGTATAATGGGAATCGCCATTCAAAATCCCCCTATAGAAATGATATCTTATCTATTTACAGCATGGGGAGAAATCGAGTCAAGCACACCCCTTTCTTCCTGGATGGCCACCATCATTCCCTCCCGGTCCTCCTGTAAGTTATTTTCTTGTTCCATTATTCAGGAGATTTATAGTTCAGTATAAATACATATTTACATACAATTATGTGCTAAAGCAAATTCAGGTTTGGAAAAATGCTGCAACGTAAGAATGCTTTCAAAAATAGAAATGCTGTTAGTTTGTTTTTATCAATTAACAAAAAGCAAAATGATCAAACAAAAGAGAAATCTAAATCAAATCTCAGACCCTGTTCACACATATCTAGTATGTGGTTTTTGCTAATGAAGAAGTCGGATAGCGTTGATAATAAACTGCAATAAATCATCTCGTCTCCTGAGATTTTCTTTTGCATCTTCATCAGCAGCGCAGAGAATCCTCTTATTCCCGGTCAGGTTTTCTCTGAATCTTCTCTGACAGAGCAGTGGTGGTAGAAGCTCATTGTCACTGTCCATTAGTTGTGAAAATGGGGCATTTACTAGAGACCTGGTGCAGAGCGAAGGAGTGACGGTGTAGAGGAATTTGCTTTTATAGACTCCGCTCCAGCAATTCTATTCCCTGATGTTTAGCCTTAAAGTAACATTAGATGGTTAGGTGCATTGGTATATGGTTTAGTTGGGGTTTGTATTATGAGATGGTGATGTAATCCTAGCACATAATATGGAGGTATCATTATAGGGATATTTTCCTAAACTCATTTATGCCTCATTGTACTTACTATCTAAAATAATTAATATTTGCAATTAAAACCATGTGGAAAAAAAAAAATAAAAGGTTCCTTAGTAGTAATGAACAAACGTGCTCAGATAAGGTGTTATCTGAGCATGCTTGTGTGCTATCAGTGACTTGGGTATACTTGAAAAATATATGTTCGAGCCCCATCAGCTGCAGGTCTCATTGCTGCTCGACAGCCGTAACACATGCAGTGATTGCCTAACAAACACGAGGGCTCATTCGTCCCCATAGGCCAGAAGATCAGATTGGTGGGGGTCTGACACCTGGCACCCCCACTGATCAGCTGTTTGCAGCTCCCATGGTGGCCCGAAGTACATAGTGAGGAAGAAATGCACAGCTCCATGTACGGTGTAATGGTCATTATTTGGTACTGCAGTTAAGCTCATAATGAAGTGACTAGGAGCTGAACTACAGTATCCACGAATGGTCACTACACCGTGTATGGAGCCTTGCGTACATCCAGCAGCCGTGGGGGGTGCCAGCTGACAGACCACCACCGATCTGATAGTGATGAATTGGTCACGTGAAAATAAAATGATGGGAAGTCGACAGAACAATCACTAACATTTCTGCTTTGTGTGTAGTTGATCCCCCCTCCACCTCCCATGGGTCCTGATATTGCTGACGATGATGAAGCTTTGGGAAGCATGTTAATTGCCTGGTACATGAGCGGCTATCATACTGGTTACTACCTGGTAAGTGAAGGTTTACTTAAATAAATGAGGAAATTATTATTATAATATTATGATAACCATTTTTTGTTTTTATGGCTTTCATTATTTCGTAAACACGTCCTGCAAATATTATTCTTCATGTCAGTATGATTGACGATGCCAAACTTTTATTAGGATTTTTTTTTTACTGTTTCGGTGGTCAAAAAAATTGTGGCTTTTATCTATATTTTGTGAAACCCGTAGGTTGTTTTTTTGTTTTTGTTTTTTTTTAAATTGTCATTTTCCACACATGAAGCTGTGTGAAGTTTGTTTTTGTTTTTTGTCACTTTATATGGTAATGCTGGAACGCTTCAGCAGGTGGCGTTATAGAGTTTAAGTCCCCTTTTTCTCAGAAGAGGCAATTTGCATATCAAAGGATCCCAGGGATTCTGAGATTTCTTTTTTCGTCACACATTGTACTTATGGTAGTGGTAAATTTAGGTCAATATTCTTTACATTTATTTGTGAAAATATTGAAATTTTGGCAAAAATCTAGAAAATTTCACAATATCCAAACTTTGTACTAAAGCCAGAGAGTGGTGTCACACAAAACACCACTAAATAATAGATACCAAATAACATTTCTCACACGTCTACTTTACATTAGCACAATTTTGGAAACCTAAGTTATTTTTGTTAGGATGTTACAAGAATTAAAAGTTTACCAGCAATTTTCTCCCTAAATTTATAGAAAATCAATTTTTTTGGGGACCACGTTACATTTGAGGTGACTTTGAAGGTTATAAATTACAGAAAATACCCCCAAAAGTGACACCATTTTATAAACTACACCCCTCTAAGTGCTCAAAACCACATTCAAGGTGCTTCACAGGAATTAATGGAATGTGGAAAGAAAAGAAGAAAAAGTTTTACTTTTTTTCCGCACAAGAATGTTGTTTTTGCCCTAAAGTTTTCATTTTCACAAGGGTATCAGGAGAAAATGGTCCATTACAATTAAGTTTTGGCATCGCCATATTTTGAGAGCTATAACTTTTCTATATTTCTGTCAATAGAATTATGTGCGGTCTTGTTTTTCATTTTTTGATCGCTTTCTATTACGATTTTTGAAAGACAGAATGAACAAAAACCAGCAATTCAGGATTTTTTTTTATTTTTTTTTTTTGGGGGGGGGGGGCAGTGGGTGTTTATGCTGTCCCACCAGTAGTAAATATATATGAATATGCGGCTCCACCTCCCATAGGGGTGGAGCCGCATATTCATTACTGTAATAAGCAGCACCACGTGACCGCTCATACAGGAGAAGGTGCGGCGAGGACAGGACGCAGCGAGGGAGCCGGGTGAGCATTTTAGTAACAGCGCACAGGG
The DNA here is from genome assembly GCF_032444005.1 of Ranitomeya imitator. Classification (NCBI taxonomy): domain Eukaryota; kingdom Metazoa; phylum Chordata; class Amphibia; order Anura; family Dendrobatidae; genus Ranitomeya; species Ranitomeya imitator. The sequence goes on from NC_091282.1 coordinate 128,705,715, forward strand.
GGTGGGAGGGGTTTGGCGACATGGATCTTTATTTTAAACACGAGGACAAAAAAAAAAGGATTTTTCATATCTTCTTCCCAGCGAACGCTGCTGGAGAGAAGATATGAATGGCGGCTTCAGCACCAGATGCAGGGGACAGTGCTTATCTCTAGCGCTGTCTCCTGCACGCTCCATGTGGTACCCAGTCGGCACACGTGTGCCACACTGATGTACCACGGGAGGACACGGATAATTCCGGTACCGGAATTATCTGGACGTGTGAGACTGGCCTCAGACGTAGTAGACTGCATCTGAGTATTTACCTCCCAATAGGTGTACACACCTGAAAATTATGCTGTAGCACTTCTGTATTGCAGTATATAGTAAAGTGAGACCTTCTACAAAAAGAAAACCACCCAAATGCTTGGCTTCACAGGAGGACAACCCATCGGTTCTTATGATCGTATTTCAGGGAGATGATGGAAGCCAAGAATGTCGCTGTCAGAGATTGACAGTGGAATTTAAATAGGAAAAGGCTGCTTGTCCCAGCTGCTGCTGTTTCACAGCAGGTGTCATGCTTGACATTGTGCAGGCTCGGCTCCTGAGCCCGCTCCACACACCCACAACGACCACATGCTGTAAATTTGTCATGCAATTATCAGGCTAATTTAAAAAGACAATAGAGCACAAAACCAGATATGTAGCTATTTCTCAGAGAAACATTGAGACTGCAGTGTGAAAGCAGCGAATGTGTTTTATTACCCAATAGCCAACACTATTCTCTTTCTTCATAGAGTGGAAAGGAAATATAACATTTAAGTGACACCTCTCGTATATCAAATCTTGTTTCCTTTCAGGGTTTAAAGCAGAGTCGAATGGAAGCTTCATATGGAAGATACTCACATCCCAAATAATACCAACCAGCGACATGTGAGTATTATGGCAGTGAGAATGTCTATAGTACCAATAGCATACCTGGATATTATTATTACTTATTATTATTATACATTTTTATAGCGCCATTTATTCCATGGCGCTTTACATGTGAATACGGGGCAAATATAGACAATTACATTAAACATGAGCAGATAACAAGGCACACGAGTACATAAGGAGGGAGGACCCTGCCCGCGAGGGCTCACAGTCTGCAGGGGGTGGGTGAGGATACACTAGGAGAGGGAAGAGCTGGCTGTGCGGCTGTTCAGCAGGTTGAGGATCACTGCAGGCTGTAGGCTTGTCGGAAGAGATGAGTCTTCAGGTTCTTTTTGAAGGTTTCTATGGTAGGCGCAAATCTGATGTGTTGGGGTAGAGAGTTCCAGAGTATGGGGGAAGCACGGGAGAAGTCTTGGATGCGGTTATGGGAAGAAGAGATGAGAGGGGAGTAGAGAAGGAGGTCTAGGGAGGATCGGAGGTCGCGTGTAGGTAGGTACCGGGAGACCATGTCACAGATGTATGGAGGAGACAGGTTGTGGATGGCTTTGTATGTCAGTGTGAGGGTTTTGAACTGGAGTCTCTGGGCGATAGGAAGCCAGTGAAGGGCTTGACACAGGGGAGAGGCTGGGGAATAGCGGGGGGACAGGTGGATTAGTCGGGCAGCAGAGTGTAGGATGGATTGGAGTGGTGCCAGAGTGCTAGAGGGGAGTCCAGAGAGTAGGAGGTTGCAGTAGTCGAGGCGGGAGATGATAAGGGCATGCACTAGCGTTTTTGCAGTGTTGCGGTCAAGGAAAGCACGGATCCGGGAAATATTTTTGAGTTTGAGACGACAGGAGGAGGCAAGGGCTTGGATATGTGGCTTGAAAGAGAGGGCAGAGTCGAGGATCACCCCGAGGCACCGGGCGTGTGGGACTGGGGATAGTGAGCAGCCATTGACATTGATGGATAGATGTGGTGGAGGGGTAGAGTGAGATGGGGGAAAGATGATGAATTCTGTTTTGTCCATGTTCAGTTGTAGAAAGCGAGCAGAAAAGAAGGCTGAAATGGCAGACAGACAGTGCGGGATTTTGGTAAGCAAGGAGGAGAGGTCAGGTCCGGAGAGGTAGATCTGCGTGTCGTCGGCGTAGAGATGGTACTGCATACCGTGGGATTCTATGAGCTGTCCCAGGCCGAAAGTGTAGATGGAGAAGAGTAGGGGTCCTAGAACAGAGCCTTGAGGAACACCGACTGACAAGGGGCGAAGTGAGGAGGTGGTGTGGGGGGAGGGAGACACTGAATGTTCGGTCTGTCAGATATGACGAGATCCAGGAAAGGGCCAAGTCTGTGATGCCAAGGGATGAGAGGATTTGTAGCAAAAGGGAGTGGTCAACAGTGTCAAAGGCAGAAGACAAGTCCAGGAGAAGGAGGACAGAGTAGTGTCGCTTGCTCCTGGCAGTTAGTAGGTCATTGGTGACTTTAGTTAGGGCAGTTTCAGTTGAGTGATGGGAACGGAAGCCTGATTGTAACCGATCAAAGAGGGAGCAGGAGGAAAAGTGGGAGGACAGTTCAAGATGGACGTGTTGCTCCAGCAATTTGGAGGCATAAGGGAGAAGAGATATTGGGCGATAGCTAGACACAGAGGATGGGTCGAGGGAGGGCTTTTTGAGGATGGGTGTGATCTTGGCATGCTTGAAGGATGAGGGAAAGACACCTGTTGTGAGTGAGAGGTTGAAGAGGTGCGTTAGGGTTGGGATGAAGACCGTGGAAAGGTTAGGGATGAGGTGGGACAGGAGCGGGTCAAGCGTGCAGGTGGTGAGGTGTGATCTTGACAGGAGGGTGGAGAGCTGATCTTCTGTCATGGTGGAGAAGCTGGTTTTGGAGGAGCAGGGTTGAGCAGCTAAGAGGGGCAGTGGGCGCTGTGGGCCAAAGCTTTCTCTGATCGCATTGATCTTCTGTTTAAAGAAAGAGGCGAAGTTATCAGCAGAAATGAGGGGGGAGGGAGGAGGTGCGGGGGGACGGAGTAGAGAATTGAAAGTGTTGAAAAGCTGTTTAGGGTTGTGAGACAGGGAGGATATGAGGGATGAGAAGTAAGTTTGTTTTGCGGCAGTGAGCGCAGACTTGAAGCTGGCGAGGGACTGCTTGTATGCAGTGAAGTGGTCGGCAGAGTGGGATCGCTTCCATCTCCGCTCAGCAATCCTGGAAGCCCGTCTCAATTCTTTGGTCAGGCTGGTCAGCCAGGGCTGCCTGTTAATTGTACGAGTTTTACTATGCATGAGTGGGGCGGCCGAATCGAGTGTTGTTGTTATTGTGGTGTTATAAAAAGTGGCAGCAGCATCTGTGTCATGAAGGGAAGCTATGTCTGTGAGAGGGAGAAGGGACTTCAGAGAGTGATTGTAAGTTGAGATGTTTGAGATTTCTACGAGGGTGAGTGAGTTTGTGGAGTGAGGGTTGCACACACAGAGGAGAGGATATGTAAGAGCTATTAGTTTGTACTCCGCACCCTACAAGGGGATAACCTGTACTCTGTTTTTAATTGTGCCTTTCTGAAGCAAAATCAGGGACTTAAAACAAACATCCCTTTAAATAAAAGTTAAGGAATTTTTGCTGACTTCTAATATTCCTGTACAATTCTAACTTTTTTTTTTTTTTTTCCGTATATCCTTACAGCTGGCATCTCTCCCAGGGAGAGGATAGGACTATTGGTGACAAGAAAGACGGACATTTCTTTTTCTCTTTTTTTTTTTTTTTTTTGTATTGTTCCTTTCATCTGATTATAGTTGTCCTCGCATGTCTGTATGTTTCTTTTAAAATGAACCTCCATATACAGTTTTAAAATGCTGAAAATAAAATGGATTAACGAATTTAATAATCACAACACTTGTATAATAATTTGAAACCATGTGAATTTGGCTGATCCAAGAGAGAGAAAATGGGCAAGTCAACTAAAGTGGGAAGGGGGTCATATGAAGACACATTTAATGATGCCCCCCTCTGACACTCGGATGGGTGCGCAGTCATAGCTTGCCCTCATAGGGTATCACATAAAGCTATCGCAGATGGCAGGTTAGTGTAGTCCTAGCCTCAGCATGTGCTCTATGTGATAACTACTCTCTTGGTCTGGGTCCCATTATGTATTAAATTCTCATTCGTAATGGATTAGATCACATCGTCACATATATTTCCCTCCTGTTGTGTGCAGTATTTAGAGGACATAGGTTTTGTTCTGCGAGGGGACTCCTTTCACACCTCTTGCTTCGTTTAATGTTTTTGATTTATCTCTGTAAACCTCTCAATATTCCTCACAATATTTACAATTTACTGATTGAATTTTTTTTTGTAATAAAATAAAGAAAAACTCGTCTTTTTTTTTTTTTGTCCTCATTTCTAATATGGAACATTTTATAGCTACTCGCTAAGAACTGATTCAGCAGAGTCAGGGTATTTTGTTTAATATGGAATAATTTTTTAAATCGCACCATGAAGTTTACTCATGGGATGTGGAATAACTTCCCAATCACTGGATGTCTGTCTGCTGGTACATCCACCGATCCGGAGAATCAGGCTCTTAAGAGCCTGTGTGAATAGAGCATTTCCAATCATGCACACTGCCGCTCCATTCATTTTTATGGGCGCGCAGAAGATCAGCCGACCACTGTACTTGGTTATCTCGGGCAGTCCTATTAAGAATGAAGGCAGTGCCAGTGCGCATGAAGAACCTCTGCTCCAGTTTCTTAGGATTAGTGGACCTAGCAAAAAAAAACGCCAGTGATAGGGAAATTATCCCATGGATTCCCCGATATCCCTTTAAAGCACTATACAAAAGTATTCAAATAAGTAATTAATCAGCAGATAACATTGCTGAACATGGTGCACAAAGATCATCATTCAGAGAAATAATATTTATGAATGCACTTTATATCTTGCATATACAAAGTATACAGCGCTCACTGATTTGTTTGTGTTTTCTTAACGGCCTTCGGCTCAATCTAGAACCATGGCAACTTGATGGATGAATGATTTTGTACAAAAGCAAAAGTACACTCCTGTACTTATTACAAGGACTGTGGACTATTTTGATGGTGTCGGTATAAAATGGCCCGCCTCCGACTCCTAAAATATATAATTTGGGTACAGTAGTACATTGCAGGATGTGCTGTAAATTTTTTTCCTAAGAATTTGTGAAAGTTATGAAATGTCCTATAAATGTCTGTTCTGTTCCTCATCTAAGGATCTCAGCTTTTAGCTGAGATGAATCTGTGCTGCACTTTATGCACATGCTCAGTAGTGACCAGTGCTGTGGAGTCGGAGTCTAGGAAATTGAGAAGGTGGAGGTTTGGCTCTCCATCTCTGTACTACCCAAAGGTATTTGTTGAGGTCAGAGATCTTATTAAAAAAAAAAAAAGTAAGGCAGGTAACGTGCTCAGGACATTCATCAAGTTTTGACTCTTACATTAAAACTTGTTTTGTCACTCTGTAAGGGGTTACAAGGACTGATGCATGCCCCTATAGTAGAAAAAAGGTAGGGCTGACAGAACTCACTCAGAGGGCGCTCGTTCTTTGTCCAGGGAACCAACCTGGATACACCAAACAGTCCAAGAGAAAATGAACAGCGCTCCAGTCGGGTGTCGTAATCTCAAACAAACTTTATTAAGCCATGAACATGCGATGTTTCGACCAGTACCCTGGTCTTTTTCAAGCATACAGCAAGGTACAAAGTGCCGGCTAAAATGGTGTGGATACCACGCAGGGCACCAACAAGCCACTAATTAATAAAATATATTACAAAAAACACAGATCAGACAATACATCAAACATTAAAAAGTGGACAGAGAACCGTCCACATGATAGAGGATGAAGAAAATCAAGGCGGAATATATAATATATACCGATATTGCAATGTTTATTTTCTGTCTAGCCAATCAGACTTCAGCATTCTCGTAGCCATGGTCACTAGGCACCAATGATGTAGCCCCTGGAGTCATCATCACAACCAATCTGGATCTCGTGGTTGGCGCCAAAAAGCAGAATCAGCCTATCCAATCTTCCAGTGTTCCAAGGTATAATCTGAATAACAAATCAGGTAACTGCTTACATCATGTGTCATACCTGTGTCATCATCCTGCATCACACATCAGACTAGCAGCAGGATCGCAGACTACCCAGAAACCCCCTGGTGCACATAGCTGCGCGTCATGGCAAAAGACCGCCCACAGGCACATGACCGCAAGAAGAGACCGCCCAGCAGCGCCGCGACTACATACTCCAAGGGGCGGAGGAACGCCCACAAGTGCGCACAAGCGCATCACCGCCGGGACCAGCCGCATCGCAAAACGCTATAAAAACTGGCCCGACGGCGACGCGATCGCCACACCCGTAACGCCCACCACCCATCAGAGACGCAGCAGCGTCGCCGCTAGAGCGCTCACACCTCAACGTTCCAGCGTGGGTATATCGGAAGCCAGAGCGCAAGCACAAAAAGACACCGGTGGATCTGCGCCACCACAACCACTATAGGTTGTCAAGGTGACCTGGAAAAGCAAGCACAGGCAGATTAACCATACGTGAACCAACCGGCCTATGATCTAGACAGTAAAAACCAGCACATACCTGGGGCATAATGATACATTAAAGTGGTCAAGAGACCAATGGGAAAGGGAAGCATAACCCACCACGACAATATATATCTCAAAAGAGACCAACTATAATTAGACCACCAAACAAAATCCCCTATGTACAAAAAAATAAAAGCACTTTAAAAACAAAGCACTGATGAGGATACCATATCAAGGGGGGAGCGGAATTATCTGGGGATACATACCTGCAGGTTAAAGTCCAGATTCAGACCCCTGGGTTGTAATGTCCCCAATGAATAAATCCATCTCATCTCTTTCTTTCTGAGCAATGATAATCTGTCCCCTCCTCTCCTAAGAACCGGAACACTATCTATTACCCTAAAGCGTAATTGATTGACAGAATGATTATTATCCAAGAAATGCTTGGGGATTGGCAAGTCAGTGAGTCCCGTTCGAATCGTGCTTTTATGTTTACTGATTCGTGCCCGCACCTCCATTGTGGTTTCCCCCACATACGCCAACCCACACGGGCACGTAATCATGTAAACAAGAAAGCTCGAAGAGCAAGTATATCGTTCTTTCAAAAGAATCTTCTTCCCCGTATGGGGGTGATTAAAGAACTCCCCTTTGAGCATATTATTACAACTCGCACACCCCAGGCATGGGAAATTCCCAAGTCTGGGTGTGCTCAGAGTTGTCTGTACAAGACTCCTGGACGACCCAATATCAGACTTAACCAAACTATCGCCCAGATTACGTCCTCTTCTGTACGACATCATGGGAAAACTCTTAAACGCTGGTATTGATGGCAAACCTCGTTGTAAACCCAGCCAATGTTTCCTCAAAATTCTGTCAATATAATTACTGGCCGAGGTGTAAGTCGACACAAATGGGATACGCTCACTGGGCTGTTTGGAAGTACTAGACTTCCGTATAGACTCCCGTGATAGATTGCGGGCCTTTAGACTGAATCTACCCAGCTCCTTCTTGGGATAACCCCTGTTGGAAAATTTAAGACACATTAGTGGGTCCCTATTGTTCAGTTATATACAACTGCTTCTCACTAAATTAGAATATCATCAAAAAGTTATTTTATTTCAGTTCTTCAATACAAAAAGTGAAACTCATATTATATATTACAAACAGAGTGATCTATTTCAGGTGTTTATTTCTGTTAATATGATGATTATGGCTTACAGCCAATGAAAATCCGAAAGTAATTATCTCAGTAAATTAGAATACTTTATAACACACACACAGCTTGAAAACTAATTTTAACATCCGAAATGTTGGCCTACTGAAATGTATGTTCAGTAAATGCATTCAATAATTGATCGGGAAGTAACTGATGAAATATACTTTATTTCTGATTACTTTTCTTGAATAGTAATAAATCATAGCCTTATACTTTTAATTCTCTATATTTGGTGTAAAGGGAAATGGTATTTGCCAAATAATTTCTAAACTTGTGGATTGAGGATGTTTCTCCTTCATGTTGTTGAACAGGCTGAAGTCATCTTTATCTAGCTGCCATCCCATCATCCATATTGTGATGAGACTTGGCATGCGAGACACAAATCGGACAAAGGAAGTGACAGTAGTGGCTTGACTCTTTATTGGGAAAGCCTCCAACCTCATCAAGTTCAGTAAGGTTAGCTCCGGCATATCTGCAGCTGTTTCGAAAAAAGTCGTCCATCCAGATTCAGAGATCATGTAGTTGGATTGTAACTCAAGATTGTGCAACCTTTTCAAAAAGCCATCTCTCGCCACTTTCCCTGTAAAGATTACATCCAGTTATATAAACTTGTAAATAATGCATTCATACTGTAGACAAAGTATATTGCTAATGGTATTGAATACTGTAACAAAGGCCCTAGGAGTGTTCTCAAGTTTAAAAGATATCGCTTATCCACGGGATAACTTTGTGATTGCTGGTGTCTGACTGATATGGTCTGACCGACCCCGAGAATCAGTATTCTGAAGAACCCAGGCTGAATGGAGCAGAGGTCAATCATTCAATCTAATAGGAGCTTTGTGCTCATCAATCTCTAGTGCTCCCATTAAGAAGAACTGGAGCATTAGTGCGCACGATCGACCTCCGCTCCATTCTGCCGGGGCTCTTCAGAGACCTATTTCTCAGGTCGGCGTCACACTACCGTGTTTTACGGACGTAAGAGGGGTGCTGAAAATACGGATTGCATACGGTACAATGCTTCTCTATGCCCCAGCTCCTATCAGCCGTATTTTACTGATCCGTATTATACGGTCTTCTACGGCCGTAGAAAATCGCAGCATGCTGCGTTTGTCACCGTATTGCGCAAAAAATCCGCCAATGAAAGTCTATGGGGGCCAGAAAAATACGGATTACACACGGATCAGCAGTGTGACTTGCGAGAAATACGCAGCAGTGTTAGAGAGAAAAGCCGGCAATTCAGTGCGGTGTACAGTAAAATCACACTGACAGGTTCCAATAGAATAGCTAAAATAAATGTCTACACATAGTATTGGGGTATATATATGTATATGTCAGTGAGACACATATATGTATATATATTAATATTTCATACAGCGCTAGATAGCTTAAAAGCCGGTAATTCAATTGCCGGCTTTTGCTATCTCCTTCCTAAACCCGACATGATATGAGACATGGTTTACATATAGTAAACCATCTCATATTCCCTTTTTTTTTGCATATTCCACACTACTAATGTTAGTAGTGTGTATGTGCAAAATTTGGGCGCTCTAGCTATTAAATTTAAGGGTTAAATGGCGGAAAAAATTGGCGTGGGCTCCCGTGCAATTTTCTCCGCCAGAGTAGTAAAGCCAGTGACTGAGGGCAGATATTAATAGCATGGAGAGGGTCCACGGTTTTTGGCCCCCCACCCTCCCCTGGCTAAAAACATCTGCCCCCAGCCACCCCAGAGAAGGCACATCTGGAAGATGCACCTATTCTGGCACTTGGCCACTCTCTTCCCATTCCCGTGTAGCGGTGGGATATGGGGTAATGAAGGGTTAATGTCACCTTGCTATTGTAAGGTGACATTAAGCCAGATTAATAATGGAGAAGCGTCAATTATGACACCTATCCATTATTAATCCAATAGCATGAAATGGTTAAAAAAACACACACATAGTTACATAGTTATTAAGGTTGAAGGAAGACTATAAGTCCATCTAGTTCAACCCATAGCCTAACCTAACATGCCCTAACATGTTGATCCAGAGGAAGGCAAAAAAAAACCATGTGGCAAGAGTAAGCTCCACTTTGGGGAAAAAAATTCCTTCCCGACTCCACATACGGCAATCAGACTAGTTCCCTGGATCAACGCCCTATCAAGGAATCTAGTGTATATACCCTGTAACATTATACTTTTCCAGAAAGGTATCCAGTCCCCTCTTAAATTTAAGTAATGAATCACTCATTACAACATCATACGGCAGAGAGTTCCATAGTCTCACTGCTCTTACAGTAAAGGATCCGCGTCTGTTATTATGCTTAAACCTTTTTTCCTCCAAACGCAGAGGATGCCCCCTTGTCCCGGTTTCAGGTCTATGATTAAAAAGATCATCAGAAAGGTCTTTGTACTGTCCCCTCATATATTTATACATTAACATAAGATCACCCCTTAGTCTTCGTTTTTCCAAACTAAATAGCCCCAAGTGTAATAACCTATCTTGGTATTGCAGACCCCCCAGTCCTCTAATAACCTTGGTAGCTCTTCTCTGCACCCGCTCTAGTTCAGCTATGTCTTTCTTATACACCGGAGACCAGAACTGTGCACAGTATTCTAAGTGTGGTCGAACTAGTGACTTGTATAGAGGTAAAATTATGTTCTCCTCATGAGCATCTATGCCTCTTTTAATGCATCCCATTATTTTATTTGCCTTTGTAGCAGCTGCCTGACACTGGCCACTGAATATGAGTTTGTCATCCACCCATACACCCAGGTCTTTTTCATTGACGGTTTTGCCCAGAGTTTTAGAATTAAGCACATAATTATACATCTTATTACTTCTACCCAAGTGCATGACCTTACATTTATCCCCATTAAAGCTCATTTGCCATTTATCAGCCCAAGCTTCTAGTTTACATAAATCATCCTGTAATATAAAATTGTCCTCCTCTGTATTGATTACCCTGCAGAGTTTAGTGCCATCTGCAAATATTGAAATTCTACTCTGAATGCCCCCTACAAGGTCATTAATAAATATGTTAAAAAGAAGAGGGCCCAATACTGACCCCTGTGGTACCCCACTGCTAACCGCTACCCAGTCCGAGTGTGCTCCATTAATAAACACCCTTTGTTTCCTATCCCTGAGCCAGCTCTCAACCCACTTGCACATATTTTCCCCTATCCCCATTATTCTCATTTTATGTATCAACCTTTTGTGTGGCACCGTATCAAAAGCTTTTGAAAAGTCCATATACACTACATCCACTGGGTTCCCTTGGTCCAATCCGGAACTTACCTCTTCATAGAAACTGATCAAATTAGTCTGACATGAACGGTCCCTAGTAAACCCGTGCTGATACTGGGTCATGAGGTTATTCCTCTTCAGATACTCCAGTATAGCATCCCTTAGAATGCCCTCCAGGATTTTACCCACAGTAGAGGTTAAGCTTACTGGTCTATAATTTCCGAGTTCAGTTTTTGTCCCCTTTTTGAATATTGGCACCACATTTGCTATACGCCAGTCCTGTGGTACAGACCCTGTTATTATGGAGTCTTTAAAAATTAAAAATAATGGTCTATCAATGACTGTACTTAATTCCTGCAGTACTCGAGGGTGTATCCCATCCGGGCCCGGAGATTTGTCAATTTTAGTGATTTTTAGACGCCGCCGCACTTCCTGCTGAGTTAAGCAGGTGACATTTAATTGGGAATTTTTATCACTAGTCATTTTGTCTGCCATGTGATTTTCTTGTGTAAATACTGATGAAAAAAAGTCATTTAGCATATTGGCTTTTTCCTCATCCTCATCCACCATTTCACCCAGACTATTTTTAAGGGGGCCAACACTATCATGTTTTAGTTTCTTACTATTTATGTAGTTAAAGAATATTTTAGGATTATTTTTACTCTCTTTGGCAATGAGTCTCTCTGTCTCAATCTTTGCTGCCTTGATTTGCTTTTTACAGAATTTATTTAATTTTCTGTATTTATTTAATGCCTTATCACTACCTACTTCCTTTGCTTTCTTTTTGTCCCTTATTGCGCCCCTTACAGCTCTATTTAGCCATATTGGTTTCCTCCTCATTCTAGTATGTTTATTCCCATATGGTATATACTGTGCACAGGTCCTATCCAGGATGCTAATAAATGTCTCCCATTTTCTTTGTGTATTTTTGTGTCTCGGGATATCGTCCCAGTTAATTGCACCAAGATCCTCTCTCATCCGTTGGAAATTTGCCCTCCTGAAGTTTAGTGTCCTTGTAACCCCTCTATTACACATCTTTTTAAAGGATACATGAAAACTTTTTATTTTGTGATCGCTATTACCCAAGTGACCCCCAACCCTTATATTTGATATGCGGTCTGGCCTGTTGGTTAATATTAGGTCTAGCAGTGCCCCCCTTCTTGTTGGGTCCTGAACCAGTTGTGAAAAGCAATTGTCTCTCATAGTTGTCAAAAACCGATTACCTTTGCTGGAACTGCAGGTTTCTGTTCCCCAATCTATTTGAGGGTAGTTGAAGTCCCCCATAATAATGACTTCTCCTTGAGTCGCAGCTTCATCTATTTGCTTTACGAGGATATTCTCCATTGCTTCCATTATTTTTGGAGATTTATAACAAACCCCTATCAGTAATTTATTATTTTCCCCCCTCCCCTTATCTCCACCCACAGGAATTCTACATTTTCATTAAATTCACCTATATTATCACGCAGGATGGGTTTTAAGGACGATTTTACATATAGACACACCCCTCCCCCTCGCTTATCTGTACGGTCATTTCTGAACAGGCTATAGCCCTGCAAGTTAACAGCCCAGTCATGGCTCTCATCCCGCCATGTCTCAGATATCCCCACCATGTCATAATTATGCTCCAACAACATTAGTTCTAATTCGTCCATTTTGTTGGCGAGGCTTCTGGCATTAGTATACATACATTTTATGTATCTCTCTGCACCTCTATTCTTTCTTAAATTATTAACTATTCTAACCCCACCCCCATGCCACCGCCACCCCCAACTTCCTTATTTGTGCCCAGGTCTCTATCTGCACTATCTTCCCCTCCTTTAAAATGAATACCCTCCCCCCCAATTCCTAGTTTAAACACTCCTCCAATCTTCTAGCCATTTTCTCCCCCAACACAGCTGCACCCTCCCCATTGAGGTGCAGCCCGTCCCTAGCGTAGAGCCTGTAGCCAACTGAGAAGTCGGCCCAGTTCTGCAGGAACCCAAACCCCTCTTTCCTACACCAATTCTTGAGCCACTTATTAACCTCCCTAATCTCCCGTTGCCAACCTGGCGTGGCACGTGGTACAGGCAGTATTTCAGAAAATACCACGTTGGAGGTCCTTGCTTTCAGCTTTAAGGACCTTCCACCTACCTCTAACTTTGTCATTTGTGCCAATGTAAACCATGACATTATTAAAAATTATTTTAATGAAATGAACACAGTTTGTTTGAATATTTTATTGTTCTCTCAATCCACCTGAAGTCCCTCGCTCTGTAACAAAGGAAACATAATAAACCAACAATATACGTACCTTCCGATGATCTGTAACGTCCCACGATGTAAATCCATCTGAAGGGGTTAAAATATTTTACAGCCAGGAGCTCTGCTAATGCAGCTGTGCTCGTGGATGTAAAACCCCAGCGAATGAATGGAAAGTAGGTCAATGACCTGTAGTTTCCTTCATTCGCGGTGATGCACCCTCTGCTGGTTGTCCTCATATGAACTCGAGCCTGGGAACTTGTCTGATTTTTTTCCCACGCTCGAAGGACAACCAGCAGAGGGCGCATCACCGCGAATGAAGGTAACTACAGGTCATTGACCTACATTACCTTCATTCCCCGGAGTTTTACAGCCACGAGCACAGCTGCATTATAGCAGAGCTCCTGGCTGTAAAATATTTTAACCCCTTCAGATGGATTTACATCGTGGGACATTACAGATCATCGGAAGGTACGTATATTGTTGGTTTATTATGTTTCCTTTGTTAGGCTAGGGTCATATTGCGTTAGTGCAATCCGTTTAGCGCTAGCGCTAGCGGATTGCGCTAACGCAATGTTTTTAAAGGGTCGCGTTTCGGGGTCGCGTTAACGTCCCCGCTCTCGCAGATCCCCGATCTGCGAGAGCGGGGAACGGACCTCGGGCGCGCCGCGGACGCTGCAAGCAGCGTCCGAGGCACGCTACAAAAGACCGGCGCGTCGCTAGCGCGTGCCGAAAATGACACGCGCTAGCAATGCGCTGGTACATTGCGGGCAATGGGAGCGCTAACGGACGCGTTGCATGGCGTTAATTTCGCCGTGCAACGCTGTCCGTTAGCGCTCTGACCAAAACGCAATGTGACCCCAGCCTTACAGAGCGAGGGTCTTCAGGTGGATTGAGAGTACAATAAAATATTCAAACAAACTGTGTGTTCATTTCATTAAAATAATTTTTAATAATGTGTTTGTTTGTTTTTTAAACCATTTCATGCTATTGGATTAATAATGGATAGATGTCATAATTGACGCCTCTCCATTATTAATCTGGCTTAATGTCACCTTACAATAGCAAGGTGACATTAACCCTTCATTACCCCATATCCCACCGCTACACGGGAATGGGAAGAGAGTGGCCAAGTGCCAGAATAGGCGCATCTTCCAGATGTGCCTTTTCTGGGGTGGCTGGGGGCAGATGTTTTTAGCCAGGGGGGCCAATAACCATGGACCCTCTCTAGGCTATTAATATCTGCCCTCAGTCACTGGCTTTACTACTCTGGCGGAGAAAATTACGCGGGAGCCCACGCCAATTTTTTCCGCCATTTAACCCTTAAATTTAATAGCTAGAGCGCCCAAATTTTGCACATACACACTACTAACATCAGTAGTGTGGAATATGCAAAAAAAATGGGATATGAGATGGTTTACTGTATGTAAACCATGTCTCATATCATGTCGAATTTAGGAAGGAAATAGCAAAAGCCGGCAATTGAATTATCGGCTTTCTGCTATATCGCGCTGAAGTAAATATTAATATATATATATATATATATATGTCTCAGTGACATATATATATATATATATATAGACAGTATATATGTTTTTATGATTTTTTGAGAACATGGATCCATTGTATGTCCGTATGTCGGTTTTGCAAGCCTGCGAGAAAATCTCGCAGTACGGATGCCATACGAATTACATACGGAGGATGCCATGTGCAAAATACGCTGACACACCCTGCCTATGAAGGAGATACGGACCACTATTTTGGGAACTTTTCTGCGTATTACGGCCGTAAATTACGGACCGTATTTTTATAAGCTGAGTGTGACGCCGGCCTCAGGATCGATGGGAGCCATAGAAGTCAGACCCCTAGTGATCAGAAAGTTATCCCGTGGATAAGGTATGTCTTTTAAACTTGACAACACCCCTTTAGGAGTTTTTTTTGGGCTAAATATAATATTGCACTGTGGCTCAGATTCACTAGAAATAACAAAATGAATGATACCTGCTGTGACCCATCAGGATTCTGCACAGGCCGCTCTGTGGCGTTCCCTGGTGCCAAGAGTGATGACATCACTGTGCTCTCTAGCCAAAGACCATTTGTTTCTGTAGTAAGCTACATGTCCCAGTTTCATAACTGACTGTGTGGCCTACGGATACTGTGAGTAACAACTCAGCCACTCTATGGAACCTGAAGGGTGCTGAACTGTTGGTTTTGTGAGTTACAGTCCAGCCATCCAATCTGATCATGGGGAGTGCTGGGCTGTCAGCTTTTTGATTGACAGCCCTGCTGCTCAATCTGGTCTAGTCTGCAGGTGTTTTCCCAGGTGCCTCCTTTCCTCTAATGATTTGCTAGGTATTTAGCTGGCTTGGTGTGAGCAGTAGATTGTCAGTTGTAGTTTTGCTTTAGTTAGGTGTGTGTGCTTGCTCTGTGTCTGACTTCTGATCTTGTTGATGACCTAGGATCTGTTGGACAATTCTCGTAGATTAATCCTTCTGCTTTTGACACTCTCTGACTTCAGGTATCTCAACCCGGACCTTTGACTATCTGCTTGTTGTACTTCCTGATTTTGACGTACTCTTCTAGCATTTGAGCCTGGTCTCTTTCCTGACAACGCCTTTGATTTACCCCTCTGTACTATGAGCCCCGCTGGTATCTGACCTCAGACCTCATGACTACCCTGTCTCACAGCTTGCCCGTGAATAGTGACTCAGCGTCACGCTACAGCAGTCAGGTGTCTTGAGCAGAGTCCCATCAGAAAAACATACAATGGTGCATGATTCAAGACACCTGACTGCTGTCATCTATTACAGAACGCAATGGTCCTGTGGTTGCAGAGAACAGAGATGTCATCACTCCTGGTGCCAGCGAACACCGCCTGTGCAGGATCCTGATGGGTGACAGCAGGTATCATTTATTTTTTGTTCATATCACTTTGGTCTTGTGCAGACAACTGTAGTTTTGGTGTGAGTGTGATCTGTCTAAACATCAGATTGTACTCAGACAAATGTTATTCTTTGGGCCGGTGCACATGTCTGATTTTTTTTCCTTGGACCCCATCGATCCGAGGATAAAAAAAAAATCGCAGCATACACAATTTGTCTCTGATATGATGGCACTCGCCCGCTTATGTCTATGGAAAACATTGGACCGCACTCGAATTACATCTGATTTTTACGGACAGACAGAATTAAGAGGATGGAGATTTTTTTTTTAATTCTCCACATCTGAGAAAAACGGATCCCACTTTACTTACACTCTGACCACACTCTGATCATAGTCTGGTTAACATTTTCTCACATGAAGAACATACGATTCTCATGGTCAGTACGATTAGTGAGATACCAAATAAGCGTAGTAATGTTTTTTTTTTATTCAATTAGCACAAAAAAATTAGAAATTTGTAAAAAAAAAAATTTGCTTTTGTCGCTAATTTCTGAGACCCATAACATTTTTAATTTTTGGTCAATAGGACTGTGTGAGGGCTTGTTTTATATGCCCTGAGGCAACGTTTTTATTGATACCATTTTGGGTACTATGAGAAATGATGTTTTGATCACCTCTAATTGCATTTTTTTTGGCAGTGGTGGCCAAAAAACAATTTTGACGTTAAGATTTTTTTTTCTCATTATGCTGTTTACCAATTGGGTTAGTTAATTTAATGTTTTGATAGATCCGACTTTTACAGACATAATGATACCACGTGTATTTTGTTTTGTTTTCTTTTTTTTTTTTAAATGGGGGTGAAAGGGTGTGATTTGAACATATATAATGGTTATGTGTATGTATATATTAAATATTATTAACAGTATTTTTCACTGTACTTGTTAGTCCCTTTAGGGAACTTGGACATGGGATCATCTAGTCACTTGTGCAATATGCAACAATGCTAGAGTACTGCTTTATATAGCAAAAAATCATAGGTATGAGCACGAGCAAGAAGCTGTTGTTCACAGGAGTGCCTTCCTGACAGGTAAGGGGGTCTTCAGCAGACCCTTGGCCTTTGAGCGGAACTGGGCCTGAATGGGTCTGTGTGTTTCTCACTTCAATTTCTTTCCCAGACTCTTCCTCTGTCTTTGCATTTCATGTGACACTAAAGGGGTCTGGCTTGTCTTACATTTTTGGGGGTAATATAGAATTCAATTTTCATTTCAAACTATAATAGGAGTGATTTAACCATGATCTTGAAAACCCTGACCATAGGATAGGCTTTCTGAAAAATATATTTTACAGCTGAATATTTATATGTGAATCAGAATTCAATCAATAATGTAGGAGGATTATACAATATTGTGAAGTTCTACTAGTTCTTGCACATCTTTGATTCAAGCTCAGAAAATTTTCTGAATTGGAAAGTAATTAATTTTTCTCTAAACAATTTAACTCAGTGACTCACCTAACAAGGCAATACTTGCATCGTCTAATATCTCCTTCATGACTAGAAACTGGAGGTTGGGAAGAGCCCGAAATTGTTCGATAATCAGTTTAGCAGCATGAGCCATTCCTGGCCCTAGAGGCAACCACAATTTCTCCAGAAAAATGAGGGATCCCAGTGATACAGCTGAAGACAAAAGATATATATATGTATACTTTTTGTTACAAAATTAATGGAAGGGGATATGAAAGTATTAAAATGTTCATTGCAACAATAATAAGCCAAACTAATGCAAAGCTGATGGTTTTGAGCTTTAAAAGTATTGGAAGGTCTAAAACTCTATGTGACTGCAGACTTGTGAAGCCTCACATCACGTGTACTGCGAGGACTCTACAGTGTCGGCACTGGGAACAAAGGTCATGTGACTGCAAGTATGTGATATTCATACTCCCGGCCACAATCGGACTAGACTGTTTCTAGCCACGCTCATTACACTTGCATTAAACGAGGCCGCACCCGTTGGCATGTGACTGCATGTATGCAAATCACATACTTACAGTCATATGACCTCTGTTCCCAACACCAGCACCGTGGAGTCTTCACAGCAGATAGTGTGCGTGATGTGAAGATTCACTTGTAGTTTTAGACCAGCCAACCCCTTTAATGTTTTAAAGAAATTGTCTCATAAAATGTCAGGCAACATTTAATAAGCATTTTATGCTCTTTTTAGGTGTAAACTGCACGAAATTGTGATGCTAGTCACTCACGGATAAGCCATGGAGGCTAGGTAGTCAAGAGGTCCTGGGTCAGATACCAAGAGTACTCATCATAAACAAAGGGATAAGGCAAGGCATAGCCAGGTCCCAGTCCGAGGTCACAATTCCAGGAAGAGCGAGGATCAAGAGAAAGGGACAGGGCAAAATGGATGGTCAAAGGCAAGGTCCAAGGTTGGGCACCAAAGATCAAAATACAGGAATACATAGTACTGAGCAAGCACACATCACTTCAGCTAAGCTACAACTGGCAGTAATTTGAAGACTGAGAGCCATCTAAGTAGTCAGGTAATTACTTCAAACACATGGAGGAAGCCCTGGCCATGATTGGATGGCTGAACACACTGATAATTAAGTAAATAATGCAGCACACTGCAGCGCTAGAACATACAAACTTGAAAAACGAA